>NW_023276806.1:218534176-218885097 GCF_003668045.3 Cricetulus griseus
AGTTCCATTTGAGTCTTTACTGCCTGTGTTCCTCTACATCTCTGAACGTGTGGAGAAGAATGTACTCGTTGTCTACAGTCTTCATTAATTCTGTCTTCTCTGTCGTTTCCTGGTCTTGTTCTTCTAGCTGATATTCTCTTATGTCTGGGTCATATTGCATTGCCTTTTTTGCATACCTGGTGCCATAGTTGAAATGTAGTTTGAAGTATTCTCCAAAGGTTCAGTTGCTAGAAGCTTGATTCTCATTTGGGGATATTTTTAGAGGAGGAACCAAATGGAAGATATCTACAGTATTTGGAGTCTCTCCCTCAGAATGGAGTCATATGGTCTTGCAGGATCCCATACGGGCAGGAACAAAAATGCCCCTGCCCACTCTGCAGCTTGTGCCCCAGCCTGTGATTTGTCCATAGCAGGAGTGTTAAAAACACACCTGCTATGAGATCATTTCCATTTTGAAATATAACAAGAGAGCCATCACCAGAAACTAGGCCAATGGGACTTCTTACTCATGGATACTCAGCTTCAAAATTATGATTTAAATAAGTACACACCTCCATACATTTAGACACAGTAACAGAAGCAGACATATATACATTTTATATGATAACTAGTTGCTAAGTATTTTGAATTTCCTTTAATTGGTGCTGGATTTTTACTTGCCACAAGTTTGAGTTACTTGGAATAAATTTAGATGCTTTGAAGCTTGCTTTTCAACAGTGCTCACATACATTCAGAGAGGCTTAGGGCTATAGTGAATTTAGTCTGTCTTTGTTGAGGACTTGCCTAATGTCACTTGTGCGGAGTTTTTCCACTGTGGCTGGTAGGAATATGAGATGTTCCCTCCTATTTCTCACCAATTCTTTCCCATGGTCCTTTCCCACATACACCAGTCATTTACTCTCGTGTGTATGCAAATCAGTTCTCAGCCAGAAATCTGTGGGCATCCCTCCAATCCCCAACTTTGTAGATATCTACTTCTTCATAATAATGTCCTTCAAATACATGCGACAGTTCACAACACACCTGAAACAGAAAGAAATGGGAAGGGGATAAATATTTATTTAGACTACATTCACCATTTATTAAGAACATCACTCTCTCTTGTCTTTTGCCTTTTCTCTTTCCTCTTCTCTCATATCACATCTCCTCTTGGTTTCCTCTCTCTGCCTCTGTGTCTCTGTCTCTGTGTGTCTGTCACTCTCTGTCTCTCTTTCTCTCTCTCTCTTTCTGTCTCTCCCCCACCTCCTCTCCTTCTCTGCCAGTAAAGCTGTCTTTCCAAAACTCTGTCCATCAAATTCTAAGTGTCTTGGCCTCTGTGATCACCAATTCTGCCTCTCTCAGCTGGACCACAATGCCAGGCTGCTCCTCCACACATTCAGCCCTGAGACACTCCAGTCATTAAGCTGCTGTAATCATAGGACTCGCTTTCTTTGCTTCCCTTCTCTCAGGAAATGACATCCAGCTAGCTGCTCGAGGTGGGAGAGCAAAACCCAGCCTTGCTCCATCCTTTTCAGAAGTTGAAGCCTTCAGCTATTATTCCCAAATGCCAGTTTTAGGTACAAAATATTATACCTCTGAAGCCGAATTTAAAGGAATAATAAATGTAATATATTATAGAACATGCAGGCTCATGTGTAGTTACAGGATGTTATTAAACACATTCACCAATCTAGGCCTGCACTATGTTAGGTTTTTTCTTTTTGTTTTTCCCTTCTGAAAACATTTAGCTTTTGGATTCTTGGCACCAGGCCAATTTTGTATGAAAGCCATGAATTTGGAAGCTTTTATATAATTTTAAATCCTAGATAAGATACAATTATGTCTTTTGTGAATGACTTGGTCAATTAAAAGTTTCCCTAAAAGAATAAAACTTCGTTATTTGTTGTTGTTTTACTCTGAATATTAGCACCATGAAGTTCCCTGAATGTGGGAAGGTAAAGTTCTCTTTTATGACGGCATTGCGAGGATAATGTCATATTCATATGAGGCTGGAGTACAGGAAGATGGTCCAGGCAAGATCTAACTTTTTGTACATATGTATGTTTATATCAAGCATGATCAAGTTGTTCAACACTCAATGAGCCTGTAGCAGGTATGTGTCTGTGAAAGACAGGAAATCCATGTACACACGAATGATGAGTGTGAAAACACTAAACCTTTTGCTTAAATAAATACAGTATTTTTTCTGCAGACAGAGAAGTGGAAATCCATGATTGGAAAACTGAGGATCTAAGATTTAGCAAAAACTACTCTTAGAATTTAATCACTGCACTTTGAGGCATACAAAACATAGTGCAATGTGGGAAGAAATTTTCCTTGCATAGGAGTTGTTCAAATTAGAACTATTTCCTAGATCCACAAATTATGAGGTGTGTGTGTGTGTGTGTGTGTGTGTGTGTGTGTGTGTGTGTGTGTGTGTAAAATTATTCTTAAATCTTACATTTCCCCATTGAGACATTTATTGTTCCTGCAGAAAACCATGTTATTTCTTATTCCTAAATCTGTCTTCTATTAAACTAAAGAAGTCTATAAATCAAATATAACCTTTTAGATATCAACCTCTCCATAATTATGCCCTCCAAATCCAGGTAATTGTTTGCATGTTTTATATAAAAATAATGGGGGGAGACATATGTTCTGTTTGATTGGAATCAGGGTCTAAAGGTTTCAGTTGGTTTTCAACATTTGTGAAATTTGTCTTTATCTCTTTTATATTACATTTAAATTAATTTATTCCACCCAGAGAAACAAATAGATCAAACAGTGCTGGTCAGCTCTGCAGAAAAAACAAACAAACAAGCAATCAAACAAAACAAGCTGTCCAATAGAATTGATATGGATTTTTATGATAGTGTGGCTTCTGTTAAATACAACAGTAAACTTATCATCTAAGAAAATGTTAGTTGAATGATTTTAGTTGAATGAAGATCTGCATATCTTTCTGGTGTTTCTTCTATATGTCCCAACAGGAAGTGGCTAAATGGCCACTCCAGACTGATCTTAGATTAAGAGACACCGGCATCTCAAAACCATTCTATTTGTGGAATGAAAGGACAGCAACCAGAGAGGCCTGCGGCTGTTTTCCTCGATGCCTAGACTGTGTGCCAGCCATCTGTGTTCATTTAGACAGTGTGTGTGTGTGTGTGTGTGTGTGTGTGTGTGTGTGTGTGTGTGTGTGTGTGTGTGTGTGTAGATGGAGAGGGCGGTGAGGGACAGAGCTCAGGTTGCAGGTCTCAGTGTGGGTTTAGATACAGAATGAAACCTTCTGCCTGGTGCCTCCCTAACAAGACCCCCTCATCTGCTGGTCCCTCCAGAGAAGTAATTTCACCAATACCAGCTGCGAGGGGAATGTTTTCTGTTCTCTTTATTCAAAGTGAAAGATGTTAAACAGAAATTTTCAGAAGCACTTTTGTTTGGAAAATGGGAAGGGAAGATCACGGAAACTGGAAAACATCCATGAAATTAGCCCGAAATCATGGCCAATCCTGATCATTTCCTGACGAGCTGTCTGTCAGTGAAGCCACAACAATAGTTGATTCAGGGTATCCTGGTGCTGGCAGTGCTGTGGTACAGCTAATTAAATATTAGTGCAATGGCTGGCATTTTCATGTTTTAATTTTTATAATTGCAATAATGGCTACATGTCGCTCTAGTCACACTCATTGGTACGACTCTCAAATGCATTGTGCTAGCTGGAATTAAAAGAATGTAGCTTTAAATCAAAGTCCTGAATATCTGTGGAAATCAACTATGACAGTGAAAATGAAGAGAATAGGAGATAGGATGCCCGTGAGCACACTGATGCCAAACTTGCTACACGTTTGTGAAAAGCTATCTGACACTGTATACAAAGAGGAGATGGAAACGGGCTTATTTGGCTGTATACTTTCGTTTATTTACAACCCAGCTGCCTTTTGTTAATAATTTATAAAACTTCACCACATTCCCACGGCCTCCAGTAATATCACAGTATTCCTCCAATGAATTCTCTGCTCTGCTCTGCTCTGCTCTGCTCTGCTCTCCTCTCCCTTCCCTCTGCTCTCTGCCCTCTTTTCTCGTCTCCCCTCTCCCCTCCATCTCTCTCACAGTTTCCATTTCTGTAGCTTTCACTTCTCTGACCTTCTTTGTCTTAAGCATTCACCCATCAATGCTACATTTCTAAGCCCCACATCCTAACTAGTTGCCTGCCATGCCTGATCCTGGAACTCAGTTCCCAACGTCACAAGTGCCTACAGCAGAGTGATTTGCATTTCCAATTCATGTCAAATTACCCATTTATGAAACTATTAAAAGGTGTGAAACTGTTCTTCCTAAACTCTGCTCAAGGGGGACATTTTCTGTTTATTACCTGACTTAAAAAGCTTCCCTAAAGCTTACTCCGAAAATAGCTCCCAAACTGCGAAAGAGCAAGAGCGCTTCCTGCGTTGCAGAGTGCTGCGTTTCACTGCAGACACCAACTGGACCCTCAGAAGCATGGGCACATTTATAGAATGTTTCACATACTTTGAGAATTACCTAAGATGAGAAACAGACTCACCTGGGTAGCATTTCACCTTAAAAATTCACTGGCCGGAGTTTGCACACCACCATGTAAAAGATGCATGAGGAACTGTTTTAAATGGCTGTGCTCTTGCTGTTCTGGTATTTACCAAACACCCTGAGAGCTTTCTTCCTACGTGTAAAGCGGTTTCTTCCTAAGGACTCTGATAAAATTCTTTTTCCACATTTTGAAATTTGTGGACTCAGGTTACACTGTCTTTTTTCATGAATCACCCCCTCAAGTAGCTTCCCAGACTCACAGGAGTCTTAGAGATTGCAGGACAGAGCCCATACCCTCAAGAACTGAGTATGTGGATGGAGGAAGCAAAACTAATAAATGTAAAAGATAAATGGAGACCACGCACTGTTGAGGAGCATTGTGGGAAAGGGTTTTGCCTGGGAATTGAGTGAGTGAACAACAATGGCAGACATTTGGTTAGGAAAGGCTGGAATCTCTGGAAGGAAGAAAAATGCAAGAAGTAAACACAAAATCAAGGAGGCTACGGCCTCCATAGAGAGGCAAGAGTCCTGAACTAAAGACACTGTGTATTCTTGAAAGTTATTCAACAGAATTGGCATTTACAGAGGAAAATTTTCAGCCCTTAAAAAGAATGAAGAAATGTTGTGTGCAGGAAAATGGATGCAACGAGAGGTAATCAGATAGTGAATGTGTCTCAGAAATAAAGGTTGCCTCTCATTAATGATTTCTAGATTTTAAATAGATACAAACAGGTACATACACAAGTATGCATACATGTGCGCACATGTGCGCAATGCACACGCGCGCGCGCGCGCGCGCGCGCACACACACACACACACACACACACACACACACACACACACACACACACACACAGGGAAAAGTCTTGAGGACATTAAACTTAACAGAAAGTGGGCCTGGCTGTAACTCAGTATGAGAGGGTTTATCTAGCATGTTTAAGGCCTGGATTTAATTCCCAGCACCACAAATTAAATAGGCCAGACACACAAAGACAAATGTCATACGGTTTCTCTTATATGTGGTACTTACAGTAGTCAAAGTCATAAAGATGCATAGAACCATAGTTGCCAGGGGAACTGGCAGCTGCTGTTTAAAAGACACAGAGTTTAAGTGTATAATGACACACAGTCTGGAGATGGAGCCCTGTGGCTGCACAGGAGTGTGAATATGCTTACTTATCTGTATGTTTAAAATAGTTAGGACAGTGGGTTTTATGTTATGTGTGTTACCAAATGTTTTTAAAGTGTTTTGCCCTAGGTATTAGCTTAGTGGTATAGCTCCTGCCTGCAGTATGCAGTACCATGCACCCAATCTCCAGCCCTGGAGATTATCAAAGGGAAACTACGTATAAACACTGAGAGCAAATCAAAGAAATGTTTCTCTTCTTTTTTTTGGGGGGGGGGTCGAGACAGGGTTTCTCTGTGGCTTTAGAGGCTGTTCTGGAACTAGCTCTTGTAGACCAGGCTGGTCTTGAACTCACAGAGACGCACTTGCCTCTAACTCGAGGGTGCTGGGATTAAAGGCGTGGACCACCACCGCTCCGGGCAGAAATGTTTCAAATAGATGAATTAAATCTGTATTTCTGGGTTATCTTAGACTTGGCCGGCTTACTAGCTCATCTGTAACCAGGGACAATAATGAGCATTAGAATAACTAACATTGAACTCCTTGGCATCTACTAATTCTTCATAAACGACAGTCTCCTCTCAGTTAAGAAATCACTCTCTGATCTTTTTTCTTCCCAGAATTAGACCTCAGGTTTCTGTGCACCTCACTCATGCTGAACAGAAGATCTTCAAAGAAGTGTAGGGAACACGGGAAAGTGGGGCAGTCAGGAAGCGCTCTTTCCAGAAGCAGACTAAAGAAAAGGAAAACACTGTGGCAACCGCAAGGCTACCTTTGACTGACAGCTCTCCCTAGGCCTACCAGAAACGTCTGTCACATATACTAGATTGGGTTTGACTTTTCCTTAATGAATCTTTATAACTAAAGGTGTGAAAACTAAAGCAAGACTTCTGTCTTTGAAGTTAAGTGTGTCTATTCAGAGATGAGCAGCTGAAGGGTGCAGGAGATGGCTCAGCCTGTAAGGTACTTGTCATGCTAGCGTGAGGACACAAGTTTGATCCCCAGACCGACAGAAGAAAGTCAGGCATAGTGTCATATGCTTGTAATCTCAGTGCTGGGGAGACAGAGACAAGAGGACCCCTCAGACTTGCTAGCCAGCTAGTCTAGCCTATTTGGAGAGGTCTGGCCAGTAAGAGAGACTGTCTCAAAAAAAAAAAAAAAAAAAAAAAAAAAAAAAAAAAAGGAAGGAAGGAAATGAGGTAGAAAATGCCTAAAGAACACCTAAGATTGCCCTCTGTGTTCCTCATACATATGCACATACCCAACACACACACATACTTGCATATGAACACGTACACACACACATGTACTCAGAACACAGAAATAGGAAGAGAATTTCAGTCTCTCAGCGCTTCATTAGCAGAGAAGAGAGATGGAGAAACTGCCAGGGTGAAAAGCTATCCCTGGCACTAGTTTAAAAGGAAGACTAGAAATCACTGCAATTGTTGAGTGGGTAATTAGAAAGATCTCAAGGTCATTATAAGTGCTGCAAAAGCACTTAGCATTTTGCTAACTAATGATAATTCCTGATTCATGTAAGAAAGAGTTCCCTACCATGTTGATCAAAACCAGAACTACACTAACGGAAAAGTTCTTCCAAAAACAGTCTAAATAAGTGAACAAATCTCAGCTTTATTGTTTTGTTTTGTTTTTAAGGACATTGCAAAGTCAGATAATATTAATTGCACCAATAATTCATATGTCGACACAATTAACAAGTGTAAAAAAACTCCCGGTGAGATTGAGACCAGAATCCAGGGCTCCTAATTCCGAGGTAAGTATGCATATCACTACATACGGTTCTACTACGGGGGTCACGGATCAGCCACAGAACCCCACTAACAGCACTAACCTCAATACCCAATGCAAGCTTAACAGAGCCAGAATAAACCCATTGGACAATTCTGGCTGTGAACCTCAGAAGCCACTATGTTCAAAGTGGTCCTCACTTACTCTGGTGGCTGACGTGTAATCTAGATCACAGGGTTCCATCTATGACCATGTTCTGCTCAGCCCCATTGTCTACTTGTCAGTTCCCCCTGACCCCTGGAGTGGAAGAAAAGCCACTCCACTCCAGCTAGACAGATAGCAGGCATCCTGATTCCTGCTTTGCATCACAGGCATTTTAAAGAGATACCTCTGTGGTCCTCATTCACAGAAAACAGTCATTTACACTCCACCAGATTCAAAACCCTAGGGAGGTACTTTTGTAATTTAGCATTTTTGTTTCAGTGAAAATATTATTTCTAGTTCATAATGGGAAGTTCAAAAACATCGTTTCTTATCACTGAAAGCTTTCCGTAGTGTATAATCTGGACTCTTTATAGGTATGTTCCCTATAAAAAGCCCGGGGGGAACAGAAATCGGGTCTTCCTACAAAGAAATACCTTCAGTATCTCCAGTTGCTTGATGACAAGGTCTTTAATTTAGGGCTGAATGAGACGCACAGATAAACACTTTAAAACCCTGGGCTCTGCACTTAGCTTTAACAAGCTTTTAAGATGGGGTGGGGGTGTGCTTCTCTGTCTGCTGGGAAGACTCTGAGGTAGGACAGCACACAGGGCTTTATCCATCCAGTATTCTGTGCCAGATTCTTCGTGGAAGCTGGCAGCATAGGAATCCTGCCGTGGTTGGGGGTGGGGGGGGGCGGGGGTTGCTGCTTGAAGACTTTCCCTTTGTGACCCTGGCCAAGTTCTGGTCCAGCTGGCATTGCAGAATGTGATGTTACCCAGGAAAAGGTTTTACATGTGAAACTGGGAGGCAAAGAGGACATTATAGTCAAATAATGTGAGGCAAATCCAATCCAATGTCCTTATGAAAAGAGGACGCACAGACATAGCATCAAACAGTCAGGAGGCCATGTGAGGGCAGATAGAGGAGTTAGATGTTTACAAAATCAAACAAAGCCAAAGATTGATGGCAGCAGCCTCAAGCTACAAACACTGTGTTTCCTGAAGCCTCAGCGGACTCGTGAGCTGGATTTAAGACTTCTGGCTTTACAGTGTGTGTGAAAAAATGCATTCTACTGATGTAGGTCACCTTGTTTGAGATACTCTGCTCTAACAGCCTAAGAAACAAAAAAAGTACCTTACCTCTAAACTGGCTGTTTAATTAGTTTAATTAGTCTTGGGTGAACATGAGTGTCATTATTATTAAGAGCACCCACTGCAGGTGACTCTCAGGTTTGAGCATTTGCAGGCCCCCGGACTTCTCAGATTCTAAACACTCAGCCTGTGTAGTTGAACAAGCTCTCCAGGTGATTCTAACTCCACAAATGCTTAAATGTTGGCTGCACTGGCTAATAAGGGTGCTACTACAGCAAACCACTGAATGAAGAAAAGCAACAAGCAGGAATGTTATAGAAAACAAGTGAAGAGTAGTTTGTGTATTCCCCTGAACAACACTGAAGCCCTGCCTCTGAAAAGCTCATTACCCATGCAGCTACTAGAGAGGCTGAGGCAGGAGGATCAACTGAGCTCAGGAGTTCAAAGGCAGCCTGAACTACATAGTAAGACCTGTTAAAGAAGAGGAGGAGGAGGAGGACGTGGAGGGAGGAAGAGAACTTCACACCCATGCTGATATGTGTTGCTGAAGCTGTGTTGTTTCCAAATTTTCGGAAGCTGACCTCACACCATCGCTGCCAGGACACAGGACTACCCAGGCTCAACACAGAATGGGTTGTACCGAATACCAGGAAGTGGAAATCAAGGGCAATCCAAACACTCAAGCTCCAAAATGTCACTAGGGCCAACTATTAGATAACTGTCATTTCTTTTTCCACACGGAATAAAACAGGTCAGTACATTTTATTTGGTGTGGAATTTGGCCCCTTGCCATACTCAATCTACGTATGAATGACTACAGTAAACCACTAAGGATAGGGGCGGGACTTTGATGAAGGCCACATGACTAACACTTGGTAGCAAAGAAAATACCAGCTTTTATTTTCTTTTCAGGGATGAATGGTTTAAGGATTACATTTCTACTTGTTTGATTTTCATGTGTCTGCCCTCAGGCAGAAAGCCTTTCGTGGAAGCACTAAACAATACTCTTTTTGGGTGTTCATTGTGACCACATGTTGAGCGCCATCTTCTCTGTCCTGTTAGTCACCATGTCTGTGACATTACACCTAAAGAGTGCTGATGTGTCTTTTCTCTCCTGTGACATGGGTTTAGAAAGCACCTTGAAGGGAGAGTAACCTCGGCTCTAAGAAACACTAGCTAGCCGGGTGTTGGTGGCACACACCTTTAATCCCAGCACTCGGGAGGCAGAGGCAGGCGGATCTCTGTGAGTTCGAGGCCAGCCTGGTCTCCAGAGCGAGTGCCAGGATAGGCTCCAAAGCTACACAAAGAAACCATGTCTCGAAAAGACCAAAACAAACAAACAAACAAACAAAAAAACCCACTAGCAAAGCTATGAGGTTCCATTCATTCCTTTTGGAGTACATATGCCCTCAAGAGCCAGGATTCCTCAGGGAAGACTATCCAATAGGACAGCAGCATTACCTTCCAGCTCCCTACTTATCTCTCTCCTTGAAGTTCAGCCAGTTTTGTGGTTTAGGCCCTGTGCTCCTATGAATCGATTTGCATCTCACGCTTGCCATGCAAGCATTGTACCACCATGTTGTACTACCCATCCCTCATTTTGAGACAGAGTATTGGGAAATTGTTTGCTCAGGCCTTGAACTTACCCTGCCTGCAGTCTAAACAGGATTGGAATTTGGGATCCTCCTGCCTCCCTCCCTAGGAGGCAGGGATTTAAAGCCTTTCACCACCGGATAGCTCCGTGGTTATTTTTTAACTAGCTGAGACAAGGTAAGGTTCTAACACATAGTCAATGAAGGAAATATCTGGGCAGGATGATTTAGCATGTGCCAAGTTGACCCTTTCCTTTCCAAGTTGCTTTCAGTCATGGTCTTTATCACAGCAATAGAAACCAAAGCAAGAGAAGAGTTTCCAGAGGTTAAAAGGCAAAAAAGCTGATGTTGGCACACATGGGGACAACTCTGTAGAAAATGAAGATGCCAAAACAAACCAAACCTAGAAGGCTGAGGGTCAGAGAGGTCTATCAAAGTGTATGCATTTTCAATAACCGTGCTTCTGGTAACTGTATAATTGGAATGTTATTTTTACCAAGTTTTATAAAAGTGCAGAATTTTGTCTTACTTATTTTAAGCTATGTTGTTAGCATCTGAAGCACTTCCTTGTTTTGTGTGGGAAGGTACATGTGTCACTAAGAAAATGTGTCCCAAGCTGGATTGATGTGGGGAAAACATCTTTCTCAGCTCATTTTTGAAAGATTCTTCTTGGAACCCAGGATGTTCACCCTGGGTTCAGCCACTTTGGCACAAAACCCTTTGTGGTGTGGGAAAACTGAAAATTCACTTCTATGTTCTCCTCCTACTCTACCAACAACAAACTCCCATAAAACTGGAGACGTGCTGAGCCTGGCCCCTTACAGTTAGCCCTGCTGACATGGTATAAACCTGGGCCTTCCTGTGACATCACTGAGACGGTGTTACAGGAAGAGCCAAGATTCTTCTTCTGGAATTCCCAATTCTGACATTTTCGTTTCATTTCCTGAAAGTCGGGATTGGTTTGTGAAAAGTTGTTAAACTACAGCCAGACTGTGAAATGTCAGCCCTGCCTGGAGCCTTTCCCTGTTCCCAGCTTCAAATGAATGTGATCTGGCTTCTAATGGTGACTTTCTGACCTGGGTCATCCATCCAAGGACAACTGGAAGCTCTAATATACCGCTAATGATTGTTCACCTGAAATACCATGCCTTTTTATGAAAGTATCTAGCCAAGCTGGATACAGCTTGAAAATATTTGAATGATTGCAAAAAGTTTATGGTGGTTGCAATAGTTTGCAATACCAGCTACAATGAAGGATGTTCCCTTCCCCCACATTCTTGCCAGCATTTGCGGCTGGTTGTTTGCCTGACCAGTGCCATTCTGCCTGGGATAAGTTGTTTTATTTTGTGTTTCCTAATTTTTTCTTTTGTTTGGGTTTTTGTTTTATGGGGTTTTTTTGTTTTTAGTTTTTTGGTTTGTTTTTTTGTTTTTGTTTTTGGTTTTGGTTTTGGTTTGGGGTTTTGTTTTGCTTTCCTGTTTTGAGACAGAGTTTCACTGTGTAGCCCTGGAACTGACTCTGTAGACTAGGCTAGCCTCTAAATCAGATATCCACCTGCCTCTGCCTCCCAAATGTCAGGATTAAAAGCATGAGCCACTAACACACTGAAACACTTCCCCAATTTCTAAAGATGATGAACATTTTTGAACTATTTCACAGTTATTTTTATTTCTTATTTTAAGAACTCTCTGATCAGTTTGATAGCCCATGTTTTAATTGAGTTATTTATTTTCTTGACTCAGTTTTTTTAAGTTTCTTATATATTCTACATACATGTTTGCCAGATGTCATCTATCTGGAAAAGATTCTCTCCCACTTTCTGGGCTTCCTTTCCACTTGGGGTTTCCTTTGCTGTACAGAGGCTTTCTGGTTTTATGTGGTCCCACTTGTCAATTGTTGGCCTTAGTTCTTTTTTTAATTTATTTTTATTTAAATTAGAAACAAGCCTGCTTCACATGTCAATCCCAGCTCCCTCTCCCTTCCTTCCTCCCCCCCTGACTCCCCACCAATCCCACACCCCACCCACCCTCTGCTTCCCAGAGAGGGTGAGGCCCTTCATGGGTATCCCTAAAGTCTGTCATATCATCTAGAGCTGGGCCTAGGCCTTCCCCTATGTGTCTAGGCTGAGAGAGCATCCCTCCATGTGGAATGGGCTCCCAAAGTCCATTTGTACTCCAGGGATAAATACTTATCTACTACCAGAGGCCCCATAGATTGCCTACCTGTCCTCACTGACACATTCATGGGGGTCTGGATCAGTCCCTCGCTGGCCTCCCAGCCATCAGTCTGGGATCCATAAACTCCCCATTGTTCATGTCAGCTTTTTCTGTGTTGACCTTAATTCTTGTGCTAATAGAGTCCTCTTGAGAAAATTCTACCTGATCTGGGAGGGCTCTGCCTATGTTCTTCTAGCAATTTTTGCATTCCAGGTTTCACATTGAGGTCTTTGACCCATTTGGAGGTATTGTTTTGCTTTGTTTTGGTACAGAGTGGTAGATACAGGTCTAATTTCAATTCTTCTACATGTGAATATCCAGTTGTTGTTGTTGCTGCTGCTGCTGTTGTTGTTGTTGTTGTTGTTAAATACCATTTATTGAAGATGCTGTCTTTTCTCCTGTGTATGCTTTTGACATTTTTTGGCTTTCTCTTATATCAAATACAGTGGGAAGAAGAAAAGTTGTTTGAATGTTCTGCAGCACAGCAGAGCAACAATAATCTACCACAAATAGCTATGCATCTACAAGTACATAGAGGAGAGATGCAGAAGACTTCTAACACCTTGAATCACCATTAGAGGAGATGGAAATGGTAATTACTCTGCTTTGATCATTACTCAGCATATATTTATATCTAATTACAATATCCCATCAATAATTACAAATAATATATGTTAACTAATACAAGGTAAGTTAGAACAACAGGTGGGCATTCCATGCACAGTTCTCTTAGGAGCCTTCTTCCTGGGACACAGAAAGCTCCATTAGGAAAATGGTGTGAGAACCAGCCTAACTCCCTTGTTTGGGGGAAAACAACTTGTAGGGCTCCTCACTCCTCCCAGGAAGCTTGCAAGTTGCATCCTCCACAGCTTTCTGCTTCAGTAGCTGCTTGTACATAATAGAGTCTGACTCCATGTCACATGAACTGAAGGCAAGAATAGATGACACCAGACCTGGTTAGCCACAACAAGTAAGTGACTGATAAATAAGGGACCTGAGAGACAACAGCAGGGTAAATCTAACTGTGGTCTTCTCTGCCACTTAAAGAGGCAGTGTAAAATTAGAGATAAAAAGACATAGGAACAACCTACCCTGAGTACCCGTCCTTTCCCCTCTTAACAACCTGCAAATTCTAGGACAGTATCCTCAGCTTCTATAATAGGACCCTCATGTCTGCACAGCCTTTGCTATGAGGGGAGGACAAATGCGAGGGGAAGAACGGCATAACCAGGAATGACCCAGAATAAGAAGCCAGTCCAGCAACCCATGGGACTCTGGAGCCATCAGTGCAAGCAGCCATATCAGCAAAGGATCAGGTAAATGCCAATATGCCCATTGCCACAGTCATGATTGATTGAACTTGGATCTGCCAGCAAGCAGATACCAGCCCTCCAAAAAGGGAGTGGGAGGAAGCTGACACTCTGAATCCTTGCTGTGCTGAAATCTTGTTTATACTCTAACAAATAAAGCTTCTTCAGCACAATCCCATGGGCGTTTTTCAGACAGCTCTCTCTCTCTCTCTCTCTTTCTCTCTCTCTCTCTCTCTCTCTCTCTCTCTCTCTGTGTGTGTGTGTGTGTGTGTGTGTGTGTGTGTGTGTGTGTGTGTGTGAGTCCCATGGGCTGCCACTCTCAGCTCACAGCTACAGGCTAGCAGCTGCAGCTGTCCTCAACCAGGCTGGACACCACCTGTGTTCTCCAATCAGGCATGCTATGCAGCCTTAAAGGGAGAATTTGCTGATGGGTTGGGGGGTGGAGAGAGAGTGTGTGTGCATTTTCTCCCACATTAAAAAAAATGGGAAACATAATTACAATACAGGGATTTAGTTTCTGCATGATAATACACTGGACAGTTTGAAAATGAAACAATTCAATGTGAAGATGATTAATTTATATGGGACTTACGTTATGTCAGTTATAAACACTATCCGTTTTATTATTTTTGTTTTAGCAGTAAAAAATTGGTTAATATCAATGTCAAGAAGCAACTTTTGGAAAAAACTTAATAAAAACAAATCACAGAGATATTCAGACCCAGACAGAGGAATTTAATGGAGAACCAATTCTAGCATTTCATTATAAGGTTAGAGAGAAACAGCCTAAGGCTTTCAAACAACCAACTTTAATTTATCCAGTCACCTTCCAGGAACCACTGCCAAATGGTAGCTATCCCAAAGGCTGTGCAAGAGTTAAATGGACTCCTGTGGCAATGTTAATTTTAAAGAGATTCAAGGAAGCAATAGTCTCATATGGCATGCATTCACCTTTCCGAAAAAGATGTTAAACTTATAGTCAACTTGACTTATCCCTAGAGACTGGAGGACTTGGTTAAAGCAGTTTTGGAGCCCAGTCCCCAATTATAATGGAAGACTTGGTGGAAAGATGAGGCTAAGACCATTTAATGATGAAGTAGGGCTAGAGGTATGGAACTCTCCCAAGACCCTCTTCTTGGAGAAGGAGATTGTGCTGATGTACAAAGGCAATCTCTATATGATGGCCACACCCTAGATTTGTGCCACACAGCAGTTTTGAGTGCTTGGGATAGAACTGGGGAAGTAGGAAAGAAAATTGAGTCATTTACTAAAGTTATACAGGACCCAAAGGAAGCCTTCACTGATTTCTTGCAAAGACTGACTTCAGCAGTAAATAGAATGATATCAAATTCAGAAGATAGACAAATAATAATTGAATCTCTGGCTTTTGAAAATTTGAATGCACAATGCAAAAGGATAATTAGGTCTTTAAAGGCAAGGTCAGCACACTTGGAGAAATGGATCTGAGATACAATCAGTATTGAATCTCATGACCATGATGATGCATGGCTAGGACAGGTGATTTCCAGAGGTTTAAAGAAAAATCAAAATGTCAAGTGCTTCAATTGTGATAAACAAGATCACTTAAAAAGGGGTTGTAGGCAGGGCATTCCTAAAAACAGTATTTTTTCTAATCATAATTCAAACAGAAAGCCTCTCGCTTCTGGATTATGCAGAAGGTGTGACAAAGACAGGCATTGGACAAATGAATGTAGGTCAACAAGGGACCATCAAGGTAACCCTTTGCTATTGGGAAATTCCTTGAGGGGACTCTTGCAGGCCCCCATGCCAAATTCGGTTCAGTGGTTTCCTGTAACCATGGAGGAAACTTATTCCCAGAGCAATTAAAGAACCTAATGCCTATTCTAAGAAACCATACTGCTCTGGATGATATAAAGGCTATAGAAGAGAGAGCAAAATTTCAGGAGAAACCATAGAACAAATATTTTGGCAAACTTCTATGAACATACAAAAATTGAAACTACAAATAAATGATATCATTGAAGTTTTGGTAGACACAGGTGCAGATGTAACAATGATTGCAGCAGAATCTTGGCATCCAAATTGGCTTCTTCAGGAGGTAAATAATCAGCTTTTAGGGATTGGAACTTTATCTTAGGTAAAACAGATCTCGAGATGGGTCAAATGTATATGATCAGAAGGATAGAGAGGAAAATTAAAGCCATATGTGGCTAACATAGCAATGAACTTTTGGGGATGTGATTTGTTAAGGCAATTGAATACTCAAATTTACATTCCTCCAATCTCAGAAACAAACCATAAATTAACATATGTTTCTGGGGGGAATATTCAAAGGTATTATAAAGAACAGTCACCAGCCATTCAGGTTGTACAAGAACAGAGCACATCAGCTGCTGATCTTTCAAAGGCATTAACAACCCTACCTTTAAAATGGTTGACTGACAAACCTGTATGGGTTACACAATGGCCTTTAACAACAGAAAAACTGCAGGCCTTAGAACAGCTGGTAGAGGAGCAGGAAAATGGTCAGCATATTGAAGAATCAACCAGCCTTTAGAATTCTCCTGTATTTGTTAGTAAAAGTAAATATAGAAAATGGAGAATGGTAACAGATCTAAGAGCTGTTAAAGTGATTCAGTCAATGGGCTCTCTACAGTCTGGAATTCCTTTACCTTCTCTATTACCTAAAGAATAGTGGCTTATAGTTATTGATTTAAAAGATTGTTTTTCACTATGCCTTTACAAGAAAAAGACAGAGAAAAATTTGCCTTCAAGGTAACTCTCAGCCTGTTAAGAGATATCAATAGAATGTTCTCCCACAGGGAATGTTAAATAGTCAGCCCCTATTCTTGTCATATTAATGGATTTTGTGGATAAAAAGATAGTTTTGGTAACGCAATAGAAAGTGAATTAGGTACAACCTTTTAGACTCACCAAGATAGGATAGTTACGGAGTATTTTCTATTACTTTGTTAGTTGTTAATGGATTAGACACTGTGGATGTATTTATTGCCTTACGTATTGTATATAGTTATTGTACTTATTGTATATAGTTTTTCTTTTTCATTCTATTTTTTTACTTAAATTAGAAACAAGCTTCTTTCACATGTCAATCCCAGTTCCCTCTCCCTCCCCTCCTCCCCTGCCCCCCACTAACTCCCAATCTCATCCCCTTTCTGCTCCCCAGGGAGGGTGAGGCCTTACATTGGGGATCTTCAAAGGCTGACATAGCATATGGAACAGGGCCTAGGCCCTCCCCTGTGTGTCTAGGCTGAGAGAGTATCGCTCTATGTGGAATGGGCTCCCAAAGTCCATTCGTGTACTAGGGATAAATACTGATCTACTATCAGAGGTCCCTTAGATTGCTGAGGCCTCCTCACTGACATCCACTTTCAGGGGGTCTGGATCAGTCCCATGCTGGTTTCCCAGCTATCAGCCTGGGGTCCATGAGCTCCCCCTTGTTCAGGTCAGCTGTTTCTATGGTTTTCTCCAGCCTGGTCTTGACCCCTTTGCTCATTACTCCTCCCTCTCTACAACTGGATTCCAGGAGTTCAGTTCAGTGTTTAGCTGTGGGTATCTGCTTCTGCTTCCATCAGCTACTGGATGAAGCTCTAGGATGGCATCTAAGGTAGCCTTTCCACTATTGCTGAGATTGTTAGTTGGTGTCATCCTTGTAGATCTCTGGATATTTCCCTGGTACCAGATTTCTCTTTAAACCACAATGTCTCCCTCTATTATGGTATGTTAATTATAACCTTTTTATTTTTAGACAAAAAGGGTAAATGTGCAGTTATCTTGTTTTTACTATAACAAATAAAGCTTGCCTGAAGATCGGAGTGTGGAGCTAGCCACTAGCTAACCATAGAGGTCTGAAGGTCTGTACAGACAGACAGGAAGTGAGATGGCTGGGCAGAGAGAGGAATATAAGCAGGAGGAGATAGGAGCTCAGTCTCTTTTTGGCTAGGAAGTTGAGGAGGTAAGGTGTGGTTGTGGTTTGCTCCTTTTTCTCTCTGATGTTTCAGCATTTAACTCTATATTTGACTCCAGGGTTTTATTGAAAGACCCCTGCCCCTTAGCTCTTAAGTTTGCCTCCTCCTCCGGTCGGCGGCTGGTGGGGTGCTCGGCGGATGCCTCCGCTCCTGCGCCTTCCCGATTCCCACCCCCGCCAGCCTCCACTTTCCCCGCCGCCACACGTCCGGCCGCCGGTTCCCTCCAAAGCTGGTCCACCCGCGGGGCCGCGCCCCCGGCCCGTCCGCTGGCACCGAGCGAGGAGCCCAGAGGCGGCCCGAGGGCAAGCACCAGGTGGGCCGGCCCGAGGGCGAGCATCAGGTGGGCCGGCCCGGGGCCCCGCCCCCGCGCCCCCACCCGATGGGGAACACTCCGTCCCAAGGCCCTCGCCACCAAGGTCAGCCATCTGGACGCGGAGGGAGGAATTGAGTCTGTTGTACCAGACACCAGACCTTGAGAATATGCTGGTCTGGAATGGCTCTGTGCCTCACTTGAACCGTCCAATAGAAATGACTCTGTACTTCGCCTCATTTGAATAACCCTGAGTAGCGCCTCATTTACATTGACCAATGGGAATAGCTCTGTACTGCGCCTCATTTGAATTATCCAATAGAATCCCTGCTCCTCGTTTGCGCTTTTTGCTATAAAAGGACCCCTCTCCCTTGGCTCGGCGCGCTTGGCCTCACAGAAGCTAAGTCTCCCCGGGTACCCGTGTCTCCAATAAAGCCTCTTGCAGTTTGCATCCAAGTTCGTGGTCTCGCTGATTCCTGGGTACGGGTCTCCTTCTATGAAAGTACCTCTTCGGGGGTCTTTCATTATTATGAAGACTTATTAGAACTCATGCCACACCTTGCCATACGTACCAAAACTACAGAACAATATATAATATTGTGATATCTCTGTTGTGACTTTTACATTTACATTTGGTATTTTACTTTTTTTGTTTGTTTGTGCAATGTCACCTATCACAAATCTAAAAAAGAAAACAATAATAAGTGAATAATATTTTTTCTTCATAAAAAAGGAGGAACACATCATGATCCCTAAGAACTGGGAACATGCTGCCCTATATGATGAAAGGGGTTTTGAAGATGTAATTATGATTGTGGAGAGGGAAATTGGCTTAGTTTAACTAAGAGGTCCTATGTTGTTCCAACAGGAATTTGGGGAGGTTACCAGGAGATTAGAGGGAGTAATGGCAGCTATGAAGACAGGCAGGGGTGGAGACAGGAAGAGATGATAAAGGGGCCACTAGAAGTTGAAAAGGTCGAGGAAACAAATTTCTTCCCAGCAATGTTGAGCAGAAAAGCGGTGCTGCTGATACCTAAATTCTAAGCCTTTGAGCTCCAGCACTCGAAAAGAATGCATTGGCCTTGTTTAAAGTCAGGATGTTTATAGTAACCTGTTACAACATTGATACAAAACTCATACATTCCCCAGGCAGTGGTGGCGCACGCCTTTAATCCCAGCACTTGGGAAGCAGAGGCAGGCAGATCTCTGAGTTTGACGCCAACCTGGTCTACAGAGCAAGTTCCAGCACAGTCAGGGCTACAAAGAGAAACCCTGTCTCCAAAAAGGCAGGTCTCCCATGAGTATCAACAAAATATGGCATATCAAGTTATATTAAGGCTGGGCAAGGTGACCCAGTATGAGTAGAATCCCAAAAGCCAATAAAAGAGTTGGAGACAGCCCCTGCTCCCTCTGTTAGCAGTCCCATAAGAGGAACAAGATACACAACTGTAACATACATGAAGAGTGCCTAGGTCAGTCCTGTGCAGGCTTCCCAGTGTTCAGTTCAGTCTCTGTGCGAGTCCCTATGAACCCAGGTTAGCTGATTCTGTGAGTTTTCTTGCGGTCTGGCTCCTACAATCCTTTCTCCCCCTCTTCTGCAGAACTCCCCAATCTCTGCCTAATGTTTGACTGTGTTTCCACATCTGTTTCTGCCAATTGGTGGACGAAGCCTCTGTGATGACCACTGGGCTACGCATCAGTCTATGAGCATAACCGAATAATGGTAGGTATCATTACATTGACTTTTTTTCCCCTCCAGTCATGTTTATTTCTATCCTAGATCTCTGGGTCCCCCCAGCCTGCAGGTCCCAGTGCTCTAGGAGTGTCAGGGATGGGCTTACTTTCCTGGCATGGGTTTTAGGCTAGACCCTTCATTGGTTGGCCATTCCCTTAATCTCTAGGCCACCTTTACCCCAGCATATCATATAGGCAGGACAGGCTATAGGTTGAAGGTTAAATGAGTGGGTTGGTGTCACAATCCCTCCGCTTGTAGTCTTGCCTGGTCACAGGAGATGGCCAGTTCGGGTTATATATGGGCTATTGCTAGAAGTCTTAGCTAGAGTCATCCTTTATAGATTCCTGGGAGAGTCCCTTGTGCCAGGTTTCTACCTGACCCTGAAATGCCCTTCTCTTTCCAAAGTCTCTTTCCGAACTCTCCCCTGCATCCCCCCTCCAACCTGATTGCTCATGTTTCCATCCCTGCCCTCCCACAGTCCACTCACGAAATCACTTCTAGAAATGAATGTATTTTAATCCTAAGATTTGATGGGCTGTTGCTACTGCAGCAGAGTCTCACCTGTCCTGATGTATATAATCATCTCTGGCTCCCTGGCAATTGAGTCACTCTACTCCTATAGAGACGAAGAGGAGAGTTTTACCTGTCATAACAGTACAAGAGAGCAGCAGCTTCATAAGTAGAAGCAGTCCTGTTGCTATCGGTTCTTCCCATGTTAACTAAAGCCACATACAAACCTCTCCAAGCTTCACTTTTATAAAGCCTGGGTAGGGCTGGGTGAAGCCCAGTGGGCTAAGACTTACACAATCAGCACAAGAGACTAGATTAATCCTCGGGACCACAAATAAATTCTTATGAAAAATAGAAGTAAATAGTATATTCCTGGTGGGGTGAATGATCTAGTGAAATAATAAAATAATGAGCATTTAAATTCAAAGAAAACTTCACATTCACATTTCAAAGGAAATAACAAGTATGCAGAACTTATTTAATCCACAGTGTTCCAGCCCTATAAATTGCACTGAATAGCATGAGGAAAGTTTGCCAAATGGCGGCATCCTCTTAAACAGTGTCTAGGAGCATTTATCTCTAAACCTTTTGTTGTAAGCTTGTACCTACAATAGTAGCTGATTTGGCCAAGGTGGGTGACCCATTCCAATGACCTATTACCCTTTCTCAATAAATGTTTAATCACCAGTCATCTGTTTATTCAGAACAAACCAGGCTGGCTGTTGGCAAGCAGGTCCCATGGGGACAGTAAGTTCTGTCTTACTCACTGTCATGCCTCTCTTTTGACTTCTAACCATGTGTCTTGGGTACACTCCTGTGTTTACATTTCTTTAGCTGATTTGTTGCAAATATGCTTAGTTTATGCCTGACTCTTCCTAATGTGAATTTGATTATTCAGTGCCAATGGTGGTGGGATCTTCCACGCCTGGGCCATATATGCCCTCAAGTATGTAAAGAAAGCCATTTTCTGAGGTTGGATGCTTATTCCACAGACATGTGTATACTGGCTAGAAAATCATTTGAGGTCTTTTTTACATGTAATATTATTGACAAAGGATAGATTTATTATATATAAGGCATATTTATGTAGGTGAAAATAAGGTGTTTGATGGGGGATGTCCTTCTGTATATATGTTTCTCTTATTGATTGATGAATAAAACACTGTTTAGTCATAGAAGCAGGAAGATAGGCAGAACTAGGAGATGAGGAGAAATCTGGAAAAAGGTAGGTAGAGAGGCACTGCAAAGAGTTGCCATGTGGGGACCTGGAAGAATGGTGTTCTCCAGTAAGATAAGACCATGTGGAAATACATAGATTCATAGAAATGGGGTAATAATTAAGACAGAGCTGGCCAGTAAGAATCCCTAGCCATTGGCCAACAGTTTAATAATTAACATAGCATCTGTGTATTTATTTGGGGCTGAGAAGCAGCTGTGGGACCTGGAAGGGCAAGAAAACTGCCAGGTACAGATGTTTAAGTTACTTCTCTATTGCTGTGAAGAGACACCATGACCAAGGCAACATATAGAAGACAGAGTTTATTGGGGGCTTATAGTACCTGAGGGTTAGAGCCTATGGCCATAATGTCAGAGATCATGGCATCAGACAACCAGGTGTGGTGCTGAAGCAATAGCTGAGAACTCACCTCTTTATTCAAAAGTAGGAGGCAAAGTGCTAACTAGGAGTGGCATGGGTTTGAAACATCGAAGCTTGCCCTGAGTGACACATTTCCTTTCCCAAAGCCACACCTCCTAATCCTTCCCAAACAGTTCCAACTAGGGACCATATATCCAAACATTTGAGCCTATGGTGACCATTCTCATTCAAATGACCACACAGGTATAGAGAATCTAGAATGACGCATTGCACTCAAATGAGCTGCAGATTCTCCTGGAACCTGTGATGATACATGATAGGTACAGTGCTTTCTAGAGAGCTAGACAAAAGATACCTCAGAGGACTTCACATGTCATAATCACACAAGTAGATTTACTGAGGAACACACAACAGGACAACTATTTGTCAGGATCTGGCATTCAGAGATAACCTAGCCAAGATCATGAGACTTCTCTTGTTGCTGAACTGTGAAGAAAGTGTCTTGAAGAAAAAAAAAGTTTAACTGATTTGAAGGTTCAGAAGAACCATGGGTATGGCATTACTTTGGAAGGCTTGCAGGATGTGAAGGGCAGAATGTTGGATCAAGAGAAGAGACAAACAGGTCAAAGTGTTCCTTTAAAATAATAGGAATGCAATAGATTTTCTTATAACAAGGCATCATTTCACATTAACACTAGACTCCTTTCTTCCCGTTTTTTCCTGTGCTCATCCCCAGTTCCCATGTTCTCCAAACTAACACAGGAGTCAGAAAAGCCATTAAGGATGCGTGGGAACATTTTGCAATTTTAGCATTTCACATTATTCCTCTAAATTTGAATATACATATTAATATATCTGTACCTCAATACCACCTCTCTTTATCTCTCTCTCTCTTTGTGTGTGTGTGGGGGGGTGTATTTGTGCATGTGCACAGGGAGACCAATAGAGTAGAATTTCCTGCTCTATTAATTTTCTTCCCCTCCCCAAGCAGTCTCTCACTAAAATCGAAGGTGCAAGGAAATTGTGGCTTTGCGTGCATTTTTGCTCTTGTTATAAGGGTATTGATATCATAGTAGGAAAATAAGATAAGATATATTCATTTGACTCTATTTTGCAATTCAGGGGTCAAACCCTGGCTTTCCTCATGCTAGGCAAGCTCCCTCCCACGAAGCCACACTCCCAGCCACATCGGCCGGCCATTTTATAAACCAGTTTGTAATAAATGAAAGTATTTTCACTAATCCTCTCACGGTTTGTTCCTGGAGTGTCTATCCAATCTACCATGCCAGACAAAATATAGTATAAAGCAAGATGGACTGTTTTCTAAAGGTGGTGGCCTTGACCTCAGAGCAGGACAGGAAGGTGATAACCCAAAGGAAGTGACTGGTTCACCAGAAAACAGTAGAGTAACCAAAGCAGAGGCTGCCCTGTAACTGCAAAGCAGAATTATAAAATGTTTTAGAGAGCCAGTTTTTCTGGGCCAGTGATGTCCCCACACTGACAGTGTAAGGAAGAGCAGCAGAATGCTACAGAGATGGAGAAATTGAGCTCCACAAATAATATCATTGTGGTGAGCTTCCTCAGCTCAGTGCTTGGATATGTTTACAGTAAAGAGTGCTTGAACTTGACAGACAGCTGAGAGCACTGATTGTCTCAAGAGCAGAGATTCCTTGGAAATGATAAGGTGCAAACACTGTCAAATGGCTCCCTTTGCATTGCACTGCAATCTCTAGCCATAACGGCTGCCAACACCAGCAGGAGCCAAGCTGCCAGCCATCCCTCAAAACACCAGGCTCCAGCTATCTGTGGGATCCCTGGACTACATAATAACAGGGGCTTCAACAGCCCAGGTTTGGGTTGGGTTTCATGCTGAAAAATCTCTGGCCATGGAACTCAGATGGAGATGCAGCAAGGGAAGGCTGCTGTGAGGACCATGTGACCAGGGTAACCAATCCGCCCAGCCCTGAGATGCAGGCAGTTGGATTCTGCTTAGTCCCTCTTTTCTTTGTGCTGAACTGCAACAGGCTCACTACTGAAGATGGAACAGGGCTTGGGGGGTGGGGATTATATCTTCTGCAACAGAGCTGCTGGGGATGTCCTCCCAGAAAGAAATCATGGTTCCTGATTGGAGTTAAGAAACAGTGCATCTTAGCTGGATTCTCATGAATCCAGACAAAATCTGGCCTGTGTAACTGATATTAACTAAAGAAATGGCGTTTGGGGCTGGAGAAGCATGCTTCATACCTACTACACATTTGGGATTGCCTGACATAGTCTGCTCATGTCATATATATAAATTCACAGAGTGAGTGTCCAGGTACCACAGCCATAGCTGTTAATATTATCCCCTGCTGCCCTTCTTACCAGCACTTTCACAGGGAACTTTGTGACAGGGGATTAAACCATGAGTGTGGATAGTCACACTATTAACAAGACTTGACTTCTTTAGATGAATCTGAACCTGTGCAGGTTCTCCTCTGGATGGAACAGTGCATGACTGTTGAGGTTGGACTTGTAGAACTCTCTCGAACCCAGCCTATTAAGCCCACTAATGTAAGACGGTAGGTTTTCATACAGAAGTGTGGTCTGGCCCGATTGTGTTTCTTGTATGGCTCTTCAATCTAATCCTTCTGTCACAGCAGTCCTTGTCACAGAAGCCCACGCTGCTGAAAGTGTTTAGGGAGAGCACAGAGGGAATAGGTGTCCATAAACCCATCCTTGATGACATCTTTTCTGTCAGTGTCAGCAGAAAACAACTCCACCCCACGCCAGTGTACTGCCTAAGGCTATTTCATGGATTTTTTGTTGTTGTTGTTGTTGTGGCAGTTTCACTATGTACTTCAGGCTGGCCTTAAAATCACAATTCTCCTGCCTCAGCCTCCCCAGTACAGGGATTACAAGCATCCACACATGGACCTGTTTTGAGGATCTTGTTATTGTTTAGGGGTTTTGGTTGTTTGTTTGAGAAAGACTCTTGAAATATATCCTTAGCTGGCCTGGAATCTGCTATGTAGTCCAGGTTGGCCTCAAACTCATAAAATCTGCCTGCCTCTGCCTCCAAAGTTCTGGGATTAAAGTTGTGTGCCACATTTCCCAGCTTGCTCTAAGTCCCTGATATTACCAAATGCACTCTGGTTTTCCCACATATGTGATTCTCTGGTTCTTGGCACCCTATGTCTTTGTCCAGCCATTTGTTCCCACAAAATGGCCTGCACTTTTTATCCATCTGGGAACTTTGCTCTCACCATCCCATTTGTACATCAAAACCCAGTGAACAGCCCTCTGATGCTAATAACAAAAAATCACAAGGAAATTTGTGGCTTATTTTTCCTGCATTATGTGCCCAGCACTTTACTTCCTGTTTCATTGTGTAGTCACAGTCCATCTTGTTCAGTGAGTCACTGCGGTCAGTAAACTGGCCGAGATTACAGTGCTGAAACCCAGAAACCTTGAATCTAAAGCCAAATCACTTCGATGCCCAAATCTACCTCTAACGCATCTCTGCGTCTGTCTCCTTTCCATTGTCAGCAACAGCCTCTTGTTCTTGTTCTTTCATTTTCAAAAATTATTTCTTTTCTTTTTTGAAATTGTAACAGAATTAATTGTTGTTACACACACACACACACACACACACACACACACAGAGAGAGAGAGAGAGAGAGAGACAGATATTTCAGGAGTTAAGAATACTGGCTACTCTATCAGAAGAACTAGGTTCAATTCCCAGTACCCACACAGTGTGTGTATAGACTCCTAAATACGTAAGTACAACCTGTGTGTGTATGTTACTCGTATATATGTTTCCAGGGCTGTGCACTTGGTATTGGATAACCAATTGGTGTGCTCTTCCCTGGGGAAGACTATTTGTCCCACTCTTGGAATTCCTTGGTTGCCTGTAGTTTTTGTGTAGGGCTGAGGCCTGGTGGCTCTTGTTCCCTTTCTCAACAATAGCTCCTGGGTGTTTGCCCATTTTCAAGGTTTGCTCAGAACACAAGCATTAACACTGTTAGCCAGCATGTTCTAGTTCATCAGTGTTTCACCCTTAGTTTGCATTTCCTTTCACCTATTTTTCTGTAGTTTTATTCTATTGTTCTTTTGATGATTGCTTCACTAATCATGAGCCCTCAGCAATATGAGCACTTAAAGCAACACATTTCTTACTACAAGTTTTCTACATATTTTGATATTATATTGTTTCAAGGATCTTCCACATAGTATGACATGAATTTTGTGATCTATGAATTATTGTGAACCTACTTGCAGGGTGAGCAAAGACTGAAGAATACAGGATACAGGATAGCGACCTCTATGTCTTGGAGAATGACTGCCTTTCACCAATTTTGCCTCCTGGAAATGGATAGTATGAGCATCACTGCACTGGCTTTCTCTTAAGTCATATCTTTTGGCATCCTTTAATGACCAACATTTCTGGAGGAATAAGCTCCACATTTTAGCTGTGTCTTTTGGAAAAATCATACTATGTCTATATGTTCTTTTTTAAATCATATGATTTGCATTATATTTTAACCAGGAAATCCAACATTTTTTTATTCTTTTCATTATTTTTTTACCTAAGTTACCTAAGGCCATTTTCATGAAAGCATATAGTGTACTTTGGACATATCTACTCTAACTAGTGGTGATTTACATCTTTCCATCTTCCCATTAACCCCTTTACTTCCCAGACAGTTTCAATTCTATTTTCATGTCACCAATATATAAGAGGATTTTATAACTGTGATTTCTAAGACCTTCAAATGATTAAAAAATGTGATACTGTCTACCCTCCATTGTACCAGTTTTCCTGGAAATGACCAGCTTCATCCTTTATTACTGAAAGTGTTCCATCCTGTATATACAAACCACACTTTCCGTATGCAGTCCTCTCTTGGTGTCCACAGCACAGCTACTGTGACAATAGTGCAAAGACATTGATTGGTAATTGTCTCTGTGACATGCCAGTCTGGAGTATTCTTAGCAAACACTAAGAAGTCAATCTAGTTACTCTTTCTTGTGAATTTTAGTGTCTTTAGTCTGTGCCAATATTTCTTCCATCTTTTAATTGGGGCTTATATATTCTTGTCCCTGGCCATGTTGTCTTCTTTCCTGCCTTAATTAAAAATGATTTCAGGGACTAGACAGATATTTCAGGAGTTAAGAATACTGGCTACTCTATCAGAACTAGGTTCAATTCCCAGTACCCACACAGTAGTTAACAACCATATATAACTCCAGTTCTAAGGTATTAGACACATGAGTAATTAATAAAATAAATCTCTAAAAAGTAAATAGCCAGGAGTGGTGGTACATACCTTTAATCCCAGCACATAGGAGGTAGAAGAAGGCAGATCTCTGTGAGTTCAAGGCTAGCCTGGTCTACATAGTGAGTTTCTGGAAAGACAGAACTACATAGACCCAGTCTCAATAAATAAATGAGATAATAATAACTTTAACTTGTCTGCTATTATTAAAAGTCATGACTTCTATATTAAGAAATAAAAGGAGCTTGGGATAAAGATATTCTTTATTAGAAAAACACCAGCCAAACACAAGCCAGAATGTTCCAGGAGCAGCAAGGCAGGGAGGCCAGAGAGAAGGGGTCCCATGTGTTTTGCAGCCCCTTAAGAGCCCATCCCACGTCATCCTGACCTCATCTTGAACACCCCTTGACAGGCATGGTCAGGCACACCTGTAGCCAGCCTCTAACAGGCATGGCTTACTGTCCCCTACACTTCTATTTTAATTAGTTTCTACAAATTAATATTTCATTTGGGTCAAAGTTGACATATTTATTTACCTTGGAATGAAAAGTCCTCATAATTCTTTAATTCTAAAGAAATGCCAAGGACAGACAGCATGCTAATGTATCATTGCTTATTGGTTTATGCCTTTAGGTCTACAGGCTAACCATTGTCATGTAGCAATTTCATCCACCTTGAAAGATTCTCTCTTGGAGGCACACAAGATTCAGGAAGTGAACAAAACCTGGTCTCAGAGAGCTTTAGCTTACAAGGTTCCAAGACTCCTCCCCAGGGCTACACCATTGCTAGAAAGGAGATGCTCCCATGGTCTAGCTGCATGCAAGCTGTGTGTGGAGCTACAGGGGTGCAGCTTTTGTTCATTGTCACCCATACTGGAATGGGCTTTCCATGACACCCTGGAGTTACCCATCATCTGCAAGTAAGCCCAATAAACCCGTTGCTTTTCCAAGCTGGACTCTAATAAAAATCATCTCTTTGGTGTGTCATTGGTGCCCTATCCAGTGTGAGTAGACATTTGTATCTCCTCAGGAAATTCACACAAACATACATTGATTGTTCTGTCCTATATGTTGTGGGCTATTTGTATAGTGCGTGAAAATATATTGTTGTGATTGGTTTAATAAAGAGCTGAATGGCCAATAGCTATGCCAGAGGTATAGGTAGGATTTCCAGGCAGGGAGAGGGGAGGTAAAAAGATGAATCTAAGCATGGAGGACAGACACTAGACAGAGAACAAGCAGGACGTGCAGGAGGAGAGGTAAAAGTCATGATCCACATGGCAATGCATAGATTAATAGAAATGGGTTGATTTGAGTTATAAGAGCTAGTTAGAAACAAGCCTAATCTATAGGCTGAGATTTTATAATTAATAATAAGTCTTCATGTTACTTTTTGTAAGCCAGCAGCCCAAAGAAAAATCCTGCTACCCCTATTGCTGGCATTCACTATGATTTACTGGATTATTTACTGTGTTTTATTATAATAGGGGCTTATTTATGGAATACTCATGCCGACTGGATGCACCTTCCTGATTTGTATTGGGGTGGGTGTATTGCTTGTGCCACAGTGCGTGGGTGAATGCCAGAGGGTAACTTGAAGGAATTGGTTCTCTCTTTCTCCTAAGTAGAGTCTTGGAATGAAACTCTTGCTTGTGAGACTTGGCAGCAAGCCATCTCATGGGTCCTAAACATATCTATTCTAGTAGTTTCTTTAGTAAAACTGTTGTTGTTTCAAAATACATTTAACTCAATCTCTTCCAAGAAATATAAATTTTGAGTGTATAGTTATTTTCTTCTTGAAAGATGATTTTGACTTTCTTCTTGAAAGATAATTTCACTTGGTGTATAATTATTTTCTTTCAGAAGTTTGCAGATAATATTTCACTTTCTAGCCTCACTGTTTGTTGTCTTGAGAGCTTGGTCCTATGTAACTAATAGCAATAATGATTTAGAATAGTTAACAACTACAGTGCTTACAGTATACAAGGGACTGCTTCTGACTGTATTTATGTATGCTATCATTTAATACTCTCACCTACTTTAAAAAGTAAGGGTTGTTGTCATTGTTCTCTTTTTATAAATAATTAAACTCTGGCAATGGGATAATTAGCTGTCCCAACTAGATTTGAACCCTTGCTGATCAATTCAAGTCTCCTCTTAGCCATTACATTCTGTAACCTTTCCAATTTGTTCACTCTACCTTTGGCTTTCCACAGTTTCACTGAAGTGGGGCTCAATGTAGAATTGTTACATTATCAATACTGCTTGCAGTTTATATGACTCCATATGTTCTATTCCACATTTCTGAGTGATGATCAGACATTACCTTTCAGTCCTTGTTTTTCTCTTGTCTGTCTAAATACCTAATAAGCACGTGCAAGAACTTTTTACTCAATCCTTCATAGTTTCCATAATTCTAATCTCTTTGTACATCTTCCCAGTTACCCTTTCTTTAATTAATTTCCCTTAATATATGTTTATTCTATTATATATCTAATTTTCAGCACTATATTTATACTTTTTAGTTGTCTGTTTTGTTTTTTTGAGTCAAGGTAGTCCAGGATGTCCTGAAGTAGATATAGACCATGCTGACCTTGAACTTGTGGTGAGGCGCTTGCCTCTGTCTCCTAGGTTCTGGTATTAAAGGCATCCACCATCTCACCTACCTAGTTCAGTCACTTAGTAATAATAATGTGTTTTAAAGGTCTTTTATTTAAGTGCATTTCACACAATTATTTATATATGTCCCTAGTAATCTCAATAACATTGTTCTTTGCTGTTTTTGATAACTTCCTAATAATGCTTTACCTCCTCGTGTATGTTTTAATCTGACATATAACTCTATGTTTCATAGAGTGGTAATTATTTTGGATTAGCTCTCAGATGTGTTTCTCAAAACAAAGTTCACACAGACTTCTGCCAGGCCCACATTTTGAAGTTAATTCTCATCTTGAATAGTCCAAGTAACATTCCTCAATCCACCTGAGGACAGGTTTCTGGATGTAAAAGTTTAGACGATGCCTCTTTCCCCTCAACTGCAATAGATGACAGATGTCATGACATTTCTCCACTTTTTGCCTCTAAGCATTCCCATGAACTTAGGGGGTCCAGGTCCTACACGTATAGTGTCTGATCCTATTACCTTAGGTGTGCTTTTGACTTTGCGACTCATCCCCACTGGAGCTGTTGAAAAACAGCTCTGGGCACAAAGGAAAACTACCTACTCCAATGGTCGTTCCACTCTCTAAATGCCTGCTTTCCTCTGAGGTTCCTATGACAGCCTTCTTAGCTCAATTAGAATTTAGAATCATTTTTCATTTAACTGCATCTATCATTTTCAGTTACTGTTATAGTTCACATCTATCATTTTATCATCAACCAAAACTAAGTGAATGTTACTCTGTTCTTACTTTTTGCTTAGTTTCTATTATTTTGTTCATTTTTCCACAGTTCACATGCAAATAAAACTTACATTCATGCAGGCATTTTCCAATGGCTTTTTTCTCTCCCACTTGTTGTTTACAGATTCGTCGACTTAAAAAAAAAATCTGACTGCACATCATATTGAATCTAGTTTCTACCTCCCAAAACTTCTTTCTCCTACAAGTTTTATCTTTTTTCAAATCCCATTTTCCTAGATCAATAGTGGCCTATAAAAATCAACAGATACTTACATCAATTGAGAAATAATTCTCCAGTAATTCCCAATAACACTTGGTAAATTGATTTTACCCATCAATCCATGTGCCCCCAAATTGAGAACTCTTCCATAAAAAAATTTGTAACAGTACATAAGGTATCCTTCTACTGAGATGGGAGTAAAGCTTTCTGTAGGCAGCAAGGATAGGGCCCACAATGGGTCATGAGCTGGTCCTATGGTACACAACATCTTCCCTGAACTGATGAGTAAATTCTCTGGCTGGGCTGAAGGACTGTAAGTAAACTGTACAGAGTCCTCACTGGCTCCGCCTGGGATGCATTCAAAAATGACTAATTTGCAATAAAGACCTCATTCTCTAGCCAGTTCCCACAGAAGATCCACAAAAGCCCAATGGACAGGACATCATAGAGGACTTCCTTCCTTGTAACCCCTCCCAGTCTCAGCAGTTCTTTCTCACTATTCCTACATTCACCCTGCTCACTCCTTGTCTGCATTGCCCTTTGCTTCCCGTGCTTGAGAAAACAAATGTGGAAGCCAGGGGCTTAGATTGCCTTGGTGCTATGACCATGAAGCATCTGCTCCCCGAGTTAAGTCCACCAAGAGCTGAGAAAGAGGCTCCTTCCCTCTCAGAGAACTCGCATCGACAGTCCTAAAGTATTATCAATAGTATATCCATATATGAAGAATAAGTGAGTAACAAATAAAGAAATCACAATACACAGTTCCAACTTGACATGAGACTTTTAAAAAGCCACTGTCACAGATTCCCACACAGAGTAGAGAGTCCCCTTGCAATTTAGCCACATTGTGCTACTCCTGAAGGTATTTCAGAACCATCTGGGTGGCACCTACCAAAAGACCATACGGCACTGATGGGGCACCTTTTCTGTAGAAGCTATGTCAGTACATTAGGGTTGCATGGTCTCCCTCCTCCACCCCTGCGCTTTACGTGTGTGCATGTGTACACATCCATGAATGTGCACACAAGCATAAAGCTTTTCTTTATGTGTCCTATTGGCAATTGCCTCCTCTCCTTGGCATTTATTTCGCTATGCAGTGTAGATTAAATAAACAACATGATATTGTATTTGCAAATAGAGCGTTCATTCAGTGGTTGTTTTGTGAGCCCGTGAATTCCAAGGAGTGCCAAAGCATTTATTCTCTTGACATAGTCATACTGTTCTAGAAGAAACCTCTAGCAATTGCAATAAATCAAGTTAGAGATACAAACTAAAGCTATATCAAGTACTACGAGAATATAGAAAACAAGGTTTGGAATGGCATGAGAAGAAGACATAGAAGCCTCACAAGAGTCCTGAAGGCCATGTGGGTCATGTGATATAGGGAAGCTAAGAGAAACAGAGGACATGAAAGAACACATCGCCTACATTCTGTAAATGTGGTGTTATCCATGGCTTAGGCAAATAGGAAAATGGAAGGCAATCAAATAAAGAGCATCTCTGTGTAGTAGCACTTTCCCATTGGGACCACCAGCCTGCAAATAATGACACGGAGACTTTACTATTAATTACGAAAGCTCAGCCCTAGCTTAGGCTTCTCCCACTGGCTTTTACAACTTAAATTAACCTGTTTTTATTAATCTATGTTTTATTATGTGGATTTTTACCTTCCTTTCATTCCGTATGTTTGACTCCCTCCATGTCTCATTGGCATCCTCTCTGTGCCTCAGTTATCTCCTCCTACTCTTCTCTCTGCCCAGACATCCCACCTCTTTTCTATACCTCCTACCTAGCTATTGGGTGTTCAGCTCTTTATTAAATCAGCCACCGCAATATATCTTCACACAGTGTTCACAAATATTCTGCTACACCTCTTGGGTTGGAGAGATAACTCAGTGGTGAAGAGCACACATGAGAACCCGGATTTGGTTCCCAGCACCTACAGGGCAGTTCTCAACCATCCATAACTCCAGTACCAGAACATCTGGTGATTTCTAGTGGCTTCCACAGGCATCAGGTACACACATCCTGCAAAACATTTTTACACATAAAATGAAAATAAATAAATATAAAAGGAATGTTTTTAAAAAATGTCTCTCATAGAAATCAGTAGAGACAGGAGAGCTTGCATTTTACTTAGATGGTGAGAAAACTACTTTTTCAAGAGAAGATAGTCTGGGGGGGAGAGTAGAGAAAAAATGATGCTAGAAAGGTGGGTGGATACCACAGTACAACATTGTTATAAAGATGCAAAGTCTCCTGTTCTGCTGATTTCTTATTGAATCCTATGCTCCCAAATGTCCACAGGTATACAGACTGGCCTGGGGTCTTGTTGATGTGAAGACTGACTCCACAGTTGTAGAAGACTCATATGCCAGCCATATGCACATCTTATTATGACATCCTCAGATGTCATTACCAATACTATATCCACAGATGGAGAATAGGTAGGTTACAGATGAAGAAATTATAATATGAATAGAATTCCACCTATAAATGATCCTGGTCCTTCACAGATCCCACTGAGAAACGAGAACTGAGACTGTGTCAAAGTCTGTCCCAAATCATTTATGTGATTTTAAAGGTATGCAGGTCAAGAAAGTATCTACTCCATCTTGTTAATATTTTCAAATGGTATTTTACCTTTAAATATTAGGTTAACATTCTCAAATTATATTTTATCTCCCTATTATTTTTAGTTGCCTTTGGTTTCTAATGAGAGAAAGAAAGGGTGTGGATGCAGATGGGAGGGGAAGGGAGAAGGAGATGGGAAGGAGAAACTGTAATCAGAACGTATTACATGAAAAAAGTCTATTTTCAGTTTAAAAATAGAAGAAAAGGGAAATACCCACTCCATCTTGCTAATATTCCTCCAATAATATAATTTCAAGTTTTGTATAGTATGTTCCATAATGTGTGATTCCACTTAAAACAGAATTATAGGAGGAGAAAAACACACAATATCTCTCTTCATTGAGGGGCTGTCTGTTTCCAGGAGCCCATGTCTCCCTTCCTAGTGTGCAATATTCCAGAAGAACACTTGTAACCCAATCCTCTCAATTTATGAACGTAGTACCCCCACCCCTCGTAGTCCTTTAGCAGATCTGACCTAAAAGCAACTGAAGCCTTTAACTAGATTTCTGAGAACTTTAATCTCCTTTAGCAACTATCTTAGGACATTAGAAGAGCAAACGTTCATATCTGTCTTCTGAATAACCCACATCTATACCCTCAGTGATTTCAGAAGAATTTCATGACTACGTGGAAATGAATTGAACACATAATCTATTTTCCTCATGCACATGTAAATTTTGCATCTCAAAATACTGGGTTTCTTTCACTTCCAATGGGAGTTTTGCACACAGTCTATAAATCTTGCTGTTAAGACATTTTCCTTCATTATCCTAAATTTATCTTAATTTCAATCCAATTATAAACTGTTTACTAGAGTTTTCCCCTCATATAATTGAGCACAGTATAGTTGATTTTTTAACTGTAAACATACATCTGTGAATAATTCCTAAATGCCACAGTACATGGGAGACCCTGCAACATAATGGAAGTAATTTATTTCCAAATTGCTCCCATTTCTCTTACGCCTTGCTCACGGTGCTTTACTAAAATCAAGTCCAGCAGGTATGACAAGAGGCTGACCCTGTCTCTGCCGAACTCCACATGCTGCCCTCGAAAGACTTCCGAGGCTCTGGCATAGCTCAGAAACTCATAATCTCCACAGCAGAGCTACGGAGAAACAACAATGTTTGAAAGCAGAAATCCAAAGAAGGTCTGCAGAGGTTCAGACTCCATTCTGCCAAACTCTCCAGTTGTATGACTGTGAGCACTATTCACCCGCTCTGCTTTGACTCCCTCAACTGAAAACTGGAGGCATAGTAGCTCCTTCATGGGGCCACTGTGAGGATAAAATGACTGACAGCATTTTAAGAATGTGACCCACATTTTAATAGTTGCTATTAATATAATTAGCATTATGGTCACTTTTATTCTTGAGCAGCCAATTTTATGGCAATAGATGAAGATGCCACACAGAAGTTCAACACCAATGCCTGCAAAATGATAATGTCAACCATAATGTGATCTGTTTATTCCTATCATCTTCATGGTCAAATGTCACTGACCAGCCAATCAAATCTATTTACAGAAAATAAACCTTCTGGTAGACCTTAAGCCAGCTAACTATGTTATTCTCCCTCAAAAGGCCTTAGTTTTCTATTCAACAGTTTGAGCAATGTGTTGGTTGAGTCAAGACTCATCAAAATAGTGCTGAGCATCTACTGTATGCAAGTCTAGATGTGTGAAAGACACAGGATGAAGCTTTATTCTAAAACTATTAAGAGGCCTTTGATGAGTCAGGCACTGAAGTAGCTGATAACAATATAAAAGAGAGGAGGTAAGAATAGTTTTTGTTCCCAATGAGTTTCTAATCTCAAAATGGAAGAAGGATGAGAGGAATTGATTATAGCAATGTCTAAGGACTGAATGAGACAAGGATAAAACTTAAAGAAGACATGCAAAAAGAAAGAGGTCTAGGTCAAAATGCTTTTTAAGTTGAATACAGTAACTGGAGGAATTAACAAGGAGGAGGCTCAGGCAGAGCACTGGGAAACATATACAAAATCCCCAAGAGGCTTCCATGGAGAAAGTAGTAGGAGTGAACCAGGTGTTGGTGGCATACACATTTAGTCCCAGCACCTGGGAGGCAGAGGCAGGTGGATTTCCACGAGTTCGAGGCTAGCTTGGTGTAGAAAGCCAGTTCCAGGATTCTCATGGCAGTTACACAGAGAAACCCTGTCCTGCAAAACTAAAAAAGAAAAATAAAGTAGTAGGAATGATGCCTGGGGTGTAGATCGTGGAGCACATGCAGACAGAAGAGAAAAGATGCTCACAGAACACTGTAAGCCATGCCAAGGGGCTCAGAGATGAGAAGGTAGTAAGGTGATAGTCACTGTAAAACCGTCACTCTGGCTGCAGAGTAAGGACTAGATGACTTAGAAGAAAGTGCGACAAGACTGGAGTTGGGGAAGTCATTCAATTGGCAAGTCCTGAACTTGACCTGGACTTGGAGAAGACCAGGGGGATATAAAGAAACAAATGGTTTCAAGAGACACTGTGAAGACTCAGTAAGGACGAGTGTGTGGGGTCAAGTGGGTGGAGAGGAAGAAAGAACCAGTGACAACTTAAAATGAGAGAAAACGCAAAACAAAAGAAAATGAAAGCTGCCTGTCCCTGGATGGATAGTGCATTAGGCAGGACAGAACCAGATCACGAGATAACAGACAGGTAAAGATGCAGAAATGCCAGAAGATAATCCCTCGGCCCAAGAAACACCACCCAAATACACAGGCTCTGAACTCCGATGAAGATCCTTAGGGATGCTTGGACAAGCTGAAGAGGTGTTTGCATCCTTTAGTGGTACCAGGCCTGGAACATGGACCCTTGCTGGTGACCAGAGTCCTGAGAACAAGGTGGTTTGCAGGAACAGGACCTTGAAATGTAGACCGACAATATCTGTGACTGTGCCTCATCCTTTTCTAGCTGTTCACCTCCAAGGCTCTGTCCAGCTCTTGGATGGTTTGGGCATTGCTGCTCTGAAAACATTCTGAGTGAAGACTTTGCCATGATTAGAAGCAAACCTGGCCTCTTAATAATTTTTTTTGACCTAAAAATGACACAAGCTACAGTATTCAACGTGTGAGACCCTGGAGCGAATCTTCAGTACCTCAAAAACCAGCTAAAAGAAGACTTTTACATGATGCTTCAAAGCTTCTCCAGATCAGATGTTTGTCCAGGAGTAGATTTTGACATTAACATTAAAAAAGTCTTAGCACTGCTCTCAGCTTGTGTTCCAACTTCTGGTACCTTCTACTCCAGCCCCGCCAACCTCAGCCCTGCCACCAGAATATCTGTCAGTTGCTGGGAAGGCACAGAGAGGAACATTCCTGCCTTGTAAATTGCCAAGCCAGCACATGTGGGATGCATCTCTAACCACAGAATAGGTTTTCTTTAAGGCCTTTCCTCAATTGTAAAATCTTAAATTTAATAAGGATTGAGGAAGCCTATAAATCAAACACAATAAAATCGTAAATCATGCACCTTGTTCTAAATGGGCTATGTATATTTTATCATCAAAAAGTATAGATCTGGGAGCTCTGCAAACACGGGTTTCTCCAGCAGTCTGGGGGACAAAGCCGCATTAGTTTTCAATTTATGGAACATGATGTTAGCGATTACGTTAACTTAATCTAATATTATTTCCCATATTTAAAGATAGAATGAGAACCTTGTGTTTCAATTGTTGTTGGCTTTAAAAACATAAATGGGAACGCATGTGTGCGTGTGTATGTGTGTACATACATAAAGAAATAAGGACTCTGCTGGCCTTCCATATAATCAGCCGAGTTATTAGTACAGCTGCCCATTCTGTGTCTCAGGGGATTAGAAGCTCGGCCTGAAATCTCATTTAATTACAGAGCATTGACTACCATGGACCTCTTGCATCTGGACCCAGGATAATAGTGAGCATTTTGTCTGAATGGTTTGTAGTGTTTGGGATAGAAACACATGTAGTTCAATTTCTAACATTTGGTTGCAAACAAAAAGCAAAACTTCACAGATGGTCAGCTATTAAACAAGTTCACTAATGTTCCTTTACTTTCTTTTCCTATGGAGACCTGAAAAATGCAGCTCCTTTTGCTTTGGCATGGATGGTGAAAGGGCACAAAATTATTTAGTTCATCTGTACATGAACGTAAAAATATTTACCTCAGAAGTGATCATAGGAGTGAAACCAGGTAATGTAAGTGAAAGGTCACCAAAAGAAAAGAAAAAAAGCCAATGATACGTTAGTTCATTACAACTCCTATTTCCATTATCCATTCATTCATTCATTCATTCATTCATTCATTCATCCATTATCCTTTAGAAGAAAAACACCTTTTTAGCACCTCCCTGGTACCAAGCCCTGTTCTCCATGAAGAGAGTAGAGTGATTAACAGTATAGCTTGGGTTTCTGCTCTACTATGGCTCCTATCTAAGGAGGGAGCTAGGTGATCAGAGAGTAGCAAGGGCTGTGAGAAATCTGAAGTAAATAATGAGATAGAGACACTGGGGCTTTGGGGAAAAGACCTGCAGAAGCAAAACAACTGAGTTGGCGACTAAATAAACTAAATGAGAAGAGAAAGCCAGCTACTAGAAGCATGTTTCCAGATGAAGAGCAAACACAATGACCCTGAGCTAGGCCCATGTGGGGAGAAGAGAAACCCACAGGGACTGGAATGGAGGGAGGGGAGTAGTACAAGATAACACTAGGGAACTCTAGTGTCCTATCTGGAGGGCCAGCCTTGTCCCTGGTGGCAGACTTTGAACTTTAGCTCAGAGCTGTAGAAAGCCACTGGAGGGCATTAGGCACTGAAGAGATGTCTTCTAAATCATACTGTGAGAAGGCCACCTCTCTAGCTGCTGTGTGGGGAAAAAATGGATTAAGGTGTGGCCGATGAGGCAGAGAGTAGTCATAATTGCATTGCAGACACCAATTCAATAACTATTATGTATAAGAGAAGGGTGACTGCACTGTGATGCTTGTATGAAGATGGAGAGGTCAACCAGGAAGTAAACTGTACAGCACAGTAGGAGGAGATCCAGCATAGAACTGAAGACTTGGTAACAACAGCAAATTCAGAGCTAGGGCCAGTAAAGGCTTGGGCCTGAGTCATCCCATAGGGAGGTTATAAAAGGAAGAAAAGAAGGGCTATGTTTTAGGATAGCCCTACATTCACAGCCTTAGAAGTGAAATCCATGGGAGGAGCAATAAACAAAGCAGGGGAGAGGGTTCTGGGAAATGTTGTCCAAGAGCCAAGAGAAAAAGTGTTAGGAAGGAACAATGGAGGGATCGTTGGTAAGTCTGGTACAGTTGAAAGAAACCAATGAGAACCCAGAGAAGCCAATTACATTTGGCAATGGTGAAGTCATGGACGGCCTTAGTAAGAGATCTAAATGGTGACTGTAGTGGGTTGAGAAAAAGGCTTGAATCAGAGGAATGTAGAAAACAATTTTAGTCGGCTCTTCTGCAAAGATTTACTATGAAAACTCCAAGAAATGAGGTGTTGTTCTAAAAACTCTTTCCCGTCTAAGTTGGTAAGTGCCATTTTTAGTTTGTTTTTTGTTTTTTGTTTTTCAAGACAGGGTTTCTCTGTGTAGCTTTGGAGACTGTCTTGGAACTCACTCTGTAGACCAGGCTGGCCTTGAACTCACAGAGATCCGCCTGCCTCTGCCTTCTGAGTGCTGAGATTAAAGGCGTGCACCACCAATGCCCGGTAAGTGCCATTTTTATGACTAGAGAACAGTGCAAATCATTTTCATGCAGTTAAGGACTTGTATGATAAATAATAGAACTTACTATTTACATATCAGTCAGATGATGCGAAAAGAGCTTCTGTGAGTTGCATAAGATGTGGCAATTATTAAGTAGAGGTCTGAGCATCAGATGCTTCCAGCTTCAGGGCCACTGGCTTGCCTACAAATCTGTCTCCATTTTCAACCATATTATCTAGCTAAATAAATCTGCATTCCTGGATACTGACTCAGTGTATCAGTAAATATATTCGTCATTACATGAACTTCTCTGATACCCACCTACCCCGGCTAGTGACCTCACACAACTAGAACACCAAAAGTGGAAACGGCCTAAAGACAATCTCAATAGTGGTGCATCATGACCCAACATTTCCTTCTCTCTTCTCTGTGGTCTCAACATCAGTTTCTTCTCATGCACCATAGATACCTTCTAAGGTAACGATTCTGCATTCCCCATTGTTCAAAAAGATAGACAATCTCCTCCTTGCCCGAAACTTAGCCGATCTCTTTGAGCCAGTTGAGGCCATATTTACCTTTTTGTCAGTCAACTGTCCAATGTAAATTGTCTTATGCTCACAATAATGAGCAAGATATAGGAACATAAAACCATAGACACTCATTGTCCTCCCTCTTACAAATACAAAAAGTCAACAGTGATTCATGAGAAAGCAAACCTCATCAGAGCCCATCTGAAAATTTGAAATAGCTTCATGACTGAATCCCTACCAGAACAGTACCACATGACTGGAAAAACAAAAAACAAAAACCCATCCAGCATCCAGGATTCTTCCTGGAAAGGTGTGGTGGTTTGACTGTAATGTCTTCCATATTGTGGGCATTTGAATGCTTGGTCTCCAGTTGGTAGCCCTGTTTGGGGAGGCTTAGGAAGTGTGGTCTTGCTGGAGAAAATATGTCACTAGAGATGTGTTTTGAGAGCTTGAAGACTTGTCACCATTTTGTCTTCACTCTCTTTGATCGCTGCTTACAGTTGGAGGTGTGAGCTCTCAGATGTTCCTGCTGCCATGCCTCCCTACCAGAATGGTGATGGACTCATACCTGTAAGTCCATGATAAAGCCTTCCTCTAAAGTTGCCTTGGTACCAGGGAGTGGCCTGTTGTTGTGACAGGCTTGCCTATCTTGTTCTGTGGAGGAATGTGGAAGACTTTGGAATAAAAGTGTTTGAACACTCTAACTAAGGCTCAATGGACCATCCTAGTATCAGGTCCAAAGGAAACTCCAATTCCCCAAACTCAGGTGACGTCATGTTCCGTAAATTGATGTTACCTGAGGCTAAACTGAAAAGTAATGGACAGAGTCGGGCATGGTGGTGTACACCTTTAATGCCAGCATTCAAGGCAGAGGCAGGAAGATATCTGTTAGTTTAAGGACATCTTGGTCTATGTACTGAGTTCAAGGATGACCAGGGCCATATATATATATTATATATATATATATATATATATATATATATATGTATGGAGAGAGAGAGAGAGAGAGAGAGAGAGAGAGAGAGAGAGGGACTAAGCTGAAGAGATGGATCAGCGGTAAAAGCTCTTATTGGTCTTGCAGAGTACCTGGGTTCAATTCCCAGCACCCACATGGTGGATTACAACCATCTGTAACCCCAGTTCCAACAGGAATTCATATGATGCACATTTACATTCATGCAGGCGAAATAAATAAATCTAAAAAAATAAATAAAAGCAATAGGCACGACAGACAGCCTTATATTGACCCTGTCACATAGTTACTAATGATCATTTTAATACAAGTCTACATAAAAAAGAGCAAGTGGGGCAGGAAAAAAAGTACTAAATATACAGTTTAAACTAAAGAGAGCACCAGGAAACTTAATATTGCAGCCAAATCTAGAGCTAAAAGCATCAGGTTAAAATGAGGCCTAATTTGGAGTCAATAAAAGGAAGGGTGCCCTCAGGCAAGACCTCACCCAGCTAAGCTTCCAGCTTGTGAAGGAAAAAGCCTAAGGAATTTCCTGCTCCAAGAAAGGAACAAAAACCAAAAGTCACAGCAAATGTGATTCAGAGGGGTCAAGGTTCATCACACATGGGCTGAGGAACTTAGCAGTATCTTTCACTTCGTGCTTTAGAGTCACGGAGGATACCGAGTAAACGGGTCACGGAATTTCCCCCCAAGGTTAAAGAGAGTAGCTGAGGCCAGGCGTGTGGTAGGGGTGGGGCATGAGGGGGAGACCTGAGAGACCACTGTGTGAAGCTGACAAAGTGGAGCCTGAGTTGTGCTGGAAACCCCAAGATGCTGGAGTTGCCAGAACTGTGAGATACATGCCAAGGGAATGGAACCAGCCCTAGGGGGAAAATGCTTACATTTCACAGTTGTGAGCAGCCACTTGGGTGCTGGGAATTGAACCTGGATTTTTTAGAGGAGCAGCCAGTGCTGTTAACTGCTGAGCATCTCTCCAGCCCTTGTTTTTTATGTTTTTTTAATTAATTTTTAAAAGTTTTTTGGAAGGGGGATGTTGCAAGGGTGAAAGGCATATGAAGATATGAAGGGACCAGAAAATGAGTGGGATTAGTATGCCGGATGTGAAATTCCCAAAGAACCAATAAAAATGTCATGTATAGAAACAGTATCGAGCAGAACTTGTTTAGCCAAAGAATACAGTAACTGAAGGGAAAACCCTACTAGGGGCGTTGAGTAACAGACTAGATCAAACAGGAAAAAGGTTCAGGAACTCAAAGCAAGTATTGGTTAACATTCAGTTCAAAAATGGTTTCTAAAATAAAAGAAAGCCTGGAAGGCTTATTGGACACCATCCATTAAAACAATATATGTATTCTGGGACTCTGAAAGTGAGGGGGGCAGACAGACAGACAGACAGACAGACAGACAGACAGACACAGAGAGACAGGCAGAGATATAGAGGAAGACACAGAAAGACCATAAGACTATCTACAGAGTTCTCAGAGGAGATCTTACAGACCCTAAGGCAATGAGATGGTAGATCCTAGGTGCTAGCAAAAAGAAGAAAAGCATTCTTTGTTCCTCTTTCTTTTATGTGTATATTTGTGTTTGTATATGAGCAACTGTTTGCATGCAAGTGTGTGCACATGTGAGTGGAAGCCATAGGTCAATGTTGTGTCTTTCTCAATTATTTACCACTTTACTTATCCATGTTAAAAATCTGAGAATTTTATACATGAGTACTGTGTTTACATCACTTCTGCACCTCACTCCAACGCCTAGGTTTTCCCAGCTCCCTCTCAAGCCCATGACCTCTTGTGTAAATATTATTGTTACACACACACACACACACACACACACACACACACACACACACACACACACACATCCTACTGAGTTCATGCACAAATGTACAAATGTTTAGGGAAGACCACTTGGCACTGAATAACTTATCTTGGGGTTCTTTCCTGGAGAAAACTGAGCATCTCCTCTCTTGGCAGCCAGTGATTATCTGTAGCTCTTCATCAAAGGAGCCGAACCCTGTGAAATCTATATTGGCATGTTGATGGGTGTTGCTGTTATTCACATCTTGTTCAGGAAACCATACTATTGAGATTTCGTGGGAGTGGCATCCCTGATATGCCTATACGACACTATCCCATAGCAGGTGTCCTTATCTTATGTCTTTACCTTGTTATTGAGGTAGAGCTTCTCATTGAACCTACAGTTCATAGATTTGACTAGATACTTCATCCAGGCAGCTTCAAGGATATGCACACATACTACCTAGCCTGGATTTCAGAAAAAAAAAAAATCCAACTCAGGTATTCAAGCTTGCGTGACAAGCACTTAACCAACTCAGCCATCTTCCTAGCCCCCTTTTCTTTCTTAATCTTATCTCAAGTTCTCCAGTGAATTTCATTTTGGTTTTAATTTTTCTCAAGTGTTGTCCTTAGATTTTATAGATAGACAATATACTCAATAGTTCTTGGTGTATTTGCCAAAAAAAAAAAAAAAAAATCACACTAATTGACGAACCTCAGAATCCTAAAGGGCAAAAGAAGCTAGAAACAAATAAATGCATGCTGTGTAACTCCATCCACAGAAACTCAAGAACAACAGAGCAGAGCAGCTGAGGAAGGTCAGAGTTGTAACTTTGGGAATAAGAATGTCAGAATTTACTAGGAAAATGGAAATGTCTATTTCTTGTTCTGAATGATGGTCATGTGTGTGTAGACACAGGTAAAAATATTCAACTGCATACATACTTGAGATCTTGACATTTTTACCATACTGTAAAGTTTACATCAATGAAAAGCAAAGAATGACTTTAAATAATAACAAATGAGTTAGCAACTACAAAATGAAACAGAAAAAAAAAACAAGAATTACCTTGTCCTTCATAAACTGTACAAGATTAAACTGAAAACTGCTGAGAACAAGTTCCAGCAAAACTCACAGTAGCAAATATATTTAATTCATTTAAAATATTGCTAAGTTTTAAATTGACCAAAATGAAGAAGTACAGATTCCTAAATTCCAAACCTTCAGGCAATATCCTACCTTTGGGCTTAGAAGAGACTGAGCTTGCCCTATTTTCCTTGACCCTAGGGCCCTAGAACATGGAATAAGCTGAAACAAACAGCTAAGGTTCCTCTACTCTCAGCCCAGAACTCTTCATCTACAGGTTAGGCTTTTCTGGGGGACAGGGAAAACAAAACAAATCTAAATAACTGAAAATGCATATGGTTGAGACCTACCCTGTGAGCTCCAGTTACTAGGACCCATAATATCCAATTATACGTCCAACAAAAAGTCATCAGGCAACTAAGAAGCAGTGAACACAGGTTTTCCATTTATTTATTCAAATTGTTTATGGACTTGGGACATAGCTTAGTTGGTAGAGCACTTGTCTAGCATGCAAAAAGTCCTGGGCTCATTCATTTCTATCACATAAACCAGGTATGGTGGTGCACAGCTATAATCCTAACACTTGGGAGGTGAGGCAGAAGGATTAGGAATTCAAGATCTCTTCAAGTTCCATGTGGGATGCATAATAATCTATCTCTAAAACTTTTTAACTAATTTATTAACCTTAGAACCATCTATTAGAAAGCATGGTTTAGCCAAGCACTTTCTGCTCTCGGCCAGTATGCAAATAAGAACAGTGAAAGATGGAGAACAGAGAACTATGTGTGTTCCTCTGATCCCTGCATAAAAAAATTAGGATATTAGTAAAGAGCTCAACTTCTCAGCATCCTCATGCTAGGTCCTAAAAGGGCGAACACTGGAGTAGTTGAAAAGATAGGCTGCCCCCAGGACCCCCAGCCCAGCGCCCCGTGTCACAGGAAAATCATCTGCTACAAAACACTTTCACTTTTCTGTACCAGGAAGCTACTTTCACGATTCTGACCTCCATACAAGTGAGATTTGTGAAGCAATTGTTGCATCTACTGAGCTGAGAGGCTCCTTGCATTTCCATTCATCCCCTGCTTTCTGGGGTTCTGTATTCAGGCATAAGGAATGAAAAGGCTGATAGAGCAGCAGGGTTTGGTCTGAAATCAGTACTCCGAGTATCAGCCCACGTAGAAACAGATCTTTTTGTAAAGTTGAATGTGGCTGATAAAATAATAGAGTATCCTGCTGTGTGGAAGCGATGGGAATGCAGCTAATGGGACTCACACAGTTTCCAGGAACCTACCTAACAGTGGCAGCAAGAAATGGTGAAAAAGCGAGATCTAAATAAGGTAAATTAACCCAATAGGTAAATGTGTGTCTGTGTGTGCATGTCTCTACCTATAGTAACTGTGTGTTGGGAGAAAATTTTAACCATTAGCACACACACACACACACACAACACACACACACAGAGAGAGAGAGAGAGAGAGAGAGAGAGAGAGAGAGAGAGAGAGAGAGAGAGAGACTTAATATATTTAGCATCCTCTGTTGTGAGTTTGAGTACTGTCTAGCAATACTTTCAGAACTCTATTTCTACCATACTCCTGCTGAGAAAACAGGTTCCCCGGGATATAGGGGTGTGTACTCCATTAAAACCTAATCAACTGAATTGTTAAGTCCTACAAATATTTCCATACAATTAGAAGTAGAAATATAATTTTCTGGATAATGTCACATAAATACTGATGAATTCAAATGTTCATTTAGAGTCCCTAATCCTCAACCTCCCTTTGTGATCTCCAACCCACTCACCATCTTAGGATTCCAGGGCACATTTTCCACAGCTAGAATGTATGAGGCAACAGAAGCCTCTCACTTGAAGGCCAAACCCATCTTTTACCTTTTGATTCCCTTCCTCCTGAATGCAAGGGAGGACACTGGGGGTTCAGACAAGAAGAGCCTGTTAACCATGTGCTGAGGGCCATGAGCAAAATTTAAAGTGTGTACATTTGAGAGAGAGAAAGACAGAGAGACAGAGACCAGAGAGGGAGAGAATCAAGAGGACACCTGTGTTAACAAAAAAGCCTGTCATGTTTGCTGAGGTAAAATAGAAGTTATCATAGCGGAGCCAAGTCTGCACGCCTTTTTTTCTTTCTTCTTTCTTTCTTTCTTTCTTAGGCTTTGTAATCACCTCCCCACGCTGCTTTATTTTTACAGCATATAATATATATAACATATAAACAAATACAATGCATATAATATAGCGTCATGGACTTACTGTGCTGAAGCGAAGGGCTGGCCTTCTGTGAGCCTGAAGGAAGGGAGGGATGCTGTGTAGCTTCCCTACCTCCACCCCCCCCCAATCCATATACATCTCCTGACTTGACCTTATTCAAAGGTTCCCTGGACAGAGGGCATGGTCCAGATAGAGGGCTGTATATGCTGTCCTGATTCTTCACAAACAATTAGAATACTAGTACGCAACTCAACTCTTTACACTGACATTAGGTTCTGAAAGGTCAAACCTTGGAGCACTCAAAGAAGCCAGAACTTGGGGTGATCTAGCAGTCCAAGGTGACGAAGTCACAATTGGCCCACAAACCAAAGGAGCTTGAGTTTATACAGACATGAAAACAATAGGACAGACTTGATGCCCTTGGCTTTGCAGCACTGTCCATGGATCCCACTCAATACCTACTTCCTTTGGAAGGCTTGGACAGGTGGGACTCACAAAGGAAATGAGCAGTCGTTCTGTATTCCCAGAGCCTGGCCACTGCCCTCCATGCATTTCTTATTGGGGGAAGAAGGATCTGAACATGATCAGATGTTCATGGTGATCTGTAGAGGCCAACACCTATGCAACTGTGTGCTCTGCTTTTAGCCTGCTCTCTGCCATGGGGTTGCATCTTCTAAATGCTGTAGGACTGATCCAGATTCAACCGTAGACACTCCTAAGCTACTTTGACACAATGACTTTTGGGCTTATCGTGCTATTCAGTAAATGGTGAGTGATAACGTTCTGTATGTCGATTCCAATCCCTTCTATGTGCCATATCCCGTATCCTATTAGGACTGTAAAGAGGGACAACAGAGTATGCTGCACACCCCTCCCAGGCCTCACAGAGCACCAGATGTGGGGGACTTTTAAAAGACACCAACTCTCACTGTGCAGTGGTGGCACAGGCCTCTAATTCCAGCACTCAGGGGGCAGGGACAGGAGGATCTCTGAGTTTGAGGATAGCCTGGTCTACAGGGTGTTTTCCAGGACATCCAGGGCTACACAGAGAAACCCTGTATTGAAAAACTGAAAACAAACACCAACTCTCCCAGTAGTCAAAAAGCAGATACAGGCAGATAGATCTCTGTGCAAGCCAGGGCTACATAACCAAATGCTATCTTTAAATAAAATAATAATAGTAATAATAGAGTTAAAGGCATTGAGTCTCTTTGGTGCTTGTCTATGGAAATTATTATTTTACAATCCTGACAGAGTGGCAAGGGACAGCACAATACAGTCATGGTTTGGGGGCTTTATGATTGTTTATGTCCTATACTGAGAACTATAATACAAACACCAGGACAGAGTATACAGTAGACACATATAAATTTTTCCTCTTTCTTTGTTGTTAATCTAATTCTAAGACTACTTTCTGATTCTCCCCTTTCTGAAGTTGCATATTTTTTCTTCAGACAAATCTCCCTTGATACGGTCCTCTGGGAATGAATTATTCAAAGGGTAAGCCCCAGTGCATGCACCTCTGCAGGTAATATGGTCATCCACCACTTTAAGAAAACACAATACAAACAGACGAGGCAGTAAGCAGGCAATTATCTACTTTCAGGAAAGACTTTCAACTCTCCAAGAGAGAATTGCTTCAGGCACATTGTGTTTTTTTTAATGTTTTGGTTTGAGTTTGCCTGAAGCTCATTGTAACAGAAGTATGCTTACAATAATCTCTCCTACAGTAGGGTTTAGATTTAGAGCTAGGCTACGAAGACTATAACTGGCAGCACATTTGCATTTCAAAGCATTTTTTAATATTAAGCCCCTACTATAAACCTGTACAAAACAGCAATTAGAAAACCCAAGCCTAAAGGAGCATCTTCCTCTGAGGATTGGGGCTAAGAAGCCTGAGGGAGACTTTCCAGCCCCGCCACTAATCCAGTTGGGTTGTATCTGCATGTGAATGAGTGACGTCAGGGTCTTCTACAACTGTGACCCACTGGGGTCACTGGCCAATCAAAGAGTCCGGGTGCAGCTGGCCCTGGCCTTTTTCTGGAAGATCTTATCAAGCCTGACTCTCTTTTTTTTCCATTAGAACTCTCATTTCTCAGGGTCTCAATTTTCCTCTACTAACAAATGGCCAGAGTAGGCACAGGCTCAAAGGGGTCTTCTAATCCACCGGTTTCCAAAGCTGTTATGTTTTGTTTTGTTCTGTTTTAATCAAGGAACTCTTTCCCTCAATTAAGACTTACCCAGAAAAATGGGATGCGAAACAGAGGCATTTGGGTGTATCTGGTCCCGAGGGGGTGTGGGGGCTGAAGCCCACCTGCTGCAGTGAGAACTGCAAGTCAGAAATTCTGTGTCCTCATGAGCAGATGGAGGATCTAAAGGCCACACACATTCAGACTTTCCATTGAGAAGTTACAGGCACTGGAGGCCAGAAGCTGGCTTAGCCCGGCAATACTTTATTGTGGTGGTCCTGTAGCCTCGCCACCTCCACCTAAGTGCTGGAGTGCCCTCCCACACTTGTATCAGCCCAGGCTGACTATGGAGAGACAGTGACTCTGGCTCCTCCATGCTGTCAATCACAGGCATGGAGTAACTTGCTGGAGATTAACCACTGAGAGCTCTCTGCTGGCCACTATGTGGATTTTCCTGCCAGGTACAATTGTTTCCTCTTCCCTCGCCCATCTTGAGCTTGATTTAATGGTGTGGCCTCTACTAATACAAGTTAGCGTCTGCTCTGTAAGGTTGCCTTGTCTTGTCTCTTTCATTGCTGCTTCCCTTGTAGGTGCCACATGGGCTCTTCCGTGTAAGAGCAAAGGTTAGGAAGACAATAGCCTCTGGATTCTATGACCAATGCAGCTTCCCCATAGAGTGATTGTCCACTCAATAACCCAGGTTGGCTTGATCTTTCTCTTCTCTCTGAGTCATTATTTGTTCAAATCATTTCAATTCTAAAGGCCGTCATCACTATGGGTGATCCTGGTTGTACAGCCAGAGGATCCGGGGTTAGACTCTTCTGTCTCTGATAAGAGTCTGTAAAGGATCCATGGCTTATCAAGAACAGACCTCTTCCCTCACAAGGCCCTGGTTAGAATCCTGTGCATTGCTATAGCTGGTACTGGGCACCAGCCAATACTCAATAAATGGTGCTGCTGTTATGTCTCTATTCCCTCACCTTACATAAATAGGTAGAATGGAGTAAATTCCCCTGAGCAAAGTTTTGTCAAGCTGCCAGCAGGAGGAAACTAAGCATCCCAATTCTGAACTTTCTTTGCACAAGAGTTTTTTCTCATCGTATAGACTTGGGCAGTAATGCCAGCCCAGTTTGGAAGAATGATAGACTCCCCTCTTCATCCTCTACCAGAGAGCTGATGCCCCAATGGTATGATCTTATTTCCCACTGAAAGAAGGGTCAGCAAATATCCAGACCTTTACTAGAAGTCTATCAAGTCTCCACCAGGACTATCATATCTGAGACAGCTGGCATCATTTTTTTTTTCTGACAGTTTGAGTTGTGCAGTTGAAATCATTTTTGATAAGAAAAAAATAGGCTTAAGTACAGCGAAATCATAGACTGTCCATAGTGACCAATTTTTAAACTTCAAAACCTACACTAATGCTTAATTATGACACATGAAAAAGAATTTTCATGGAAGTTTGATGCAAATTTTTGTCTTTTGCACTCATCACTAAAGAAACCAGTTGAACAATTTCAAAAATCACAGCTATTAAGTCAAACTAAACCAAACACAGTGTTCTGATATGTTTGCCAAAAGTTTCAAAGCACACTTTACTTCACTGAAATAGTTGGTTTTTATAAAGTTAGGTACCTGTGGAGCATATTGTCAGAGGCCCGCTCAAATTCTATCCATATGGCTAGTCTTTTAAATGATATATACAGATGTTAAGTATATATATTATATTATATATATATATATATAATATATATTGTGTGTGTGTGTGTGTGTGTGTGTGTGTGTGTGTGAAAAGTATATTTTATTGAAAATAGCTAAAAGCTAAATAAATTATAAATTAAATTCCATGCTGGAATTCTTTATAAACAGATCAAAATTCGTGGACTCTTCTTAATAGAAAGCTTTTGTGTTTCTCTGAGGAGATTTTGCCCAAGAAAAGACTGGCGGTGGATCTGCAGCTACATTTCCTTTTTTATTTTCAATGAAATAATAATTACTCAATTAATCTCATCAACAACAAGCAGCTGGTTCTGTTTCAGTTGTTCACTCATTGCCATTGGGTGGATCTTTCAAGTCTTGAAAAATGTTGTCCAATTGTGGCAAACTATTAACGAAGCAAAGCCTGCTTAATTAGGGAACAAGAGCAATTAGCTTGTCAGTGGTTCATTCCCACGGTCCCTGGAGAGATGCTACATTTAGGGGATCTGTATCACAGGAGCTATTGACCTCCAGACCTTCCACCTCTTCTGTCACTGCTGTTTAATGGAAAATCACTTTTTTTGTCAGGCTAATAACTGGGGTAATAAAGTAGCCTATAGCTTCAACTCACTGCTCTGTTTTCCTCTTGCTAAGTTTAGAAAGCTTAAAAATAGATGAATGGATCTATTCTGGACATCATTAAAAGAGGAAACCCAAGGTAGGGCTAGATGAAACCCGTGGAGCCTGCCGGCCACCAGGCTATCTGGAGCTCATTAGTTGACCAAGTCACCTCTGCCAGAGGAAGGCTGCTTGTGGATTTTTTAAGCAGCAAGTGTGTGTCAAGCCTGTTTTGAGAATTTGTTTTAACCAGAAAAGAAAGGATGATTCTGAAATAGGTTCTTTGGTCCCTTCTTCGTTGCCCTTGGAAAACAGTGGGGCCTGTATGCTCACATGACAGCCCGGCACTTGAGAGGCAGGGGCAAAGAGATCCCACAAGTACAGGCCAACCAGTAAGGCCTTGCCTCAAAAGCACAGACCAAACAAAAGCAATGGGGTAAGTTTATTCATTTGCAGCCACCAATTTGCTCCCAGGAAAAATAAGGTTAGGGTAGGAATTGTTTATCACAAAAGATCTTGGAAAACAAAACTCCAAATTCCTCAATGAACTCTCCGAGGAACCTGGCCATTCATTTCAAGCACCTCCCATTTTCAGCATAAACTGCAGAATCTACTCTCTAGACCAACACCAAGACTTTCCCTGGGCCCATTTGCTTTGGAGTGTCTCCCATTCCTCTGAAAGACAGGGGCAGGAAAGGGTATGCCTGCATCTTGGCAGGGCAGCCATGTTGCCGGTCTCCTATCTGCTTCATGGCACTCTGCAGACCTTCACTCACCTGGCCTTTATTTTTACACCTGGAAACAATGAAGAAAATGTCTCTAAACTTAAGCTGTCAGAGCCACACAAGATGTGAAGAGAGAATGACACAAAAATGGGAAGGGAGGAAGCTAAGCTGATCTTGGCCCAGAGTTTGCTGGTCAACAATAGTAGGGTAACAAACTTGACCTTTTTAAAAGTCAAGTGGTCTAAACAAATGGCATCTGTCTTTTTTCTGCCCTCCTGACTTCTGAACCAAATGAGAGAGACCCAGAAGAGGGTACAGTGGGTGGGAGCCCATGTCACCTTTATAAAGCTCGATGGAAATTTTACTGTTATCTAAAGGCAAATTGCCTCAATATCCTTTTTTTAAAAATCAGCAAATAAAACACCACGAATCTATCAGAGAAGGTGGTCGGTCTGATAAGGTGGCTTCTCTCACAAACAAGTAAGCTTCCTAACAGGTCACCACAGAATGACAACAACTGGTCCCATGTCTGTCATGTTATCACTTGATGTGGAAGAATGTGGCCCTGAGAATAGAATAAGCAAAACATGGCACCTACTGGTGGCCATGAAGTCAAGAGGCAGTAGTGGGCTTTACAGGCTCAGCTTCTTTCAACTTGATGGTAAGTGGAGCCCCTCGTCCTACCTCCAATTGCTATGCCAGGCTTTGTTGACACTCATGGAAGTCCTGGCCCTTTATGAACAGAAACAGAGGAGGAGTGGATTGGGGGTGGGGTGGGGAGCTGGGAGGAGGGAATAGGAGGAGAAACTGCAGTCAGGATGTAAAATAAATGAATACATTTAATTAATAATAATTTTAAGAAGTGAAGCCCCTCTTCTTCCGAGGGAGCAGTAAGGAAGGATGGGAGAACAGCAAAGACAAGCTTTCCAAGTAGAATTCCCTCCTAACAGATGTTCCCCACACAGGCAAGACCGTCTACATGGTTGTATTCTCTCTGATTCATTAAGAAATTGAGTACAATAAAATCAGAATTAAACTTCATTAATTTAAAAATTAGAGCAATTAACTTTTCCATTGTCAACACACAAAGAACCTAGGAGGCTAATTATTAGTGTCAATAAAATTTTCAAGAGACTATTTTGATTCCCAGGAGAAAGCACTCATTTTAAAACACTTCAAAGTATCCACTCAAGTAAACAAAAGCCCATGCTAATTATAAAGACATTTTAGCTGTTTAAGTAGCTCATATATACATGTGTTCTGACCACAGCAGTAGAATTTTTGTACAAACTAACTCAACGGTTTTAATTTTACTTCTCAATATGCACATATTCTCACAGAAGAGTCTGTGAGTAAAGGTTGCAAGGAAGATGACAGATGGGATACCTGTGTTTTCCTGACCCTACCCTACCAATACTTTTTATCATAATGACTAATGCAGAAATTAACAAAATAGCTAAAAAAAAAGAAAAAAAAAAAAAAAAAACAAGTGATAGGATTCCCTGGCCATGTAACAAATTCTGGTTTGAACAGAAAGCATCATCATTTGGGGCTGTTGACATCCATTCTCCTTCCCTCCCTTTGTTACCCAGATGTGGCTATACCAGGGTCATCTTTTACTTTCTTTGAGTCTTGCTGAACTCCCACACATTGGAAGTCCACCAGAATTCAGTGCTCCTGGGCATTATAAACACTGTCCTCAAGTGAGATGGCTAGCTATTGTACATGCATCTTCTGCCCACATGTGAGCTTTATGGTCCCACTTTACTTCCTTCTCAGGCAAGTTCCCTCTGGTTGGCAGGAAACATGGCCATTGTCATATCCAAACCCAAAGTCTTACATCTCCTGATCCTAAGGAAGAAGAGATGTACTTCTTCTCCCTGTGGAATTCACTTAAGGAAATTCCACAGGAGTCTTCTACGTAACTCATTTGCATGGTCCAGATGGATAAGTGACTGATAAAGATCATGCTTGATAACCTACCTGACAAGGCAGACACAACACCAGACCAACCATGGAAACCACACTGAACAGGTAATGGATGGCTTCCCCAAAGATAAACTGTGGCAAACAAAACAGCATGTGCTTGTGCTTGACAACTGTACCCCAGCTCAATTCCAAGAAACCTCACAATTCCCTGAACATATGACACTTCTATGGTATGGATAGGGCTTCCACTTGACCTCAGCCTTAGAGTCCTCTATTCCCCTTATGGGGAACTCAAGATGGTGTGGTTACTGTCAAGGGCCTTTCTGAGTTTCCTCAGTAGCCACCTCACTCACTCTATTCCTTGTCTTTGTCAAGTCTTCTTTGTCAAACTGTGAAAGTCTTGACTTCAGAGACAGTGAGCAGGTGCTGATCACAGTAAATGTTCCACAGTGTGTGGTTATTTCACTTTCAAAGATCATGCCGCTAACGAATTACAGGGCCTAAATTAGAATCCTATGTCTTTCCCTTGGCCTGAGTTTCAAAACTTTCGTAGTATGATACTCAAACAACATGTGAATAAAGGCTGTAACTTTTTCATTTTTTGCAACAAAAGCCTTAGTTTTTAGATTAATGTTGAGGAAAAAACCAAAACAAAACAATTCTCCACTGAATAAATAGAAAAATCTCAGAATGTTCTACAAGTAAATTGTATCATTGGAGTCGTGATAACTCAGGGAACTTTTCTATTTTTAAGCCAGTATACTGGGTAAATATCACTTATTTAATGGATACTGAATAGGAGCCTGCCCACCTGAATGATGGGGAAAGGGGCGTGGGGTTATATAAGTGAGACACATCACCTGCTTATGAAAAGATATTGTCAAAAAAGAGAGCTGGACCTCACAGCCTACACAAGCTTTTAACATCAGGTGAGTCATGTCACTTTATGTTCAAAAACATCAACTGGTTTCATTCTTATTCTGCAAACCTTCAAAGCTGTTATTGTGACTTGAAAAATGCCCACATCTTTTTCTATCTGTTCCTCCACCACTTCAGTATTCCCAGGTTTTCAGTCTTAGGCTGTTGAACCATCCCTCAGATGCCTGTAGTTCAGTCTTCCCATCCTTTGGTCTCTGTTCTAATGCCTTCTTGCCTAAAAAAGATGTCCCTGGGGCTGGAGAGATGGTTCAAAGGTTAAGAGCACGGATTGCTCTTCCCGAGCACCGGAGTTCAATTCCCAGCAACCACATGGCAACTCACACCCATCTCTGGCTCCAGTTTCAGGGGACCCAACAATCATGGCAAAACCACCACTGCACATAAAAACAAATAAAATAAATTGATGGCTACCTTATATGCCATCCTAGTGCCTTCATCCAGTAGCTGATGGAAGTAGAAGCAGACACCCACAGCTAAACACTGAGCTGAACTCTTGGAATCCAGTTGTAGAGAGGGTGGAGTGATGAGCAAAGGGGTCAAGACCAGGCAGGAGAAATCCACAGAAATAGCTGACCTGAACAAGTGGAAGCTCGTGGACCCCAGTCTGACAGCTGGGGAACCAGCATAGACCAACCCAGGCCCTCTAAACATGGGTGTCAGTTAGGAGGCCTCAGCAATCTATGGGGCCTCTGGTAGTAGAACAGTATTTATCCATAGCAAATGAATGGACTTTGGGAGCCCATTCCACATAGAGGGATACTCTGTCAGCCTAAACACATGGGGGAGGGCCTAGGCCCCACCCCAAATTGTGTGAGAGACTTTGATGATCCCCCTAGAAAGCCTCACGCTCCCTGGGGAACAGAAGGGGGGGATGAGATGAGGGGACAGTTGGAAGGATGGGAGGGCGAGGGAACTGGGATTGATATATAAAATAAGATTGTTTCTAATTTAAATAAAAAATTTTAAAAGATGTTCCTATCCAGACTGCACCCTGTACCTTGCTCCATTGCTCAAGCCCTTATTATTAACTGCTCTACTATATATATATATACCTCTCTCTCTCTCTCTCTCTCTCTCTCTCTCTCTCTCTCTCTCTCCCTCCCTCTCCCTCTCCCTCTCCCTCTCCCTCTCTCTCTCTCTCTCTCTCTCTTCTCTCTCTCTCTCTCTCTCCCTCTTTCTCTCCCTCCCTCTCATTTTTCTTTCTCTTATATATACACACTAATTATAAGGTCTATATTACTTCACAATTATGACATCCAAAGCAGGAATTTGCTGTTTTATTCATATTCAACATGCAGCTGCTGAATGAATTAATGAGTGAATGGGAGTGCACATTCTACAAACTTTTATGAAAATATAATTCCTCCCAATTATACGACTATACCCATTTATTATCTAAAACTTCTCCAATGACAGCTCTTACTCGTGATACTGAATCCTGGTGTTTTGTCTAGTACTGAGTTCTCAACATTGTAGCTGTTTGCATTTCTAGAGAGCTGTTCGCAGTACTAAACTGGATGTCCTATAGGATACAAATGGAGATTCCTGCCTTCAGGAGACTAACTGGAGAGAGAAAATCTACACCTGGCCATCCAAATGGCATCAGATAGGCTTTTGAAGATAGAGCATGTCATCAAAGCCAGAAGAAAGGAAGAATTTTTGTTGGAAGGTCAAAGAAGACTTAGAGAATGAACTAGAGTTTAACTTAGGCATTGAAGACACGTGAAAAATGACAATTGCCCACAGACAAGGCTAGAACAACAAAACCATGAAGAGAGTTCCTAACTTGCCTTGACCAACGCCAATAGGAAAAGGAATTAAAGATAGTATGAATAACTGAGACCATAGGAGTCAGTGAATATGCACAATAGCTGGACTGGGTATGGTAAACCTGTGCTCACATCCACCCTGGGTCTCAAGGACAAAACTAACCTATTAGAAATATTGAAATATCCATCCTTCATTCTCAGAGTTCCAACAAATGGCAAGCAAACATACCTCAGAGATACCAAACGTTCCATTAAGTGGGTTGCATACATTATGGTCTCGGTCCAGTGGTGTTGGCACATACTTTTAATCCCAGTACTCAGGAGACAGAGGCAGGCTGATCTCTGAGTTCTAGGTCAGCCTGGTCTACAAAGCGAGTCCAGAACAGCCAAGGCTTCACAGAGAAATCTTGGCTTAGAAAGGAAAAGAGAACGTTATATCTTGGTGACTATAGGAGAGTCAGTCCTCTCTCAAATGCTGCCTCTGCTTTATCAATAAAGCTTAAGTGATATTCTAAATCATTTATAGTAGTTTCAACAATGCTCACAGCATTTTTCAACAGGGGTCTACCTCAAGAAACCATTTTCTTTCTTTTCTTTTATTAAACACCAAATCCATATATACCAAATACATCAATAATACAAGTGATGCCCACTGTTTGAAAAGATAATAATTAAAATAAATCAATCTGGAATGAAGCAAACACATAAAAGTCCAACAAACATTACCTCTCTTATGTGTACTGTTGTCTCAGAGGACGAAAAAACATAGCACAGTGTTACAATAGTTAATACTGATGGACAAGATGACAACAACAACAACAAAAAACAGCACACGCATTTTGGAGTACAAAAGGCTATTTCAGAAACTGATGTTTTAAAAATATGCATTCATAAGTATAGTTGGGAAGGAGAGATTGGAAAGGCACCCAAATATCAGCACAATACATACTGATACGCAAAAAAAAAAAAAAACCAAACCATTTTATTTGGTCAGCTGTAAGAGATGATGATGCTCCCTGCACCCTGCTTTTACCATCTTTCACAGCAATTCGGCATCTCTTCAGGCTCCACTTCTCATTCTAGCTCTGTTGCATACCACATCTGCAATCAACATCTGCAGTCACTTCCTCCCCTAATGTTTTCAGTTCTTCTAAATCACCCATGAGACTTAGAACCGACTTCTTCCAAACCCTCTTCAGTATTAATATTTTGACCCCTTCCTAGGAACCACAAAGTCTCTAGCAGCACCTAGCACACTTTCCAGAAGGTGTTCAAGTTCCTTCCCCACGTTCATCAGCAAGATCACACTATCTACAGTGACGTGTGTCTCTTAAATACCGTGACTTGAAAGGTCAAGTTTCTCCATTAGCGTAAGTGGGCGCTATTAGAGCTATGACAGCATCAATGTCATCACACATCGTCAGCTCTCAGCTGACCAAGTGCAAAGAGTCTCTTTGCTGAGCAGTGGGTCTCGATACAGGGGTTAAAATCTTCAGTCATTCCTGTAAGTATTTGTGCAGGCCTTCCCATTTATACGAAAAGAACAGACAGAGTGGGCATAGTGTAATTCTCAAGGGCCCCAGGACTTGAAAATAGGGGAGTCCTGGCTTCAACAGAAAGTCACTAGCTACATTAACCACTACAAAAGAGTCATCTTGACCTTTGAAGCTTTGAAAGTAGCTTTGACTTCTATCTACTTATGAAAGCCCTGGCTGGTGTCTTCTTCCAGTGGAAGGCTGTTTTATCCACATTGCAAAGCTGGGGGTTGTTTAGTGTAGCCAGCCACTTTCCTTTGATCTTAAATACATCTTCCCAAAATGCATCAGTTCTAAATCACCTCTCGCTGCCTCACCCTGCATTTTTGCGTTATCAACATGGTTTCTTTCCCTAAAACTCGTGAACCAGTATGTTACCTTATACTTTCCTTCTGCAGCTTCCTCACCTTTTAGACTTTAGAGAAGTAAAAGGAGTTAGGATCTTGCTCTGAACTAAGCTTTGATTTATGGGGGTTTATGATGACTCCCTTCTAGTCTACTGGGACTTTCCACCTCCACAATCAGGCCGCTTCGCCCACTAGAGTATGAACTGGATTCACACTTTTCTTTCCTTCAAGTCCATTTCCTTTGCTCTCACTGCCTGTGTCTTCCCTGGTGCAAACGGTAGATTTGGGCCTGTCTCAGCTATCGATATTCCTTCCTCACCAAACTTACTCATGTCTAGCCTTGGATTTGAAGGAAAAAATGTACATATCTCTCTTACACCTGAACACTTACTTAATGGCCACTGCGGAGTTAATTGATCTAATTTCTATATTATTGTGTCCTAGGGAAAGGGGAATCTCAATAAAAGAGAGACAGGTGGAGAATAGCCTGTTGAGGGAGCAGTCGGAGTGATTTGGGAGTCTCTGGTCTGAGTGCAAATGTTGACAATGTGCAAGTGATTGTTCACTAATGACTGGACAGGGTGTACAAGAATTAGCAACTGCAACTTCCTCACTCTGATGACAGCAGGCTGAGACTGCTCCCCTCCAAACTCTCTTGCTGAGATGAACTCTTCCTCCCTGTGCTATACATAAGTGAGCTGAGGTACAGGTTGTTGCATAGTTGGTGTACCTTCTGCAGCCAAGCACAGCCTATCCGACCCCGGATTTTCTGCTGTGAAAGTGCTCTGTCTTCATTCCCTCCCAACCCTGGTCAGGTCTCAAGCACCAAGCAATGAAGGGTCTGACACAGACATACGAGAACACGTTCCTGGGGAAAATAGTGCCTGCTGCTTTGCTCACAGCAGAGTTGCCACAAGCCTTCAGTGTATATATATTTAAAAAATGTAATACAGTGCTTGCCACGTGCTATATAATGAAGCATAATCAAAATGAGGTATGGCTGTATTGAAAGCATTACTGTATATCATATTCCATTAATACTTTTTTATCATTTATAATGTATTATCCATTCTTGGAAGCAATCTGAACAATAGATTGGCACACTCAGCTTTGCTTGTTGTCAAATTACCTGAGAGCTCTGATGTAGTCGAATTTTCCTTCTAATGGGGACTTATGAAATATCAGACTCAACTTCATATTCCCTATATGTCAATCACATATATGATAACAACATTAACCTCTTCTTTATATATATTCCACAAGATGTGTATGGTCTATAAGCTATATATGTCATTTCTTTATGTCTTTAAGATGATGTGAAATTATAAAATTTCAGCGTTCAGAAAATTTTACTAAAGCATTGCCACCAACGTCCTTTTTTTGTATTGTCTATGATAACTTTCATTCTGTAAGAACAAAGCTAAATACAGAGCTGTGTAACCTGCAAAACCAAACATTTTACCATCTACCCTTTTACAGAAAGTGCTACTGGTTCCTGGTCTACTAAATGATCCTAAACATCTAGAGAGAGGGAGTCAGTCTCTCAGGACACCCAGCTTGATGATTTCCACATTCCAGAGAGTTGCTGAATGTCTCTTGCAATCTAACAGCACCATAAAACTTTTAGTATTCAAATGTATGCCACAAAACTCCTGCTTCTATATGCTAATGAAATTGAAAGCACTAATTTCCTTATATTTTTACAAAGCTTGACATTTACCTGGTTTGATATTTAGCATATGAATTCTACAAAAGATTTTTTAACAAGAACTCTGCTGCAATGAGAGTTTATCATACCCAAAAAGAGAAGTAATTTTGTAGTCTTTAAAAAAAATATGAAATAGATGTTCATGTTGAAATCTTGAAAATTACACTAATGTACCATTCAAACTTTAAATGTCAGTACATAAAACTGTTAGTTTTCTAGTGCAAAAATAAATTAAAGATTAAAAAGTTCCAATCCCTGGCATTGCATCTCCTGAGGATAAATTCAGAACTAGTGTAACAGTAGCTTTAAAAACTTCTAAATTTTATATTCCATTTATTAAGGCAAACAGAATCCTATACTGTGTCTTACAAAGTATGTCATTGTGTGCTTAATAGAATATAGGCAAATGTTTCAACACTAATTATGACAGGAGTAGATTCGGTGGGTGGAGGTGGGGAGCTTCCTTTGTGCTAACTCCAGCAATCTTCATGACAGCAGGAATCATATACTGCTACATGGATGTGAAATTTACATGAGGTCCTACATGAAGAATCTAGTAGACAGTTTTCTTTTTTTTTTTTCTATGTACACTGGTGCTTTGCCTGCATGTGTGTCTGTGTGAAGGTGTCAGATCTTAGAGTTACAGACAGTTGTGAGCTGCCATGTGGGTGTTGGGAATGGAACCCAGGTCCTCTGGAAGAGCAATCAGTGCTCTTAACCACTGAGCCAACTCTCCAGCCCCCTAGCACAGAATTTTAAAGCATGTTAGAGTTGTTATGATGAAGCTTGAGGGTGCCTTGCATGGGGGACCTTGGCAGATTCCATGGCAGGCGAGGGTAACCGTGGCAGAGGGACAAACATGCCAGGCAGACAGAGCTTAAGTGAGAGGTTTTATTACAAAGGGGGAGGGAGGGGGAAGGAAAGATAACGGAGGTAAAGAGACACTGAGATAGAGCACAGAAGAGAAGAGGGAGACAGAAAAGTCCTGTCTCCCCCAGAGGATCATCGGGAAAGAGAGAGGGAAAGAGAGCAGAAGTGGGCAGGGGTCTTTCTTTTAAAGGGGTCCTTTGCACCTGCATCAGGCTAGAATTCATGGAATCCTGGGCTGCCCAGGGCACTACCTGAGTGCATTCTACCAGGTGACAGGCTCAGACAAGCAAGAGTCTCACAAAATACTTACAAGAATCTCACAAAAATACTGTTTTGTTCTCCATCCTCTTTTCAAAGAGTTCCCTTATTTTTGGCCTTTGAGATTAAAACTTTGCATCCACAAAATCAGGAGGTGCTGCACTCCTCCTTAGCTATTCCTGCATCCTCTCCCTTTGTTTTACAACAGACATCACCAGTTTTCCTGGGGGAATATATATCCTAGAGACTAGGACATAGACAGTAGGGAAGGAATTATGCAACTCAGCTCCCTGAGTGAACATATAAGAACAGTTCCTAGATCCAAGGCACACCCTGAATGGTGGAATTAGGCAGAAATGAAGCAGCAATGGGGCTTCTCCCTTCTAAGCAAACAGGAACCGGTGTATTCTGGAGATGCTGGGAGGTGGGGCACAAACAAGGAGGCTCCACCAGAAAGAACTGGATGAGAAAGGTCTGGGCTCTCCTTCATGGACCGGCTTGTCTGGGAAGGCCTAAGTCCAAAGAACACACTGAAGAAAATGTGGGCAGAGACACAAATGACTGATTGGAGCCTGTCTCATGACACTGAAGCCTAGAGCCCTCAGAGCTTGGCTTCCCGAGCCACCACAGGCTCCAACAGACTTTCCACAGAGAAGGGAGGAAGTTGCTAGAACAAACACTGTCCTGAAACTTGCCCCAAAGCTGAACCTCATCAAACCCCAATGTTTTTTTGAGGTTACAAAAAACTCCTGGCTTAGCATTTTTAGGACAATATCTATTTGCCTTTTGTCTCACACTTGAAGCCAGAAGTGGAAGTTCTAAAAGCCCATTAAAAACTTTGGATTTCATTTATTTCTTTACTATATTCTTTGCCTGTCCAAAACCAGAGAATGCTGGAATGGCTCAAGCTCACTCTCCTGAGATATCCAGATCAAAGTCCTTCCGAAGGGCCTTGGCTAAGCATCGGGATTTTTCCATTCTTACCAAACCAAGGCTTCAATCCCTTGCAATTTGCTCATATGCATTCACCTTCTCAAGTGTTCTGAGGCATTGCATCCGACACTCACGTTGGCCTTATAAGGACAGCAAGAAATTGCATACTGGCAGAAGTAGTGCACTCAAGTTTCTACCTCCACAGTATCATCCAAGAAAGAAAAAAAACCTTTCTGGTAAGATGGTCTACTCAGTGTATTTTGTGTAGAGTGAAAGAAGAGAGAAGGGCCCTCCAACATCCTCCTGCAATGCTATTGGTCTTCTTGCCATATATCCAAGCATAAAATTCAGTTTGTCACTATAATCTGAAGGCCTTTCATGTAAATCTAATGCTGAATGATTAAAAATTAAAATTTTTTTTATTAAAAATGTATTAAAATGAATTCTGCTCCTCTTCTTTATATCACAAGATGTCTATTAGGGATAGAACAAACCAACCCTATCAAATAAGTTAGGTTTTTGTTGGGTGATCCAAAACTGACTTCTATTTCACCATAGGTCAACCTTTCCCTAAGTCACATCCATCCATGCATTATCTTCCAGGGAATTGTTAAGAACATAATACTTTGTGGGCCCCATTCTTAACTGTGCCTTCATTTTCTAAAACAAGTTTCTCAACAAGAGGTTTTCTTCTCAGTGTTCTTCGTGTTGATTTTTCCCCCAGTGGGATATGCAGAAACTAGAGTTTGCCTTATCAAAGAACCAAGTCATTGAGAATTATTCCACTTTTCTGATGGGATCAGGAAAGTGTGTGAGATGGCCTAACAGCCATGCCCATCTTCACCTTATCATTGTTCTGAGCCTGTCCTCTTAGGGTTCTTGGGCATTCATTCAAACACACTGTGCATCCCTAGCTAGTTCATGCTGTATATTTGAAGGCATATTCATTATAATAATATTTTTTTCAATGCCAAACCCAAAAAAGCCACCATTCTGATCAGACAGATCAACAGTTAAGGTCGGCATCCCTACTTCAGTTTCCATTCTTTCTGAAACACAGAAGTGACTCTTTAGCTTTGGAAGCCTCGGCCTGCTTCTTCCTTTCATGCAGTTCGCCTTTGTTCGGTTATTTTGCACCACCCCCAGAGTGTTTTCAAATATATTTCAGGCCCCCAAGCAACCCCATTTCAGTTGATTGACTTGAGGGAACTCTAATGCTGGCCAGGCATTTTGCTGCAGCCCCATTTAGGCTCAGCAGGAACAGCAGATTTAAAAGGCAGATTACGTTTTTAGCTTTCTCAAAACTGCTTTATTAGAGAGGCTAAAAGCCACAGAGTTCTTTTGAAATACAAGCAACCTCATGACATCTAGGGAGCAGCCCCTCAGCCTTGGAGCTTCTCTTTTGGGTCTCAATGACAGCAGGGACCAGCTCCCTCCAAGGATTTTTCTTAAGGGTCCTTGTGGCTCCAACAACAGAATCCCTGAAAGCAGGAAAGGGGGTTCATTTAAGGGTAGGAGACCTTTGAAAAGCAGCTCACCCCTGGGTTGCTGGCAGGCCATTTTGTGTGAAAGGGTTGGTTATATACTGGTCTCCACTGAATTGCAAAAATGGCCAAGAGGCCGTAAAGGTAAGTAAAAATCCATGATGAGATTGTAAAAACCAGTTGGGGTGGACAGAATACCTACAGGCTGCTTCTTAAGGCAGGCAGGTGGAAGTCTCAGAATAGAGCTGAAAGAATGCAGGATGGATGGATGGATGGATGGATGGATGGATAGATGGATGGATGCACGAATAAATAATTGAATGTTAAGGAAATACCACACTGATGTCTATTGCCTCACGGGCTTGTATTAAACCATGTAACACAGTTTATTAGACTATTCTCTCTTGCTCACTTTGGGCTCTGTTTGAACTATCCCAGATGCTGCCTATAAAGTATCTATGACAAGAAGGTGAGAGTAGAATGAGATTTCTGAGGAGTCAATAAGATTCCATATTTCAGGTTTTGTAAAGAGGTTTAAAGATGAGGTGAATGCTATCATTCTGGACCCAATTTAAATACTGGAGCAGAAATCTTACAAACACTATGGGAGAGATACAGGACATAGATGTTGCCATTCCCTTTGTCCCAGAGAGAACACCAGCAGCAGTCAAAACTCTGTGTTAAGTCCAAACACAGCCATAATGTCCCAACAGTCTGTGACACCCTGAACTAAATGAGATTTCCCTAATCATGTCTATGGACCAATATACAAATCCCCATGGGAGGGGCCAGCAGGAAGAGACAGAAGCAAGTGGGCTGAGGGAATGTCAAGTTATCAGGTGCGTGTTCAAGCCGAAGGTGGCAGTGGGTACTCAGCCCCAGAAGATGTCACACACACACACACACACACACACACACACACACACACACACACACCCATCAGCCTGAGATCTACGTTATCAACAACGATTAAAAATCAAAGTTTGCCTGGAAACTCTGGATTTTTAAGCATTAGATCTTTAAGCATAAGATGGGTTTGTTCGGCTGTGTTAGGCCAAACAGGTTCCTAAGTAAAATTAAAATAGGCTTGTGGGGGGCTGAGGCAACGGCTCAGTTGGCAAAATCATCTCTCTGTAAGCAGGAGGACCTAAGTTTGATTCCCCAGAACTCACATTAAAAATATAATGATAATAATAAATAAATAAGGTCAGGGTGTGGTTGCAGACACTTTGTCCTAGAAGTAGTGACTGGAAGATCCCTGGAGCTGTCTAGCTGGACAGTTTACTACCCTAGTTTGTGAGTTCAAGACTGTCCAGAGACCCTATGCAAAAATTAAAAAAAAAAAAAAAGAGGTAGATGGTTCCTGACAACTTTGTCCTCTGGCTTACACACACACACACACACACACACACACACACAGGGTCCTGTGGGTTCATACAGCCCCAAACCTGGGAACACTGAAGGAAGATTCCAATTTCCTCTTATCTTTCCTGAACTACCTTTGCTAGCATACAGGATGCAGCTTAAAAACAAAAGAAAACCGTCTCACCAGGGCTCTCAGAGGGCATGTGACAAATTGCAGAAAATTACAGCCAACATTTTGTGGTTGCTGTTCTTCCCTGGGTTACACACTAGCAAAGTCCTGGGAGTGGGGGGGTGGGGTGGGAGTGGGGGGTGGGTGAGAGTGGGGGGGGGGGAAGAATAGCAAACTCCAAAGATCAAAGTTTGCACGCTGCAGAGGGGACTTTTTAGCCGGCTCGCTTTTGTCTGGCGCCTCCCACCCTCAAGCCCTTCTTGTCAATCACAGAGCAGTGCAGCAAAGTTGAGAGCTGACATTGTCAGGGCTAATGGTGCCTTTCCCTGCTTGCTCCCTTCCCTGTGCTAGCCTTCTCAGACCTCCGGCTTCCTTCGGGCTGTTTACATACAATTTCCTTCTGGGTGGAACTTTATTTTTCCTTTCCTTCTTTTGGGGCTGTTGATTTTTCTTAAAATAGGAGGTCATTTCAGGCAGAGCTGTTTTCGCCCTTTGCTTCCTCTATGGCTGGGGTTGGAGCCCTTCGGGGCAGACGGAAATTTCCACTTTGTTTAGGGGGCTGGGTTGGTTTTCTTTGGATTCCCCATTCACTGAGTTTGGAGTTTGGAGTTCCTCCGATTATCTAGGACCGGGAAAGCCACTCAGGACAAGCAACTTAGGTTGGTTTGTTACTCTTAAAAATTCCGCTTTTTAAGCACTTATCTCCAACTTTCTCTCTCAGATCTTTCCAGTGAACCTACACCCCCTAGATACAGACCTCTGAATTCCAACCTGCTACCTTGTCTACCCAGGATCCCTCAGCTTTTGTTGTCAATCTGGATTTGGGGACCAGTACTCTGAACCCATCCAGCATGAGTCATAGTCTTATACTTTTGGATGGAAAAGCAATTTTCCTCCTTCTCTTTAGAATGCAGCCATGCCTCACTACCGTTACTGGGAAAGAAAGACATGGTGGAGGCAACCTTCTCAACCCTACCTTCAGAGAAGGCAGGTCAAACCCTACAGAGAGAAGTGTCAGTATACACCCAGGTGCAAGTGATCACTTTAGACCCCATTCAGATTTTCCTCAGGACCTGAGGAAGAATACATTCTAAAGAGATAGCACATTAGCTGGGGGAAAAAAAATGCTTCCAAGACCACAAGATTCTCCAAATCTTAGAAATAGAATGGTTTTAGTAAGTTAGAAACAAAAAAAAAAATCATTAATATGAAAGGATTCATTCAAGACCACTGCTAATGTCTGTTCCAGTGAAAACATCATGATCACCAAAGTAGTTCTTAGAAACTGAATTAGATGGAAACAAGGGATTGGGTCCTCAGTTTTGACTGCCCAGTGCCGTCCCATTCTGCTAATGTTTGCCACTCATTGGAACTGGATTGGGAAGCGGGCTGAGAGGAGAAAAGAAGGCAAGGATAAAGGAGAAGCAGGTAAAGGCAGATAAGCGCTGTGAAGAGGAAACAAGCCTGGGGCAGCTCAGAGTGATGTTTTTGAGTCTGGATTTGGAACAGAGATAGATACAGGATGGGTGGTCAGCTGCTTTGGTCCTCAAGGAGTGACCTCAGACAGTTTGCTCCCTGTAATAGTTCCTGTTTCATGGAGTTACTGGAAGGGAATGTGTCACAGCCAACGACAATAGCCATTACAGTAAAAATATACATCAGGTCCTACCTTCACTGGACCACTCTGAGAAGTGGGTCTCATTACCTCCTTCATTTTGCCAATGAAAAACGAGGGGTTCCAAGAAAATAACTTTTCCATGGCCTCAAAGCTGAGTAACCTGGCCAGGGTTCCAATCCCAGGGAACTGGTACCAAACCTGAGCACTTAATATACTGTAGACCTTTGAACATCAGGTTACTATATGATGGGGTCCTCAGTGCTCTTAGAGTTCATTCATTTCTTAACTCAGTTATTTGCTGTGCATGAGTGTGTGCACTGCAATGTACACAGATTTTAGCAAAGATGCTCAGAATAGCCAGTCAGCTATACATAAAACATCCACATGTGCACACATGTACATAGACTCATGCATACACACTGAGATGGCAAACCATACTGGGCTGCAAACTGATACTTCAAAAAACATTTTCTACAGCCCGGTGTTGGTGGCACACACCTTTAATCCCAGCACTCGGGAGGCAGAGGCAGGCAAATCTCCATCGAGTCCAAGGCCAGCCTGGCCTACAGAGTGAGTTCCAGGACAGGCTCCAAAGCTACATAGAGAAACCCTGTCTCGGAAAACAACAACATCAAAAAGTAATAATAATATTTTCTACAAAGTAAAAAGAGCTTTGGCTTTCTAATTTATGTTTACTTTATAGTTAGACCAGAATTGGTCAATTCAATCCCAGTTGCAGCTGGGTTTAGAGATGCATAGCTATAATCTCAGTACTTGGGAGGCTAAGGCAGGAGGGTTGCGAGCTCCTGCCCAGACCGAGCAATGCAGTAAAATCCCATATCAAAACTAAAACAAAACCCAAAATCTCATTTCTCCTGATTTCTGGCTAAGAATATTCTCTACAGTAAAGTAAATGCACTTGGTAGAATTGCAGCTGCGTAGCTTCAATTCCAAAGGTAGGTATTGCTCTAATTGATCTAGTTTCCAGAGGAACAAGTTTTAAACCATTGACGAAAGGCCATGTTTTGTTTTGGTTTGGTTTTGTTTGGTCAGAGAAGTGAGAATTGAAGAATCAGATGTAACATGGACCCATGAGATCAGAAATAGAGATGTAAACCAGGCGCAGAAGTTCCTCACAGTGATGCATTTTCATAGTCAACATGCTTATGACAATGTTGGGATGCTCAAATACTGCTTCTGTTTTATTTATATAATTATCATTCCCTGTGACCTCACTTGGCTTACACAGGAGAAACCACATTTAGCAAGGTATGCAGTAGAATCGAAACAGAGGCTCTTGGATCCGAAGACTTGACTGAGGTCACACAGCAGCTCTCGTGCAGAGCCAGGCTTATCAGCTGCCTCTAGTTGCACAGAATCTCAATGTCCACTGGCATTTCTGCTGCGCTGGGTATGTCACTTTACCTAAACCGAAGTGGGCTTTTGCCAAGGCTTGGGAGCTAGGGGTGATTTTTTGTGGGAAAAAAACTTCAGAGCTGGAGGTGGCAGTCCACTGGTAACCGCCATTCCAAATGACCTGCAAAGGCCCCAAGCAGGGTTTGGAGCAGAGGAGGTCACAGACAGCGGAGGGAGAACCTTCCAAGTGCAGAAACCCCGGCTTCCCCACAGCTGGCTCTGTTCATCCCAAGTTTTATTTGGTATTAATGCTACTGGCCCTTGATTCAAATTGCAGCGGTTGAATCCTGGCGCCCACGAACCACTTCTAGTCTCTTCCCCCTGTTGGGAGAATGGCTTTGAGCGGCTTTAAGAATCATACGAATTTTGCAGAGTTTATGTGAGAAGTAAACACAAGAATGATTGTAGAAAGGCGTAACATTTTAACTGACTCCCAGGAAGGTGTGTGTTTGGCTTTTTGTTTGCTTTACTTTGTGTTCTGTTTGTCGAGGTGCTGAGAACTAAAGCCAAAGCCTTGCACGTGCTCAGCAAGCGCTCCTCCACTGAGCTACATCCCCAGCTCAAACCGGAACTTCTCAGTGAAAACCACTGTCTTTAGTATTGCTTTAGGAAAGTGAAGTCGCAGAGAGTTCTGGGTTGCTTTTTTTTTTCTTTTGCTATGATAAAATATTCAGACCGATGGCAACTTATGGGAGGAAAGGTTTTATTTGGCTTACACTTCCAGGTGGCAAGCCATGAAGGGAAGTTAGGACAGGCACTAAGTGGAGCTGAACCAGAAACTATGGAGGAATGTTGCTTACTGATTTGCTTTCTAGCTCACTCACAGGCTGATGCCTAGCCAGGATTTCATAGGTCCAAGAAACTCTTGCATAGGGATGGTGTCATCCACAGTGGGCTAGGGCCTCTTGCATAGAACAGCAATAAACACAGTGTCTCACAGGCATGTTAAAATGCTAATGTGATCTAGAAACTTCCTCAGCAACAGTTCCTTCTTCCCAGGTGATTCTAGGTTGTGTCAAGTTAACAATGAAAGCCAATCAAGGCACAGAGTTGGTGTTCCAACATAAACTGCAACCAGCTAAACTACAGAGAGCAATTTCTTTATGACAGCTGCACACTTCTTCTGTTTGTACTGTCCATCTGTTTGGACTGCCTTTTCCAGGTTGATCCATTCACGCTCTCCCTTGCCCTCTCCAGTCAAGCCTCTGTTCAAATGGTCTTCAGAGTACCCTCTCCCGGCCGCCTAATCCAAAGCACTCTCCATAGCTGGAAGCAGCTGAATCCCATCCCACCACCATTGCAGTTGAAGCAATCACAGATAGCTCTGTCTTTTCATTTGATTGCTCATAGGTTGCTTTCTCTGCTACCACAAAGAAAGCTCTATGAAAACAGGAGTTTGCTTTAGCTCACTTTTTTTTTTTCCTGAAGAACACAGCAAATGGCTTGTTGCATTAATGTACTCATGGACAACATCTAATATATTGAATCACTATCAAGAGGAGACAGACTAAGGACAAGCTCCAGTTCCTACTCACCAGGGACTTGCACTTTATCTGGCCAGGAGCTTTGGAAAGATTCAAAGAAGGCCATCAACCAAGCATGTCACAGTATCCCAAGACCAAGAGGGGCTGAGCCTCTTGGCACCCATAGCTCAACTTTTGTCTTCATGCTAAGGTGTTGGCATCTTCAACAAGCCAGTCTGACATGTTCTCTTTTTCCTAATAAATATTCTACATCAGCAAATCAGATGACAACAGTTCTGAAAGTGACTGCACGAGAACTTAATTGTTCTCTGTGAGATGAGACATTGTCATTTTCTTTTGGAGGTGACAGTCTCCAGAAGCCTCTACAGAAAGCCCTGGGCCTTCCATTCAAAGCACATTTTTAAATTACGGAATCTACCTCCCCAAAGTAAACTGGGTAGTAAATGCTTTACAACTGCTAAAAATCTTGGGAGATTGAAAAGCAAACTATGCACTCAACCCATTCGGTCCCAGCTACAGGACTGTGTCTCCTGTGGGGGTCATTAATCAATCCCATTAAGTTATAATTCTTCTCCAAGCTAAGAAAACACAACCCAAACAGAAGTAAGCATTTCCTGCTCTTGCCACTTACCCCTAAATATGAAGAGTGGCCTTCTAAAGACTTCAGTCTTCCTGAGATTAGCTGGAGAATGTCTGCACAATATCCACTGGATGTGTCCGGAAAGAAAATGTGCCAAATGTGATGAAGGGCGAGAACACGACTTGATTCTGACCACTCACATTCAGAGCTGTTTCGCAAGCTCAGATAAAGCAATGCAGAGCTACCCAGGATGACAAGACTAAAATCAAACAAATCATTTCCAATGTGATTTCCTGCTGAGTAGTGTGCTAAGCTGCCCAGTGTGGGTAGTTGTTAACTAACACAGACCAGACCTTGTGATCTTGAAGGGCAAATCCCTCCATACGACAAATGACATTGTGTAGATATTAATGAATGGGGGCCAAAGGAAAGCCACATGATATAATGGACCCATCAATGGTTGCAGCTGAGGAAGACAACACTGTACTTCATCAGAGAAGTGCAGCCTGATCTGGTATGATGGGCCAAAGGAATAAGTGCCCTCTGGGACAGTCTAACTTTCATTAAAGACGCTCAAGCAATGCAGGGTGGTTTGCTTAAAGAATAACACAATTTAACATTTTTTTAATTGAGACATTGTCTCATATAGTCTAATCTGGCCTCAGATTTGCTATGTAACCAAAGATGATCTTGAACTTCTGATCCACCTGCCTCCATCACAAAATTGTCAGCATTATAGGCAAGTGCCACTACACCAATTTATGCAGAGATGGGCTCTAACAAGCATGATAGGCAAGCATTGTGCAATGTAATTTAATTTATCAAGTGCCTGCTGGATACGATGTTAGAGGCTGGAGGTCGAAGGGCTGAAAACTCACAAGACATCCCTGCTGTTAGAAGAACAAAGCATTAACTTAAATAAGCTATCACTTAATTTGGTCCTTGTAAGACTCTGGGAAAGCAGAGCAAGCTCTGCAGACATCATCTTAGAGTTAAGGAAGTCGAGGTTCAGAGTGGTAAGTGATATGCCAGGTCTCCCTGTGAGTGAGCTCAGAAGCCCAGTGTGGGCCTGGCCACACATCCTGACTCTTACTGTGACCTTCTCCTGCTTGTGGACCTGACCTTGAGACAGATGCCCCCCTTCAAATGTGTTTCGAAGGTCAACTAAAACCTGCCCAGTACCTCTAAACTTCTCATCACCTCATTAGGTTATTAAAAAATATGACTTGACTTTCTGTTTGGCCAAGTGACAAAAACAGCCAGATGACCTCTGAAAACAAAAAGCAAAAACCCACAAAACAAGTCAAGTCTCAAGGATGCCAGATGTCTGGGAGATGCCCCAAGGATCACAGGATCCTGAAAGTATACTTCTTGTGCTTGGCACCCAGTCAGAATTAGTGTATCTGTCTACTGTCCTCTGTTCATAGAAGAGGCCTTCCACAGCCTTTACCTGGCCTCAGTTTCTTAAACTTTTGTGTCACTTTGGAGTCACGTGCTCTTTCCTGGCACATTTTTAAATGTGTGTACATGTTTATGGTGTGAGGGTACACATGTGGAAGCCAGAGAAATACCTCAGTTGTCATCCCCAGGAAAGCTACTCACCTCCTTTGAGATGGCCTCTTATTGGCCTGGAGTCCCCAGGGTAGGCTAGAGTGGCAGGCCACTGAGCCCTCAGGGACCTCCAGTTTCTGTCTCCTCAGGTGTGGGATTACAAGAGCACACTACCAGACCTAACCCTTTTACATGGCTTCTGAGGAACAAAGTCATGTATGTGTTTGCAAGGCAAGTACTTACTTCCTGAGCAAACTCCTAGGCCTATTTCCTGATACTTCCGCTCCTCAGAGATATTTATACCATTGTCCTTTACGTTTGTGGTCAAAGGGACTCTTTTTTTTTTTTTTTTTTTTTTTTTTTTTTTCAAGACAGAGTTTTTCTGTGTAGCTTTGGAGCCCATCCTTGCACTTGCTCTAGAGACCAGGCTGGCCTCGAACTAACAGAGATCCACCTGCCTCTGCCTCCCAAGTGCTGGGATTAAAAGCGTGCACCACCAACGGCCGGCTCAAAGGGACTCTTTAACTTCTCCCTTGAATTCTAATAAAATATCTTGTTTCCTACACTGTATTCTTATACATATGTATTTTTATATCACAAAATCTATAACCAAATGATACCTGGAAACTTACTAGTACAAGTCCTGAACTTAGTAAACATTTGGGTGGCATATTAACTAAGAAATCTTCAGACAGGCCGTGGTGGTGCATGCCTTTAATCCTAGCACTTGGGAGGCAGAGGCAGGCAGATCTTTGAGTTCAAGTCCAGCTTGGTCTAATGTAAGTTCCAGAACAACCAAGACTGTTGCATAGAGAAGCCCTGTCTCAAAAACAAAAACAAAACAAAAAGAACAAGAATAAATCTTTTGTTTCCATCTCTCCCTCCAGAGAACGTCTACCTACTCCTATCTCTACAGCGTCTTTTCTCACTTGTACTCTTCATTTATTTTTCCAGTGCTATAGCATTTCTTTAAGTAGTTCTTGAGCCTGTCATACTGAAAAGTTCATAACATCTTCAGTTCTTTCAAAAATATCATTGATGAGGATGATCATGGATGTGGAAAAATAAAAGTTGATACTTGAGGGAGAAGGTATTACCAGCCTTGATCTGCTCAAGTTAACAAACATTTAACCTCAGTCCTGACTCTTCAGATCAACTTTTAAATTAGGGGTCTTACAGCAAGACACTTTCAACACAGAGATGAGAATTGGAGGGAGCATCACACAATGAAATTCTGTTTCCTCATTCACCTATAAATTAGTTTAAATCTAATAGTGCAGTGTCGCCTGCCCAGACTTACCCAGGGCCTCAGTGAAGGACCCAGACTTCTGAGATAACATTTATTTTGCCTTCATTACCCAGAATAAATGACCTAGATTAAAGAGAAGCTAATGTTTTAGTTCCCGCTTTCACTAAACAACTGCAATCTCTCCTTCTGCCTTCAGATCCTTCCAGAGCACTGGACCTCTCTGAGTGATGTGTCAATCACTATGGCTCCAACAGGCCATCATCAAAAGAGACAGAACATGTCTGGCCCCCATGAAAGTACAACTTTCCTACTTAGGCAAGCCCATAAATCTGCCAGCCCAGAATCCTTTGCTAGCTGGTACAACTAAAAGATCACACCTAGACTTATAGCAGTCAAGTTGGAACTGGTGTGCCTCTTGTGAATCAGGTAGCATTATATTTGCCAACGCAGAGACTGAACTTACAAGTAAAATGATTTAGCTGGAGTCCTTTATGATTGTGTCTCTATCTCATTGGCTCCATTTTTCTGTTTTTTCATTGACAATATTTTCCGTACTATATATTGTGATCTGTTTCCTCTCATCTCCTCCCAGATCACCCCCATTCATCCAATTCCATGACTTCTTTCTCTCTCATTTTAGAAAGTAAATAGACAAAGAAAAGAAAAACAAACCAGAATGAAACAAAACAAACAGAAGAAGAAAAAGCATGAGAAACACACATACCATAAAAACACAAAACTGGAAATAATATATAAGCAAAAGGCCAGTAAGAAAAAAAAAAGAATGTCCAAGTAATGCAATATGAGACAAAAAAACAAAAAGTCTCCAAAACTACCATTGAGATCTTTTTTCATTGCCCATTGACTGCTGGGCATGGGACCACCCTTCAGGGTGGTTTATATAAGCAGTGAGACTCCTTTGTAGAAAACTAATCTTTCCTGTGTGAGCAGTTGACAATTGGAGATAGCTTCTGGATTAAGGGTGAGGATCAGAATCGTGTCCACTTCCCCCTCTCAGCACCAGGACCCCATCTGACTGGGACCTGGGCAGACCCTGTGTGCTGCCACAGTCTCTGTGAGTTCATATGTGTGTCAGTCCTGCTGTGTCTGGAAGATGCTCTTTCCATGGAGTCATGGAAAGATTGCTCTGGCTCTTACACTCTTTCTGCCACATGTTCTGCAGGGTTTCCAGAGTCCTCTGGGGGAGGGGGATTTGATGGAGACATCTCTTTTAGGATGCTCTGTGCATGTAGTCCAGCTGTGTGTAGTCCAACGGTCTCTGTGTTCGTTCCCATCTGCTGCAGGAGGATGACTTCACCTTTCCCAGTCTGACTTTCTACTTTTAATTTTCTGGTTTGTTTTGTTTCCATTCTTTTGTATCTCATATTTTTTGCTATAAGATGTGAATATTTTACACGATATTATTAAATTTGAAAGGACACACACACATATACACAGTCTTTTTGTTCAAAAAAAAAAAAAGCCTCCAGTCACACTGGCGCATCCTATAATCACAACATTCAAGAGGCTGAGGCAGGAAGATCACAGGTTCAAAGCAAGCCAGAGCTGCATAAGACCCTGCAAAAACAAATAATAATAAGTTTTTTTTAAGATAAATCAATTCAATTCAATTTACTGAAACCAGTTGGAATAAAAAAGTCCTAGATATGAAGTGAGAAGATCGGGGTTCAAATCCAGCCTCTTGTCTGCTCTAGCAGTGACTTAGCCACGGCTGTGCTTCTGGGAGTCTCAGTGTGTATTTGTAGCACTAACAGTGCCATGGTGCAGAGGAAGCTGAGGAATCCTCAGTGAGTTCCATGTGCCGTCAGCCAGACTGGCCTGAGGAAGCTCCGGAACATGGAGGGCCCTTCATATCAGTCTCTTGCACCCGTCTCTTCCTTTCTTATATGGAGCCAGCACTGACTGCAGTGCATTCTAAAGGCAAACTATTTATGAGCCAAACACAGTTGGAAGGATATCCTAGACTATTTTCTCCTACTGCTTACATCTGTGCCTTTTAAAACCTTATTGCAGTATTCACTTGAGGGGCGACATTTAATATCCGTTCAATATGAAAAGTAGTGCACTTCAGGGGCAGTGGTAGCAGACCCTGGGACTTCCTCCAGAGAAAAGCATGGGACAGCATGAGGTAAGAAGAAGAGGAGACATAAAACAAGCAAAGCCAACTTGAACTGAAATTGAATATTAAAGGTTTGGAGAGGAATTTACTTATTTATTTTCCATTTTTCTGAGCTCAAAATGGCAGCCTGAACATACTTGTGTGTGTGTGTGTGTGTGTGTGTGTGTGTGTGTGTGTGTGTGTGTGTGTGCTCATATATAGATAGACATATAGAAATAAACACACACACACACACACACACACACACATACATGTTTTGTTTTGTTTTCTGAGACAGGATTTCTCTGTGTAGCCCTGGCTGCCCTGGAACTCACTCTGTAGACCACAAAGACCTTGAACTCACAAAGATCTGTCTTCTTCAGCTTGCAGAGTGCTAAGATTAAAGGCATGCACTACCACTGCCTGAGTGAACATCTGCAATGATAAATCTTTCTGCCAGCCGCCCAAGTTCCACCCGCCACCACGTTAAGGTCCCAAGTAGCACAGAGAGACTTATATTAGGTACAATGCTGCTGGCTAATGACTAAGATTTCTTATCTGCTATCTCTGTCTTAAGTATCAACCATAATTATTCATCTATATATTTTAAAAAGACTTATCTGATTGAGGATGCCAGTGGCAAGTGTCCTCTCTTGTTGGGCTCACATGGCGGCTCCCAGAGAAGAGAGGAGGGGGAAAAGGAAGAAAGCGATTTTCTGCTTGTCCCTGCTTATATTTTGAGTCTGCCTGCTATGTCACTTCCTGCCTGGATCACAAGACTTCTCTTTACTACATTTCCCAGAATCCTCTCGCTCCCCTATTGGCCAACAGTGCTTTATTCAACAACCAATAAGATAAACATACACAGAAGCACTTCCACCATAAAACATCTATATTTTTAACCAGGAAAAAAAAGGCAACATGAACCAGACAGTGGTGGTGGCACATGCTTTTAATCCCCACACTCAGGAGGCAGAGATCTCTGTGAGTTCAAGCCTGACCTACAAGCGAGTTCCAGGACAGCCAGAGCTACACAGAGAAATCCTTAAGACATTAAAAACACAATGTAATTATTTAAAATCCAATTAAAAACAGTACTGAGATAACTAAATCTATCAACAAGAATGACCATAACCCCCATTTCCTTTCTGCATTTGTTTCCACATTGGCCTTCAGACTATGTCCAATCTCCCTTTGAATTCTAATTCTCTCCTTCTCTCTTTCATGGTGTGGTAAACATTTTCTGTTCATTTAAATGGCTGCATAATGTTTCATCACGCTACTGAGTCCTTGTAACTAACTTCTTCCCTAACCCTAGACATTTAGAACTCGAGTTGAGCTTGGTGATGATGTTTATCTCTTCATTTGCTTAATAGGGCCTATAGTTTTCACTTCCCACAGGATACCCCAATTTTGGTGGCCATTTCTTCTGTATGAAGCATAAAACAAAGCGGCAAAGCAGAGCTATGGGAGAGAAGAGCTGCAGCTGGCCCTGTGGTGGAGGGGAAGCCAAAACTAAACCACACAGCCACATTCTAGAATTTACCCTCGGTTCCTGGACTCGGTGATTATTTGATACTTTGACTTGGATTCATTTCATCAGCCAGCTTTTTGAATTCTGTATTCCAGTTGCTAGAGTAGAAACAGCTTAAAAATATCTGGGAACAAAGACTGCTAGGTTGACTTTAATGTGTGCCTGTTTGTTTATAGGAAACGTTAAAGGTGGCTCGCTCTCGTGCGTCCTGAAGGATTTGAGTCTTTGACCATCCACTTGTTTTCTGTTGAGTTGTTCTGTTTTTAGGCTACTTCAGTTGGTCTGGGGAGTTCCCATTTATTCTGCAAAGTCTTACTTCGTAGTGCAGCTATTGCTTTTAACTCCTTGCTCTCTTGCTTATCTAGAAATCAGCCTGACATGCAGCACATCCCATGAGCCCTCTAGGTTTTTGCAAACACTTCATCTTTATCTTGTTCTACCTGGCAGAGGCTTGCGTCCTCAAACTCCTGAGGTCACAGACCAGCCTTTTCTGGATTGTATCTGATTATATTAACCAAGTCCAAAGCAACAACCATGGAAGAGCTAAATGCTGAAGGTTTCTGAGTGAAGGGCTTCATACTCCCGATAGGAAGAAAACAGCGCAGTGAATGGTGCACGGTAGCATAAAACCCTTCCGCTGAGATGCTTGTCAGTGACGGCCTGCATTTGCCTTGATTCTGTTGTTGACTTGTCTGTTGCTGGTCTTTTGTTTGCTTTTTTTTTTAAGTATTTACTATTTACAACATTTCTGAATTCTGTGCTATGACATGGAAGCATTTGGATGATGAGAGCCAAGTGGCCCTGTCTCTAGCTGATGCAGGGCTTCACGTCTTTTTGGAAGACTTTAGAACTGACAAACTTTCCCGTGTGTGGCTGTCACAGCAACCCAGAGAGAGACTCGGGATGAGAACAACGACCTGTTTTTTAGGGTAATGAAAAAGACCGAGTTCTAAAATCTATCAGAATTGGGGGATGGAACAATTCTAGGCTCACATGGATACATTCCCATCTCTAATCCAACTTCACCAGCACCAACTCCCAACTGAAAATAAGGATTTCCACCACGTAGGCCCCACTCTGAGCGTTTTCGGCAGTTTGTGGTTGCTCTTCACTTTTATAAATTTTATAAGAAAGACCTCCCAGACTGCTGTCAGATTGGTGCTTCCTACACTGCTGCCTGGCAGCTGCCTTCCCTAGGTGTCCAGATTTCCTCTCTTCACTCAGCCAAAGTCTACATTCCTTTCCCTGTCCCCACACACAGTTTGACCCCAGGCCAGGGTGGCATCTGCCTCAGTCCCTTTGAGGTCAAAGCTGGTGCTGCCCTGTAGATCCTTTGGTAGTGGGTATCTGGGGACAGCATTCCCTCAGCCATCCAGCAGCAGCCCCTACACCTTGCTTCACAATGGTCTAGTGTTCCTCTCCTCCCTGAAAAGAGACCCACTCTGTTCGTCCCAGGCCTCCCACCAAGTGTGTGACTTGGGGCCCTCAACCAAAACAGGACGGCGGTTAGATGCTGGAGATACTTGACCACTATTTTACACACACACTCACACACACACACACTGGATACTTCCTTCAGCCAAAGGTGTCAGGATCCCATGCAGAGGTTGTTTAGATACCAGAACAGGGGAAACATAAATGTTTCTTTTTATTTTATTTACTATGCTGCTCTGAAAACAGAAGTGGGCTCAGTAGATATTTTTGCATCTAATTTTAAAAAGTACTTCCCAAATGTCTGTAGTCCTTACCAAAACCTAAGGTGAGGAAGGATGGCCTAAGCGGATTGGCAAGGCTAGAGTACAACAGCGCCGTCTACTGGACGATACTGAGCTCATTGGCTGCCTTCCATGCAATGGCAGGGAGGAAAATATGGCTGACACTGGACCAATGAGCAGGGGGGAAGCCTCGAAGGGGCTCTCTTTAAAATGCTTTAAAGTTTACTCCCCACACCCTCACACCACCCCAGTGTGTGAGTCCACTGTCACTTTTATGAAGCTGTCCCCAACAACATTTACTAAACACCTTCTCACCTTGCCACTGAACATTCGTTCCTTTATTCATTCACTAGGCACCAAGCTCATCATGTTGGAGATGCCAAGTGAAACCCAGCATCTACAGGTCATTGGTCCGACTTCTAAAGCTGGGTCTAGGCAGGAACCTGTTTCCTAGTCTTTATTAACTTCCTTTTGGTTCTTTTTTTTTACCCCTGAGGTTCTCTGTTCTCTGCTGAGAGGTAAATGGGATGTTCAGCTATCCATGTAAAAGAACCAGGTTATATATTAACTTCAAACTGGATTTCTTCTCCCACGTAAACTCAAATCCTTACAACTGCTATTCAAGAATGATTCTAGGCAGATGTACCTGTGCATAGCTGTAATTCCAGCCCTTAAAAGGCTGAATGAAGTCAGAGGACTTGGGAATTGCAGGCCAGCCTGGGGGCTGTGGCAAGACGATGCGCCAAAACAAACAAACAAACAAACAAACAAACAACAGCAAAAAGCAAAGAATGATTCTAATACCGAAATCGTTTGGTGATTTCCAAATGCGTAAGTGGCAGACAGAGAATGTGTGTCCCTCAACCAGCCATCATAGTCAGCAGTTGCATTTTTTTTTTTTATTCATATAAATGGTCAGGCCTCGGCCCAGGATGATGTGGTGGATTTTGGGGAGCCCAGGTCGAGGACCCTACCCTGCCTGGAGAGTGGAGGGGGGATAGGATGGGATACAGGTGGGAAGGGGGGCGGGGGAGGGGAGGGGAGAGAGAGGGAGAAGGGATTGACATGTGAAGCAAGCTTGTTCCTAATTTGAACTAATAAAACAAAAATTTAAAAATAAAAAATAAAATAAATGGTCGGGTCTGACCAGCTGGCTAGAGAACAAAGAAAGCTTGAATTTCATTAGGCATAATTAATTTATATTAATATACACTTTTTACATTTCCATTGCTGGGCTCAGTGGGTAAAGTGCTTGCACAAAAGCCTGAAGCCGTGAATGTGAATGCCCAGGATCCGTGGAAAATGGAGCGTGGCACTGCATATTGATAATTCTGGTGCCCCTGTGATGAGATGGGAGGCAGAGACAGGACAATCCCTAGAAGTTCACAGGTCACCTAGCCGGGCACGTGAAGCGAGCAGCAAGCAACAAACATGGTGGAAGGTGGGAACCAGCGCTAAATATTGCCCATAGGCACTCACACTCACACACATGTGTATGCATGCATGTTATAAACACGGGCATACACATCTAAAACTTTCCATTACTGATGAATGAGTGAATGTATAAAATGTATAGTCTGCTCTTTAAAACTGAGTAGACAACACTTACCATCGAGGAAGAGAAAATAAATCATTTTAAAAAAAGAAGATGCCTCTCTATGTATGGTAGGGAAATGGAGGGAAATAAAATTCTGCTCCACATGTACTTTGGATTAAAGGATTATATAGAAGGTGGCAGAGGACAGCTCAGTGTGTCCTGACACTCAAATGAAGCAATGCCCAAGTACAGCCTCGGGTTCAAAGTTCGGCAGAAGTTTCTGGAGCCCTTCATTCTCTCCATGTCCAACCAACCTAAATAAATGATTGTCAAAGACTTGAGGAAGAGGAAACAGATGGAGCACTGGCAAGGCAGCATGGGAGAGACAATATACTAAAACACACTTTGTTGGAAAATGTTGTAATGAGTATCTAATACCTGTGTATTAATTTTAAAACACAAAAAATCTGCCAAACAGACTGGGCATGGAGGTGCACATCTCTAACCTCAGTACTTGGGAAAATGCAGGTGGAAACTCATAAATTTGAGTCAATTTTTTTCCACTCTTGGTATATTGAGTTTGTGTACTCTTTCTTAGCCACATCTTGGAAGTTGAAATACATTAATCAGGAAAAAAATTACCAGGAGCTGAGAAGGTAGCTCAATGAGAGAATGTTCTTTTCCCGGCAACATGAGACTTCCAGCAGTAATTTAAGCTTTGTGAAAAAGTGTGTCCTGGTGTGGGGAGAGGGTGGAAAGAGAAGGAGTGGAGACAGGAAGCAACGATTATCAGAATAGTCCATATAATAGTGCTGTGCTAGAGCAGCCCATCTAATTCTATTTATAATCATGTTTCTCTCATAAACAGTTGTCTCCAATGAGCCATGGTCTCTTCAGCTCTTCATTAAACATGGTAATAGGCCACAGCGGTACAACACATTATAGTCACAAGGCAGCTTCGTGGGCTCTACCTCTTGTCGCCTCTATTTCTTCCATAGAGAATGATGGGTGATCTGAGTGTTTCTGGGTGGCTATTAGTTAATGCTTTGCAGACTTCCTTGATTAAAAGAATCGCACAGATTCTCTCGGTTTATGTTCCTAGTTTCTGAAGGGATGTGGAATCTCGAGGAAGTGACAGAATACTTTTTAGAAATGAGAAGCCTTTATCTTGGGTCTCCATTCTTTTTATTATGTGGAAGAATGACTCAGTATAGGTTCTGCTCCTGCCTGTCCCAGGGTTAGTTTTCCTTATGGACTACACCGTCTTTCCCAAAGCCTGGGATGGGAGCCCTCTCATGCAGTGATTCCTGTCTGCTGCTGCAACTTTCTGGAGATCAAAGGGCCCCTCTCTGTGCTGTCACAGTGAGTGACAGGCCAGCACTGTGCAGTGCAACAGATCAATCCATTCTATCTACAAAAATAATAGGACTTCTTCCTTAACTGGTTGAGTAAAATCAAAGGAACGGTCTTGAACAACTTAATTTCACCCTTCAGGGGCAGATCTTTCTTGGGCCCATGGCAAATTAAAATTAGGCTGTGCTATAATTGCTTCCGGGTTAGCCATTTTACTTCTATATCAATTTTGTTCTACTTTTTTCTGTGTCTTATCATTATTTAAAAATAAGTGTTATGTGAATGTTCTGAAAACTTAAAATGGAAGAAGGAAAAGAATAATCCTCAGTGATATGAATAACAGGTTTATATTTTGCCAAAAAACTGAGGCAGGAGGATTGAGACTTCAAGACCAGCCTGGCTATAGAGTGAATTCCAAGCTAGACTAGGTTACATAACAAGATCCTGTCTCCAATAAATAAATAAATAAATAAATAAATAAATAAATATTGAAAAATGTAATTAAATGAACTAATAAATAAAATTAACAAATTAATGAAATAGTCAACGGACTTTATCCATCTAGGGAGCCAATCACATGGCTGTCTTTATTTTTCGTTGGTTGGTTATTATTCCTTTCAGGTCATTCAGTCTAATGCCTCATCAACAAAGGTCATGACCAAGCACTAGAGGTGTACTACTTTGTTTTAGAAGAAACCAAAACATCTCAGTGCCTTCGTTTTGCCTAATATAGATTAGACCAATATTAAAAATGTGAGTGTGTGTACAGCTAGACTAACTTTATGGAATATTTTCACATACAAAAATTCACTATATTGCTATTTATAAAAGTCAGGACCCAGAAAACTTACAACAAAATGACTATTGCTTTCTGAATTTGGAATAAAGTTTAACAACTGAAAATTATAAAATCTATATCTTTACATAGCAAGGTTTGTGTGTTCATGAGATATATGTTTCAGGATGTGTGTGTGTGTGTGTGTGTGTGTGTGTGTGTGTGTGTGTGTGTATTGTGTGTGTATACATATATATAACCCATTTTTAAATGAATGTGCCCCTTTCAAAAAAATAATGTTTGATGTGATGTCTAAGAAAATGTACAGATAAAAGAAACTTCCATAGAAACATGTCAAAACATTAAAAGTAATTATGAATATATAACTCCCCTTGGTAGCTGGGATCATAGATGAAGCTTCCTTATACTTTGCATGCTACATAATGTTTTCTAGTAAGCATGTATTTTTTCAGAGTTTTAAAAAGCTATTTTCTTCTCAAGAAAAAGTAACTCTTAAATGTAGAAACTATTTTTAGCAGGGTTTTGTTTTCTTCAAATGAAACTACTTACATGAAAAAAATACATGACAAAATACAGTAAATCTTAAGTAAGAAGGAAAACTAAGGAACGGAGTGTTTGACTGACTGGGTATCTATAGAGGGTTTATGGGCACAAAGCAAGGGCGCATCAAAGGGAACTCTACAGAGTGGCTTTCATCCAAACTTTGAAGGCCTTCTTTTTTTTAATGACTAGACCAAAACCAAAAATAGCATCCCCAACCCAGCAGTGTCACTAACCCACACAGCTTGGCTGGAAATATGTCCCAGTTCTGTCTCTCTGCTTCATCCACATGAAAATGACTGGAAGGATTTGTAGATAGATGATATAGACAGATGACAGCCAGATACATGGGCGACAGAAAAAAAGGTGAGATAGCCCCTCAGATACAAAACCTGATTGGCACAGCTGGAAGTTCTAACTCACGAGAGTGGACATGTCAGGATCAGAATCCCATTCCTGACTTTTGTTCAGTTAGTTAGCTGTGGCTGTTAATTTTTTTATTGTTGCATTTTATTGGTGTGGGGATGTGTTTGAGTGATGCATATGGGAAGGGGACAAGCTGTGGTGGCATCATGTAGAGGTCAGAGGACAATTTTGAGGAAGCCAGTTTTCTCCTTCTACCTCATGAGTCCTGAAATAAATTCAAATTGTCAGGCTTGGTGCTGGGAGCCTGATGAGCCATCTCACCAGGCTAGTTATCATTTTTATGCCATCATCCTCTCTCTCTCTCCCCCCCTCTCTCTCTCTCTATCTAATGCCTGTAGGGAAAACAGAAGGTCAGACCTGGCAAAAGACAAATGTTCTTGCCTCAAATTCAACTATTTCTTTTCCAGATGAAAAGCATCTGCATTTTGGCTCTAGGTTTTTACAAGAGACAACGTATCAAATTATAAGCCTGTAAAATATCTAATACAAGACCTTAGAGAAGCCATGGTGTTAAATGTCACAAGAGGTTTCCGCCTTAATATTTAGTGGCTGGCAGGAGATGAGTCATTGTCATGGAATTTAATTTCAAATTGTTTTCAAGTAAACTCAGAGGATCCAAGAGTATGAAATTTTGGAAGGTGACAAGGTGGCTTCAGAGATGTGAGAGTTTTTAAGCCATGTATCAAAGGTTGGTTCTAACAATCCTGGGGTTTTATCCTGCTCGCTTCCCTAGTCATTTCTAAAAGCTCTCAACCACCCTTCCCTATATAAGAAAATTCATCCTGGACTTCTTATCATCTTTGCTTGCCTGAGACCTCAAAGTATCAAGCCTCATATGCCTAGAAACTGCTCAAGCATTCCTTTCTGGGGGTTGTCATTAAATCCCTGCTTTCTGGATACAGGCATTGAGGGGGCAGCCACTGGTCAAGATCACCCCATGAGTCAGTGCCAAAGCTGGGAATACAACCCAGACTTTCTGACTCCCTGGCCTGTCCCCTGACCAGCAAGCCACATGCTCTTGACCAGTATGAAACAAGCTGTCTGTCTCTGTGTTCCCTCAATGCTGAGGGAAAGAAATGTCAACCTAGCCATTTCTTCTCCCAACCTTCATCAGTCATTTATTTCATCAGCCAACAGGCAAGTTACTCTAGATCATTCTTCATACTTGGAAAAAATTTTTTTTAAAAATTCATTTGTTAAGAAAAGGCTAGAAATTTGGAAGAGGAAGAAAGCAGCTTCTCCCCCTTGGTATCATATTTTGTAACACATGGGCGGTGTGGCCACATTGCAGACCGCTTCCTGTACTCCGCTGATGGTGGGATGTTTGGCCAGCTTTTCCATGTGGCCTTGTACCAGGGTCAGGCCTCAAGTGGTTCCTGGTGAGGGAAGGTCCCCTGCACAAGCCAGGCCTTGACGTGGCTACCTCCCCCCCAGCTCTTTTGAATCCTCCCTGACCACATAGTTCTGCTAACTATGCCCCACATGCCTCTCGAGATGGAGTCAGAGGGGACTGTCCAACAAGACGCCAGCCTGAGTCCAGGACAGCTTTACCAAAGACAAGGGGAAAGCTGAAGAACCCTCCCCTGCCAGTGACCACAACAGGGGAGACAGCGGCATTTAGGCTGTTGGGTTAACTGTCCTAGTTGTTCTCAGAGCTACGGAATTCCTTCTCTCAGTATTTTATACCTGTCATGTTGGATCACAAGACTCCTCTATCCAAATGAGCTGATTTGTTTATTTCCAACAGCCTGTCGCCATCTTAAAGTCAACTTCCAACTTGGCTTCCAGCCAGCTGGTTCTAACCTTCTTCCCATCTTGGTAGTTGGTCATGATCCAAGTGACAGTGGTCCCAGGTTCTGTGAGCAGGCATGTGTAGCAGCTGCAAAGAGTCGAGAAGAAAACAGAGTATCACTACAGAACCATTCCTTTCTACCCTGACTTTGTTAAGACTTCTCAGTCCAATCTGCTCTCATCAGAGTCATCTCAAATCTTCACCCAGCTTCGCAAGGCAGTGCTGAAAGTCGACCTCCCCAAATGCCCGTCTCCATCTGGACTCACGAAAGACTCTGAGAGCTGAATCCATCCCGTTGAGACTTCAGCACCACAACCTCACTGACACCTGGGTGGCCACACATCAGTTTTCCTACAGTTCTTAAAATTGCAACCCTTAGAGCATCTTGATTCTACTTGTCGTTCCAGTCACACATGCTTCCAAACTCACCATGTCATTCTTTCTCCAGCTCCTTCTGCCTGTACATGCCATCAAGTGTTTGCTTGGTGTGACAGCCCTCGGGGCACTCCAGGAGGAGTGACAGCATAATTTGTTTACTATTCTCTCCAAATTCTGAAGACGGAAACTTCATTAACTTTTCTGATAAAGCACAAAGACTGTGATTAGCCTTGTCCGTAAAATTAAAAAAGAAACATGTACATACAACTTGTGTTTTTTGAAGTTTCTGTTGCTCTACCTGAGTGATAAGGAGATGGAGGGAGCTGCTGCTGGCCCCTGTCCTGGCATCGAAATGACATAGTAGAAGTTCTGGTGACACCTGGCACAGATCTGTTTGCTTACCCAATGAAACTCCATGTTTCTTTGACCCAGTAACTAAACTTTAAGGACAGGAATTTTATGAGAGAGAGAGAGAGAGAGAGAGAGAGAGAGAGAGAGAGAGAGAGAGATAAGAATATTGCACGAGGGGCTGGAGAAATGGACCAGGAGTTAAGAGACCCTGCTGCTCTTCTAGAGAACCCAAGTTCCACCCCCAGCACCCACATGACAGCTTGCAACCATCTGTAACCCCTGTTCTAGGGGGGGAAATATGATGCCCTCTTCTGGCCTCTGCAGGAACTACACATGTACACAGACATGCATGCAGGCAAAATGCCCATACACTTAAAAGAAAAAAGAAAAAACGGAAGGAAGGGAGGGAGAGAAAGGGGGAGGGAGGGGAGGGAGGGAGGGAGGGAGGGAGGGAGGGAGGGAGGGAGGGAGGGAGGGAGGGAGGGAGGGAGGGAGGGAGGGAGGAAGGAAGGAAGGAAGGAAGGAAGGAAGGAACTCTCCACAGCCCTGACTTTAAGTATAGGTAGGGCTAGCGAAATGGTGCCTCAGAGTCAGGCTTGGTGAGGAGATGACAGGGGAAATGGCCCATAACTCTGGGTGTGATAAGTATGTGTACGTGTGCCATGAGTGTGCAGGAGCCCTCCGAGGTCAGAAGAGGGGTCAGATCCCCTGGAACTGAGGCTATAGACAGTTGTGAGCCACCAGGTATGTGCTGAGAACCAAACCCTGGATCCTGTGGAACAAGTCTAAGTGCTCTTACCCACTGATCCAGCTACCCCATACCAATTTATACCTTCTTGATCCACTGTGTATGTCATTAAATCCACTTGTAAGAAAAGTGTCTGTAAGCAAAATTTATCTGTAAAGTGACAAATTCTTTTAATAGTGCATTCAGTTTAAAAAAAATTTTTAGAAGGTCTAAAGATGGTCCTGTGCATGGGTCCATGAGCACCGCCAGATGCCCAAAGAAACCAACCTGCTTCCGAAGATTAGCTGAGTCAGGAAAGTGAAACTCAAACCATCCTCATCATTTAAATGTGACTGGAGAGGATGGAGAGATGGCTCAGTGGTTAAGAGCACTGACTGCTCCTCCCAAGGATTCAGTTTCAATTCCCAGTACCCACATAACAGCTCATAACTGTCTGCAGCTTCAGTTTCAGGGGACCCAACACCTTCACACAGACATGCATGCAGGTGAAACATGAATGCACGTGAAATAAAAAGTAAATAAACATGATTGGGGACTGATAGACTTCCGAGTACGTCAGAAAATCATCCTTTTTGCTTCTCTTTGAAAAGAGCATTTGAAGATATGGGAGTCAGTTGATGGAGAAGTTGGAGAAGTTTCCTTCACAGGACTTTATTGTTCAAACACACAGGAAAATGGTGTTTATGGCACAAATCAAAGAGTCTGAAGAGGAATGCAATAAGAAAGATTTAAAGTCTGCTTGATGAAGGAACAGATTTGTTTTAGGAAGTTAAGTTCTTTTTTTGAGGAAAGATTTAGTCTTTAATTTAACTTGTTCTGATAAGATATACATAATATAGTCTCCAGCAGTCATTTGAAGTGTATAATTCAGTGGTATTAAGTACACTCATAACGCTGTGTAGCCATCACCACTATTACACCCTAAACTTTTCATTAATCTAATAAAGCAATCAACGGCATCTCTTCTTCTGCCAAGCCCTGGCAGCCTGTCTTCCATTTCCTTTCCCTTGACCTTTGCCCTTTTGACTCATACAGTATTTTGCCCCTCTGTGTCTGGTCTATTTCATGAAATGAGATGTTCTCCAAGTTCATTTAGGCAGGATGTTAGGTTGTAGGCGTTGTTGCAGGCAGGAAAATTTCAAGATTTAAAAAAAAAAAAATCAAGCCTTTCCATGCAAAGAAACAAATGTTGGCCCATGCTCTCCATATGTGCAGCTTTGTATCTACTTTGTTAAGTCTGCAGAGGAAAGAAGACATTGTCTGACCCCGCCTGACATCGGCTCACTCTGCCTCCTCCTCGGCACATGAAATTCCTTCCCTGTTGACTGAGAAGCCCGGGAGGTTCTGGGTTTTGTTTTGAATTTTCTTTCAGATCATCTGGTATTATGAATTCCAAAGCTTCTGTTTCAAAAACCAAAGACAAAAACTCTTGCATCAGGGCATTGCGGTCAACCCCAGAAGATCCCACATCCCTCTTTGGCTCTCCTTGGCCTAAATAGTGGTTGTACTTTTCCTTCGCTCAAGTCAGGGAGGGCAACAATGGTGTGGCGATGGGCGTCTGCCACCGCCCACATTGCTGACCCCTGCCTTCTCTGGCAGCTTTTGAGCAATGCTTCACTAGCCCGTCAGGTCCCAAGCCATTCTACAACAAACGTTTTGTTAAATCCTAAACTAATATTTATAGTCAATAGAATATATATACTCCATTGACTTTCTTAAGCTAATGTCATTTCTTAAGAAAAATATAAATGAGAGCTCGCAAAATAGTTTGGAGGACTAAGGCACTAACGCCTCAGCCTGATGACCTGAGTTAGATCTCGAGGGCCTGCATGGTAGAAAGAGGGACTTGAACCCCACAAGTTGTCTTCTAACTTCCATATGTGTTCCAAGGCATGTGCGTGCACCCTCATATGCGTGTGCATACACACACACAAACATACACACCACAAACAGAATAATGATGATGATGATGATGATGATGATGATGATAACAATAATTATAATTTAAATAATTTTTGGAGGGTATTATAAACTAGAGGGTGTGAGGAGAAACTGAGTTGGTGAAGTTCTTGGTAAACAAGCCTGAGGAGTTTGGATCCCCAGGCTCCATGTAAGAAGCCATCCATGGCACAACCCACCTATCATTCCGCGTTGGGCAGGTGGAAATAAGAAGGTCCCTAGTGCTTCCTGGCCAACCTGTCTTGCTGAATCAATGAGATCCAGGCTTTGTGAGAGACCACGTCTCAAAAACAAAATGGAAAGTGACAGAAGGAAATACCTAATATCAAACTCCAGCTTCCATACACACTCACACCAATGTATACACAGAAACATGTATATACATATACATCCCATGCCCACACCTCAAGAATAATATAAATTAGAAATACAAACAGAATGGTTGGTATAAAATAGTGTGTGTTCCAATATGTAAATGCTTGGGAATAAGTACATTAGAAGATGTAGTGAAATAACCAGGTCTGTATTTAAACACAATTGCATTTCAGTTCATCAGCTGGAACACAAACCAAGGCGACTGTGCCACTGTAGACAACAAAGGCTTTTGAGCAGTGTTGTAACTGTATAACTTCCAAAATAATGAACAACTTTTTAAAAAATATTGTTTGTATTGATTCTTTGGGAATTTCACATCATGCACTCTGATCGCAATCATTTCTCGGTCCTCCCATGTCTTTTCCCCCACCCTTGCGACCCCCCCAAATAAAAATAATAGAAAAATAAATAAAAAACCAAGTCCAATTTGTGTTATCTATATACTCACTAGAGCATGGTCAAACTCTCCATGGTCTGCCCCTTACATAGGACTGAGTCCTTCCCCTCCTGTACCCCCACCATCAATCGTGGGGAGCTACACTTCAGCATCCTTATCACACTTTTTAAGAGTTCTCTTTAATGGCTTCCTGTTTCAGCTGTTACTTTGGCAGGGTAGGGGGTGTCCATGTCCCTCTTTCCCAGCTGTGTGTCTGCAGTCATCGATATCACTGCAAAAGTAGTTTCCTTGCTCTTTATAGTCAGCTAGAGCTTCCTCATGTTTCTGGCAACAGCACACACCATGAACACAGACCCTGGCTGTAGTAATACCACAGATCCAGACAAGACCCTCAGAGGCAGCCCAGACCACACACATCATCATGGCTTCTGTCACTGGCACAGACTGTGAACACCCATGTGTGGGCTTCATCATGGCCCAGTACAGCAAGCAGCACGGACCATATACACCAGCATGGCCTCTGGTGGCATCACAGACCACAGCGGTCCTTCGAGGAGGTCGAGTTCATGCATCGGGCAGCGTGTTCGGGGGCTGAGTCTGCGTGTGCTTAAGCTCCAGGCTACCGCATCCTGCACCACTGTCTCTACTGGGCAACGACACGTTCCACTGCTCACCTCAGCCGCCTGTCATCACCATCGTGTGTCCAGTTCCGCCTCTCTCCACAGTGCGCATCCTGCTCCATTGTTCTATCTTTCCCGTATCTCCGCATATTTGTTCACCGTGGTGGCTCCCACCTCTCGAAGGGGTAGGGCTTCCAGAAAACAACTTCTTAAAAGCTCTGATGGGCATGGTAGCACAAGCCTGTGGGTTTGAATGCAGCTTGAGCTACAGAAAGAGACCATGTCTCAAACCAGCAACAGTTCTGAGCAAAGGTAACCTGCAAAACCTTACACCTAAGGAATTTAGAGCACACTAAACTGGGCGGTAAACACATGGGCATGTAAAACAGAGACAGGTCGGTGGTTTGAATAATTATGTATCGCTTCTCCAAATTTGTAACTGCCTCGTTGGGCATGTGAGACTCACATCTGGCACAGATCAATTTTTCGTTCCAAAGTTTATGCCCAAATTTCTATAACGTTGTTATGCTGACACTTGCCCAGGAAATGTCAATAGTAGCCTCAATCAACCGATGATCAAAAATCAACTCTCGTTAAAAAAAAAAATACTCATGGTAGAAATATGACAGTCTTTAATGTTTTTAACCTTGTGTATCTGTGTGTGTGAGTATGAGTGCATGTGAGTACAGGTGCCCTTGGAGGCCAGAAGAGAGCATTGGATTACCTGTAGCTGGAGTTAGAGGCAACTTTAGAATCCACCTAATGTGGATTCGATGAATTGAACTCAGATTCCTCTCCAAGAGCAATAAGGACCCTGAACCACTAAGCTATCTCTCCAGCCCCTGGTGTAGTCGTTTGAGAAATGGAGAACCAAATCTCAGAGAGTTCTCAAACATCTTGGCATGTCCCGTTTCTAGCACGGAGTCTACAGAGAAAAAGGCCCACAAACAAATCAGGAAGGGAGGCTCCTTCAGTGAACGGTTCAGACTTTCAGGTGGCCTTTGTGTCCCCGTCTACACTGTGATCCTGTGAGCCCGTCTTCTGCTTTCCTCTTGTAGCGTGCCATCTACTTTCTACATGTTGGAAAGGACATAATTTTACTGTGGTGTGGTGGAAGCTGAAGAGCTGAACATGCAAATTATATCATTATAACTTCAAAAGAAGGTCAAACTCTCTTCTATTTCATTTTCCCCTTTAAAGTTTACCCTTAATTGCAGCCTCTAGACCAAGCTGCATGTCTTGGCATAACTCCCATGCTGGAAAAAAAAAAAAAAAGTTAAGGAATTCCTTCCTGCCTGTGTGTCCAGTCCACTTTCAACCTGGTCCCAGGCCAATGCTGTTCTCTTTAAGTTTGTCTGAACCATGCTCTTGCCTTCTGAGTGTCCCACAATTGCCTGCAACTGAGTTTCCACGAGGACAGCATCACCTCCTCCCAATAACTTCTTGAAAGTGACCCATCTCACCACAATTCAGAAATGTCTTCTAGGGGCTGGAGACGTAACTGGTGGCAGAGTGTTTCATAGCTTACAAGAAGCCCTGGTTCAATCCTTAACACTGAATAAACTTTAGCAAAGGGGTACACACCTGTAATCCCCAAAATCAGGAGGATCAGGCAGAGGGATCAGGAGTTCACACAGTGAGTTCAAGGACAGCCTGGGCTATATGAGAACCTATCTTTTAAAAAAAAAGTTAAAATGACCAGATTCCAGGCTAGGACTGCTCAAAAATAATGTTTTCTCTAGAAAGTACAAGACCCTGGGTTCAGTCACCAACATAGCAAAAACTAAGAGTAGATTAAAGTGAAATTAGATAAATAAAAGAGCAAGTCCTCTTCACAACTCTATAGCATTCAGCTCCTATTCTTACCGGATAAAAGGTTAGGAAAGTGGCATAGCATCAATGAGTTCACTGGCGCACAAAGACATCTGTGGGCCTACTAACCAATTGTCATTGGTGGTAATGTGAAACTGCTACTCAGTAAGATGGGAAAATAACATAGGCTTTTGTTTATTTTTGCCACTGTTTTTAACCTTAAGACAGTAAGATTTTCAGTAACTCCACTACAGTAAAAATGTCTTTGGTGAACTAATTCATATTTACCTTTTCCTTGCTCTTTTGAGAGTTAGTGAGTCTCTCAAAATGCCTTCCTGCTCTTCTCTTTGTCAGTACAATGGGAAAACCCTTCATTTTCTAGTCTATTATCATATCCCCAGAAGTATCTCTGCCCTTCGATGGTTTAAGGTGCCCTTCCTTTGACCTTTTCCAACATCCTTATTTTTTTTTCTGGATATAGAGAGACTTGCCAAGCTGGGAGACACATATGCCCTACATTTGGGCACATATGTACAACAATAGTTTTCCATTTCATTTCCAAAGAATACCAGAGGCCAAAGAGCACTTGGGGAACTTAACATTTCTTAGGAAAACAATCACTGTCTATTCACTATGCACCATGGACACAGCTTTCCATTTGTGTTTCCCTGTTTCTTCATCTGCTCTTTTACTCTAAAATTCCATGCTACTTTAAGACCTAACTTGACTGCTGCCTCCTCTATTGTATTAGGCTGTTTCTTGAGTAAGAAATTGATTCTCACAGTTATGGAAGCTAAGAAGTCTCGTGACCTGCCAGTTAAGAGACAGACATCCATAAGAGCAGGTGGTAGTGCTCTGGCCTTAACTGGAAACTCTTAGAACCAGGAGAATCAATGAGATAGGTCCCAGGTCAAGTACAAAGTCATAAAAGCTGACCTCCTTGTATATGCGTATTATGGTTTAGGTATAAAGTGCTGTCTGTCATACCCTACCACCACCAAAGACCAAAAGACTCATGTGTTGAGTCTGATGATATGATATATTATTTATGATCTAATAAAGCCACTGAAGTTCAAAATGCAAAGCCACTCACACTAGTTAGCTATAGAAGCTGGGCAATGGTGGCACACACCTTTAATCCCAGGACTCAGGAGACATAGGCAGATGGATCTCTGTGAGTTCAAGGCCACCCAGGGCTACATGATAGTGAATCAGTCGAAAAGAGAAACAGAACTCTTAACTCTTTGATGCCAACACGTGGGACGGCATGGCTTTAATCCCAGCACCAGAGAAGTATATAAGACAGCTCAGAGTCTCAGGCTGGATTCATTCTGGCATTCAGTTTCCAGCCACTGACAATTAGTCTCCAGCCACATTGAGGATAGGCTCTCCCCAGCCTTGGTAGAGGTAAGAGCTCTGTGATGGCTTGGTTGCTTGGCTTTTCAGATCTCCAACTTTAACCCCAATATCTGTCTCTGGGTTTATATTACTGTGTTACAGTTGAGGGCTTCGTTCCCAGTACCATGGTGTTCAGAAGTGGGGCTTCAAGGGAAGAACTGAACTGCAAAGGCTCTCCTTTCATCAATAGCTTGATCCATCAGTAGAGATAATTGGTGGTATTCTGGTGAAGAGGTAAAAACTAGGAAGTGAGGATTACTAGGAAGTCCATTTTTTGAAAGTTCTCGTAGAAAGGAATGACTTGTTCCAGACCCTTTCCTGCCTTTCTCTCTCATTCTGTTCCACAGCTGTCGTGAGGTAAACAGCTTTGCTCTGTCACAGGTTCTCTACCTACCATGACACTATGCTTCATGTTGGACCAAAAAGCGATGGGTCTGGCCAACAATACACTGAACTACAAGCTAAAAACTAAAAAAAAAAAAAAAAGCAAACAAAACTCTTGTTCCTATTAGGAAAAGACAGACTTCCCCACTCTAGCACTCAGGAGGAGAGAGAACTCTCCTTTCGTTCATAGGAGATGAAATCAAGGATGATGCCCAGCCGCAGTGGGGAAAGCAATGTGTTTTACTCAATCTGTGTTTTACAATGCTGCTCACAGACATCCCCAGATGTCTAACCAGATTATATGGCTATCCTGTGGCCTAGTCAAGGAAGCCACGTGCTAGATATTTACTCATTGCTCAGGACAAACAAAGAAACAACTTGAGGGATGAAAGACTAGCTTTGGCTTACAGTTTCAAAGGACTTGGTCCATGGTTTCGTGGACCTTTGTGTTTGGGCAGAACATCATGGTAGAAGGAGTGTATGGTAGAGTAGTTTCTTCAGCCTCATGATGGACAGAGAGCAAGCAGAAAAATGGGAACAGAGGCAAGATACCAGTGACATACTTCCTCCAACTAGAATCTATCTCTTACTTTCCATGACATCAAAAATAGTGGAACTGGCTGGGTCAAGTCCCCAACACATGAGCCTTTATATAGTACACTTCATAACCAAATCATAGCAACATATAAAATTACTCAAGGAAATCATTACATTCCCAGCATAAGTCCTCTTATTTATGACAAGATACTTTCTAAAAAATTGTTGAGTACTTATTCCATAGTTTTAATTGTTTTCTTTTTATCTTATGTGTTTATGTGTATGTTTCTTCACATGCTTGTGGGTGCCTGCAAAGGCCTGAAGAGGGCTTCAGATATTCTGCAGCTGGATTTTCATGCAGTTCTGACTCTATGATATGGGTACTTGTAAACACTGAGCCACCTCTCCAGACCCAAAATTATATAAAATCATATAAAATTATTTATATATATGTATATATATACACTAATAAATAATATTTTTTGAAAAAAATCAAATAATAGGGCTGGAAAGATAGACCAGTGGTTAAGAGCACTTATTGGCTTGTAGAAGATCTAGGTTCATTCCCAGCATCTACAGGGTGGTTCATAACTATTCATAATTCCAGTTCCAGGGGACCCAACACCTTCTTCTGACCTCTTTGGGCACCAGGCATGTATGTGGTACACAGATACACATGCAAACAAAGCATAGGTACATATAAAATAATTTTTAATTTACAATAAAATTAAGAAGCAAATATACTCAATTATCTCCCTTGCCAAGAAGGCTTGAGACATGGTGACTCCTGGTCCCATAAAGGAAAGAGCCCACCCCTCACCTATTCTGATGTCTTTTACCTATCTGTTCAACTGTGGACTAACCATCCTCTAGACAATAGATAGGACAGTCCAGGAATCATGGATGGACATGACAATATCCAAAGCAAGAGGACTTCTTTGCCTCTTCCTTCCTTTCTTTTTTTTCGTTTGGTTTTTTGTTTTATCTTTTTTATTTTTAAAGACAAGGTTCTTCTGTGAAACAGTTCTGTCTGTCCTAGAACTTGCTCTGTAGATCAGGCTAGCCTTAGACTCCCAGAGATCCACCTGCCTCTGCCTCCTGAATGCTGGGATTAAAGATGTACACCACCACCACCTGGTACCTCTTCCTTTCAAGGAAAAGAAACCTTTCATTTAAGCCAACCAATAGACTCCTTTCTAACTGGACAGGATGAAACATGTAGCCCTTTGTAAAACAACTACTGTCCAGGGCAATGAGACTACTACAATTAGTACAGACAAGGGTCTACTTTTTTTGAGACTGAAGGACCAACAGCAGCACCATCATCCTGGGACACAACTGATGTACTGGAGAATGTTCACCGGAAGTGCTCCCTGACGTCTCTGGTCTCCCTCGAGGGTCACACTTAGACAAAGTCAAGCAGGATTCAGCTACAGTAGTATGCCAGGACAGACAGCTTACACTATGCCCTTTAGTCATTTACAAGGAATCTGGATCATCAGGAATTTAGCAATGACAGTTTCCAGTCAGGGGTATGGGCTTGCTGGCATGAGAACATGTGTATTTTGAATGTCAGCCATTTGGGCAAGTTCTATTTCTAGCTCTGGTATCAACTACAGACAGATACCATAGCTCTTCCTGACTTAGTTTGTTGCTAGGCTACATAAGGGAGCATAATGTAAGACCTTGGTACCAGTGGCAGAGTTCATCTTGCCTCATTCCCAAATATGTGGGGAAAGATTGTTCACTTCCATCAAACACATGCTACTGGCAACAAGTCAAGTAGAAGGAACAGTGAATCATGCCCACAGCTGGTTGGAACTCTCCAACTCTTACTAGATCTCAGTTGTAAACTCAATAGCTTTTTGCCTTGAACAATGAAGATTTTACCTGTCTTCTCTCATCCAATGTTGCAAATAAGGAAACTGAGACTCTTTATTTGGTCCTAGAAGTACTCTCCCCAACTTATTTTCTTTATCTAGCTAGATGTGACATTGCTGACCCAAAATGTTGTAATTTTGTGTGGTTTGTGGGCTCTTCTATCTTGTTTGGAATATGTCATCAGGCTTAAGAGGTCATTTAGCAACTTTATATGGAGAAACAAAAGACCCAGAATAGCCAAAACATCCTATACAATAAAGGAACTTCTGGAGGCATCACCATCCCTATAGCTATTACAGAGCTATAGTCCTGAAAACAGCTTGGTATTGGCACAAAAATAGACTGGTAGACCAATGGAATAGAGTTGAAAACCCTGATATTAACCCACACACCTATGAACACCTGATTTTTGACAAACAATCCAAATTTATACGATGGAACAAAGAGAACATCTTCAACAAATGGTGCTGGCATAACTGGTTGAAGACATTTAGAAGACTGCAGTTAGACCCAAGCCTATCGCCTTGCAAAAAACTTAAGTCAAAATGGATCAAAGATCTCAACATAAATCCAGCTACACTGAATCTATTAGAAGACAAAGTGGGAAATACCCTTGAATTAATCGGTACAGGAGACCGCTTCCTGAACATTACACCAGTAGCACAGACACTGAGGTCAACAATTGATAAATGGGACCTCCTGAAACTGAGAAGCTTGTAAGGCAAAGGAGATAGTCAGCAAGACAAAACGGCAGCCCATAGACTGGGGAAAGATATTCACCAACCCCACATCTGACAGAGGACTGATCTCCAAAATATACAAAGAACTCAAGAAGCTAGTCCCCCCAAACACCAAACAACCCAATTAAAAACTGGGGTACAGAACTAAATAGACAATTCTCAATAGAGGAATCTAAAATGGCTGAAAGACACATGAGAAAGTGTTCAACATCCTTAACCATCAGGGAAATGCAAATCAAAACAATTCTGAAATACCATCTTACTCCTGTCAGAATGGCTAAAATCAAAAATACCAATGACAGTTTATGCTGGAAAGGATGTGGAGAAAGAGGAACACTCCTCCACTGCTGATGTGAGTGCCAACTTGTACAGCCACTGTAGAAATCAGTATGGAGACCTCAAGAAAATGGGAATGAGTCTACCACAAAATCCAGCAATTCCACTCATAGGCATATACCCCAAAGAAGCACATTCATATAACAAGGACATATGTTCAACCATGTTCATAGCAGCATTATTTGTAATAGTCAGAAACTGGAAGCAGCCTAGATGCCCCTCAACCGAAGAATGGATAGAGAAAATGTGGTACATTTACACAATGGAGTACTACTCAGCAGAAAAAAACAATGGAATCTTGAAATTTGCAGGAAAATGGATGGAACTCGAAGAAACCATTCTGAGCGAGGTAACCCAATCACAAAAAGACTAACATGATATGTACTCACTCATATGTGGACCTGCTTTATGATACATAGTAGTGACCATGCTTTATCAGAGCTGTTTTTAATGATGTTGCTCAGAATGGTTTCCTCCCAAATGATGACTGAGAAGCTAATTTAAAAAAAAAAAAATGGTTCCAAGTACCACAAGAGTAACAGAAGTGTGCTGTTTTCCGGGATTTTGTTTTTTACTTTTTTGTTGTTGTTGTTTGCTTGTTTTTTTGTTTTTGTTTTTTGTTGTTGTTGTTGTATTTTGTTTTTTAAGTGGAGAGTGCTAGATGTCTCTACAATTTTGTTCAAATGACTGCAGAACCTGGAAAAGGTGTTGCTGCTATTGATGCATAACATATTGCCATTATTGTGCTCTCTCTCTCTCTCTCTCTCTCTCACACACACACTCTCTCTCACTCTCTCTCTCTCTCTCTCTCTCTCTCTCTATATATATATATATATATATATATGCTAATTGAAACTCAAATATGTGATGAATCCAAGGTGTTTCAGTGAGTGCTCACCTGTGCATGCAAATTTGATTTCATCTTTAGTAAGTAGTAAAGTTATATGCTTGCCAAAAAAAAGTGACACACTGGAAGACAAATGTCACACAATTTCAATTTTATGTGTAACCTAGAAATGATGAACTTATGGGAACAGAGAGCAGAATTGTGGCTATTATGCTTCAATGTGGGTTTTTAACAATGGGGAAATGATTGGTTTTAGGATATAAAACTGCAGTTGGACAAGAGGCATGGACTCTGTGAAGTCTTGAGGTCTACTGAGAGCATGATAAATATGGTTGGTAACAATTTGCTGTATTTTAAAAGTTGTGAGATAGTATACTTTAAGTGTTCTCAAAACAAAAAATGATGAATATGTGTGATATAACATGTTAATTGGTTTAATTTAGCCATGCCATTGTGAACATACTGTATTCTGTATCATAATTGTGCATGACTTTATTTATGAGCTAAATAAATGAATGAAAAAAAAAAGAGGTCATTTAGCTTTTCAGGTTCTCTTGCTGTTGTTGACATGAAGATTGCCTTCATTCCTCTATCTCATTCCTTCAGAGCCACCAAGGGGAACCACATATTATTAAAAAGATTCTGTAACTTAAAAACTTTCATCTAACTGGGCAGTGGCAGCATGCACTTTTAATCCCAGCACTGGGGAATCAGAGACAGGTGAGCCTGTGAGCCTGGTCTACAGAGTGAGTTCCAGGACAGTCAGCACTGTTACATGGCGAAACTCTGTCCTTTATTTTTGATCTCTTTATCCCTCTGTATGCTGTTCTAAACAGATTTGTGGCTCACTCTCCCGATCACCAGTTGAGTTTTGTCTTTGCAGTTCATCACCCTGATATGGAGATTATTTATAATGAATATTATTATCATTTATAATGCAAAGAATCACAAAGTGAGTGTGTTTAAATGCTACAGATGAAGAAAGAGAATGCCAGGCAAGGGAACTTATGCCTATAAGCCTACCACTTCGGTGGCTGCCTTAGTGACTGTTCTATTGCTGTGAAGAGACATCATGACCAAGGCAACTCTCATAAAGGACAGCATTTAATTGGAGACTTTCTTACGGTTGTGGAGGGTTAGTCCATGATCATCATGCTGAGAAGCAGACAGGCATGATGCTGGAGCGCAGAGAGAGAGAGAGAGAAGAGAGAGAGAGAGAGAGAGAGAGAGAGAGAGAGAGAGAGAGAGAGACTGGCCTTGGAGAGGACTTTTGAAACCTCAAAGACCACCCTCAGTGTCACACATCCTTCAGCAAAGCCACATCTACTCCAACAAGGCCACATTTCCTAATCCTTCCCTAAATGGTCCATCAGGAAGGGACTAGACTTCCATATATGACCCTACAGGGGCATTCTCATTCAAATCACCACAGTGGCTGAGGCAGGAGGGTCTTCCATTCAAGGCCAGCTAGGACTGCATGGCAAGTTCCAAGCCAATCAGGATGGCCCTATCTTAAAAAAAAAAAAAAAAAAAAAGAGTAGAATGTTGTCATTGGCCCTTTAAGATATACGGCATATACTTCTGAAGAGCTAGTAAGTGAAAAAAAAAATGAAAAGGAAGTGCAAACCCTGTTAGATTCCTCTTTATCTTCTGTGTTGGTCAGATTTCTATCTTAGTGACAAAATAAACTTACAAGTAGCAAGATCAGTTTGTCTCATAGTTTCAGGGACTTTATTGTGTCCTCTGTAGGTTAGCTTCAGTATTTCAAAGTCTCTGGTAAGTCAGACGGTGATGATGTATAGTGAGTGGGAGAGGACAGTAACTCAGTCTATGAGCCCAGAAAGCGAGGAAGGGAGGGAAAGGGGAGGCACCAGAGACAAGCAGCTGTGTCCCCGCAGAGCACATCTGTGACGACCTGCTTCCCCAAAAGGGAATGCCATCTTAAAGCTTGCACTACCTCCAGCAGCCCATTAGGAAATGAATCCTTTGGGGCCCAAGAGACAGCTCATCAGCTAACAGCACTTGCCCATAAGGCTCATAACTACAGTTCCAAGAGTTCCAATGTCCTCTTCTGGCCTCCACGGGCCTTGCACATATGCGGTGTAGATACATATATTCAGGCAAAACACGCATACAAATAAAATAAAGAAACATCTTTGAAGAGACAAAAATGCAGTCATCTGTCAATAAATTGGTCCACTGATGAGGTCAGAGGTCCTCATGAGCCAATCACCCCCAAAGGTACCACCTCCGAATACTTGTACATTACAGATTTTCTTCCTTTGGGGGTTTTAAAAGATACTCATTTTAATTTTTTTTTAGTTCCAAAATTCTTTATTTTTATAAATTCCATTTTCAGTAACAAATATTAACATAGTATTGTTCTTCAATAAACATATTACATAATACAGTCCCCTCATACATCTTTATAAGTTAATTTCCATATATTTATGTAAAAATAATTAATAAAAAAAGAGTCCATGAATTTGAAAGAGGGAAGGGGGGTTGGAAGGAAGAAAGAGTAATGATATCCTAATCCCCCAAATAAAAGAAATGATTAAAAGAAGTGTGTAAAAAGTTTTGCTCATTGTGTATACAATACTCCTAGGTAGTTATGTCATCAGTATCTGACTGTTATGATATTAATTAAGACAGTATGGATTTCCTGAATTTATAAGAAAAAAATTAGTTTACCTGTGGTGAGCAATAGTTTAATATTTTGTGTTTAGTTTATATTGTCATGATGTTCTTTAACTTTTGTTTACAGCAGAGAATCTTGGTTATTTTTAGGAAATATTTAGTGATGAGTGCCCTTGAACGGCAAACTAGCTAAGAGATCATGATCCATTTTGCCAGACATAATTTTGAATTTGGATTTTTATGTGTCCTCTTAAGATACACACATATTTCTTTTTAGCTTCATGGTCCATTGAACCATCTACCCATGTTTATTATTGTTGGCTTTTGTTTGTTTAAATTGAATGTTTCAGATAGTTTCATATTGACTACATAGAATTGAAAGATGACATCCTTGTTCTTAAGAGGCCCATAATCCAAGAACAAGATCAATGTGACTCTGAATTTCTCCTGGATTTTAATTTGCTTGGTATTTTCACATCCAGAAAATCTTAGATCAAATGCAGAATTAGTGATTTCATTATGTACTATGAGTTAGACTATTTACTTTTTTTCCTTTTTTTATTTAAATTACAAACAAGTTTCTTTTACATGCCAATCTCAGTTTCCTCTCTCTCCCCTCCTCCCCTGCCACCCCACCCACCAACCCCCTATCCCAACCCCTTTCTGCTCCCCAGAGAGGGTGACGCCTTCCTTGGGGGGTCTTCAAAGTCTGTCATATCATCTGGAGCAGAGCCTACATCCTCCCCCATGTGTCTAGGCTGAGAGAGTATCCCTCTATGTGGAGAGGGCTACCAAAGTCCATTCGTATACTAGGGGTAAATACTGATCCACTACCAGTGGCCCCATAGATTGTCCAGACCTCCAAACTGACCTCCTTTTTCAAGGGATCTGGAACAGTCCTATGCTGGTTTCTCAGCTATCAGTCTGGGGTCCATAAGCTCCCCCTTGTTCAGGTCAGCTATTTCTGTGAGTTTCTCCAGCCTGGTCTTGACCCCTTTGCTCATCACCCCTCCCTCTCTGCAACTGGATTCCTGAGTTCAGCTCAGTGTTTAGCTGTGGGTGTCTGCTTCTGCTTCCATCAGCTACTGGATGAAGGCTCTAGGATGGCATACAAGGTACTCATCAATCTCATTATCAGAGAAGAGTATTTAAAGTAGCCTCTCCACTATTGCTTAGATTGTTAGTTGGGGTCAGCCTTGTAGATCTCTGGACATTTCCCTAGTGCCAGAATTCTCTTTAAACCTATAATGGCTCCCTCTATTGTGGTATCTCTTTTCTTGCTCTCCTCTACTCTTCCCCTGACTAGATCTTCCTCCTCCCTCACATCCTCCTCTCCCTTACCCTTCTCCCCCTCTCTTTCTTCTAACTCCCTCTCCCCTCCCCCCATGATCCCCATTAGCTTAGGAGATCTTGTCCCTTTCCCCCTTCTCCAGGGGACCATGTATGTCTCTCTTAGGGTCCTCCTTGTTTCCTAGCTTCTCTGGCGGTGTGGATTGTAGGCTGCTACATCTTTGCTCTAGATCTAAAGCTATTACAAACAACACTGCAATGAACATGGTTGAACAGAGGTCCTAGTTAAATGAATATGCATCTTTTGGGTATATGCCTAAGAGTGGAATTGCTGGATCTTGTGGTAGATTGATTTTCATTTTCCTGAGGAACTACCATACTGATTTCCTAAGTGGCTGTATGAGTTGGCACTCCACCAGTGGTGGAGGAGTGATCCCCTTTCTCCACATCCTTTTCAGCATAAACTGTCATTGGTGTTTTTGATTTTAGCCATTCTGACAGGAGTAAGATGGTATCTCAGAGTTGTTTTGATTTGCATTTCCCTGATGGCTAAGGACATTGAGCACTTTCTTATTTGTCTTTCAACCATTTTAGATTCCTCCATTGAGGATTCTCTATTTAGTTCTGTACCCCACTTTTTAATTGGATTAGTTGGTGTTTTGGAGACTAGCTTCTTGAGTTCCTTGTATATTTTGGAAATCAACCCTCTGTCAGATGTGGGGTTGGTGAATATCTTTTCCCATCCTGTGGGCTGCCATTTTGTCTTGTTCACTATATTCTTTTCCTAACAGAGGCTTCTCAGTTTCAAGATGTCCCATTTATTAATTTCAACCTCAGTATCAGTGCTACTGGTGTTATGTTCAGGAAGCTGTCTCCTGTACCAATTCACTCAAGGGTATTTCCCACTTTCTCTTCTAGGAGGTTCAGTGTGGCTCATTTTATGTTGAGGTCTTTGATCCATTTGGACTTAAGTTTTGTGCACGGTGATAGATATGGATCTATCTGCAATTGTCTACATGTCCAAATCCAGTTGTACCAGCACCATTGATTGAAGATTCTTTCTTTTTTCCATTGTATAATCTTAGCTTCTTTGTCAAAAATCAGGTGTTCTTAGGTGTGTAGGTAAATATCAGGGTTTTCAATTCGATTCCATTCATCTACTTGTCTATTTTTGTACCAATACCAAGCTGTTTTCAAGACTATAGCTCTATAATAGAGCTTGAAGTCAGGGATGGTGATGCTCCAGAAGTTCCTTTATTGTATAGGGATGATTTGTCTATCCTAGGTCTTTTGTTTTTCCATGTAAAGTTGAGAGTTGTTCTTTCAAGTTCTGTGAAGAATTGTGTTGGGATTTTTGATGGGCATTGCATTGAATCTATAAATTGCTTTTGGCAAGATTGCTATTTTTACTATGTTGATCCTATCTATCCAAGATCATGGGAGATCCTTCCATTTTCTGGTATCTTCTTTAATTTCTTTCTTTAAGGGCTCAAAGCTCTTGAAATACAGGTCTTTTACTTGTTTGGTTAGTGTTACCTCAAGGTATTTTATGTTGTTTGTGGCAATTGTAAAGGGTGATGTTTCTCTGATACTCATTTTATTTTAACTATATGTATGGGGGTATGCACAGAGGCCAAAGGAGGGTGTCAGACCCTGGAGCTGGAGTTACAGGTTGTTATGGGGAAGTGAACTTATGTCCTCTCTAAAAGCAATATATAGTCTTAATCACTGAGCAATCTCACTAGCTCCTACATTATAGACATTAAGTACATCCATTTAGAGCAAGTTTAGATCTAAGCCATAGTAACTTAGTTTTCAATTAAATCAAGCATGCATTACTAAAGAGCTACCATTATTTTGCTTAGGAAGGAGAGCATTTTTTTCAGGGTAACATGAGTTACCCTATCTCTAAAAAGACTTAATCCTCTGTGTTACTTCTGATGACATTTCTGCTCTCAGAGCCATTATCACCCATTTTATTGAAAACTGACTGTGGTAGTTGGTACTATAAATATCTCAAAGAACTAATGTGGGAAATTACCAATACAGAACCAGGGAGAAATACAAGGGATTTTAATAGGGAAAAAGCCTTACTTACAGAGCCACCTAGCCAGCCGTCGCGGCAGCAGTCTGTACAGCCTGCAGAAAGTGAAACAGAAACCAAAACTGGTCACCTGAATGTCTCTCACTCTACATCACCCTGACCACGCCCTCACAGGCGTGGCTACAGCATCCCCTACAATTCCCCTTTTAGTCTAAAAGAGGATTAAAACTTAACAGTGTAAAGTATCCAAAATTAACAATCATAAAGGTGAAATATAAGAAGATACAATAATCTGCTTATGTCACATCCTAACTATCTATTTTAACTAAACCCTAAAGACATCTGAAAAAGGTGTCCAAGCTTGAACACCTCCTTCCAATAAACAATAGCAAGCTATCCCTAACTAGGTATATACACTATCCTAAGTGACAACAATGGGGAAAAGGGACATAGCATTCTCCAAGTTACTTCCTGCTGAATTGGACAACGACATCCTTGTGGGGTCCTGTAGGAAGAAAACGTTAGTATAGTGAAAGTCTTGAATGGATTGTATCCAGTCCATGTTAGATGGGATTCGCTTGATTGAAGATCTCGCTTGAAATCCTCAACTTGACTGAAGTCAGTACCCGAACCTCTGGCCTGAGTGTCAGTTGAAATGGAGAAAGTTGGATCCAGTGCAGTCCAGGAGGTGTGGCCCATTTCCTTTCCGGGGTGTCCAGGGATTGCTGTCAGGCAGGTCTTCATTGGCTGTGTGGGACTCAAACATAAACAGTTAGCAGAGAAATGTTTGCTTGTGTATGTACACATTCTGGGAAAGGCAACCACAGGAGAATAACAATTATGAGAGGGTGTACACTTTGAAAGAAAGAGACAAGAAAAGACAAAGACAGTCCCCAAATTCTTCTCTTATTCTGTATTACATCAATTGGCTTCTTGATACAATACAGAAACTCTAAAATTTAGTTAAACAAAGTGCTTGGATTTTAGAGGAGGAAAGCCAAATCCACCTCTAAATCCAGCATTGGTTTAATTGAATAGGGACTAGGAAATAAAGAGAAATAGAGTTCTCTGAGAGACAGCTGTAAAGTTTACCATATGGCCCATTCCTTTTGTTTGATGGTTATAGCTACCTTCTCTTCTTAAGTATCTACCCATGCAGTGTCCTTTGACTTCTGGAGATGAGTTTTCCTGTGAAGATAAAAGCAAACACTTCCCTTTCCTTTGTGAGGTTTCTATTTAATTTATAAGATATACCTTAGTAGAATACCTGTCATTTGTCCTCGTCAAGAGGTTTTTCCTTTTCCACTCGAATCTTGATCAACTTTGATGGTATCCAAAGTTTTTCTTCTCCTGTGGAAACCAATGCAAAACCCCTACCCCAACGTAACACATGTCCTGGTTTCCATACAGAGGTTAGCACATCTTTGAAGTGTACCGGCAGATTCAGTTCAGCAGTTTTTTTCTGTAGTCCAGTGTCTTTCCACAGCTGTTTGTCCTTTTTCATTGGCATTAAGAAAGTTTAGTGTTAATAAAGCATTATGCAACCTATGTTTGGGGGGTTTAGTTTTCCAAGGTTGTTTGTGGAGCATCTCCTTAAGTGTTCTATTAGATGTGTCAACCACTGCTTGTCCCGTAGGATTGTGTGGTATACTGGTGACATGCTTTATGAACTTTGGGTGACTGTCCAGGTAGCGAGATGTCCTGTCAATTCTAGAGTTTATATATTATCCTTCTGTGGTCTTTGATAGAGTTGAAGACAGATAGTTATGGTTATAGTTTCTTCAGTTATTATAAAAGATAAGTTATCCTTCTTTTTATTTAGACAGAAAAGAGGAGATGATGGGGAAAGTGCTTCTGTGTGTTTGTCTTACTGGATGATAAATAAAATACTGTTTAGCCAATAAGGCAGCAAGTTAGGCAGGACTAGGAGTCAAAGAGGATTCTGGGAAATGTAGTAGAGAAGTGGTGTTCCAGGCAGGAAGTGACATACAAGGAGATTCATATTTAAGAAAGGAGAAGCAGGAAGTGTCCCCTTTCCTCTTCACCTGCTCCAGTGGAGCCATGTGAGCCACCAGCAAGAGAGGGTGCCAGCGGAAGGCATCCTCTATAAGGTAAGTCTTACAAAATATATAGATTTATGATAATTAAGACTAAGCTAACAGATGAGAAATCCTAGTCATTGGCCAAGCAGCTTTGTACCGAATATGTCTCTGTATTATTTTTGTTCATCATTTTTGTCGATGATTGAAACTGGCCTGTTCAGGCTCAGTTATACAGTTTTCTGAGCTTGCCAGAGGGTCCAGGTTACTCTATATGAATAGACATATGCTCAGGGTGGCAGCCATGCTTGTAATCCCAGCACTTGGGAGGTTGAGGCAAAAGGATCATCTGTTCAAAACCAGCTTGGACTACATACTAAGTTTAATCAAAGACTATAATGCCCATGTCAAACACACACAAACAACAAAGAAACAACATTGTTGGGGAAATGTGACCATGCATGTCTGGAAAGCTGAGATATCAATAACAATTTAGATTTGGTTTGATTGACTCCAGGTTTTTGTTTGTTTTTGAGACAGGGTTTATCTGTGTAGCCCTAGCTGTCCTGGAATTCATTTGTGGACCAGACTGGCCTAGAACTCACAGAGATCCTCCTGCCTCTGCCTCTTGAGTGCTGAGATTAAAGATGTGTGACACTAGGCCCTACTAACTGACTTCATTTTTATTTTACATTGAGCTGGTAGGACTTAGTAGAAGAGCTTGAACCAAAACAGTTGTCTCCTACAATTTTTACTTAACAAGCATAAATTTCTATAATGTGTAAAAAACATTAAGTGTCTGTGTCTATGCATTCAAATAAGGTCTTTTGCCATCAGGGGGCAGGTGTGTGTGTGTGTGTGTGTGTGTGTGTGTGTGTGTTGTGGTTTGTTTGTGGGCAGTGTTTTTTATGTTTTGATTTTTGTGTATTCATTTTGTGTGTGAGCATATGTATGTGCATGTGTACATATATGCACTCCCACGCATACATATGTGGAGACCAGCAGGATGTCTAGTTTCTTCCCCCTGTGACTAGGCCTTATTCCCTTGAGAAAAGGTCTCTTCATTTAATGACAGCTCTCACCTCAAAGAGCATAAGAAAGAGTTTATTCTAGAGCCAAATAGGAGTGACCATGGTCCAGGAACACAGTTTAGGTTATCTTAATTTCAATGTTCCAAAGCAGTAGCAATTTTGTAAACTTTTTATAGTAACGGGACAAAGAAAGTCACAAACTAAGAAAGACACTCTCCAAATACGCTGACAAAACGTCAAGTGGACAGATGACAGAAAAGTGGGGGAGTGTACTTTAGATACAGGAGAAATCAGGGATCCCCTTTTGGGGTTCTTAGTCTTGTTGTTACAGGAATTTGAGAACGAGTCGAATGGAAGCTCAAGAACAATTGTATTAAAAGAAAATCCACAGGCAGATAAGGTATAAAATCTCAGTGTCTGCCCATGTTAAAAATAACTTCAGGGTCACAAAGAAAGAGCCCAGCCCCTCAGGGAACGCTTCCTCCCTGACAAGATAACTTTACCTCTAGTCCTAAGGGAGTGCTGCTAGAATTAAGGGGGGAAAGGAGAAGAGAGAACACACAGGGACAGCAAGTGCACTTGCTTTTTATTCCAGTGTTGCTCACGCGCGTGCGTGCGTGCGTGCGTGTGTGTGTGTGTGTGTGTGTGTGTGTGTGTGTGTGTGTGTGTGTTACTGTGTTGTTTCTTCATAGGCTGGTGTCTGACCTCAGTCTTTCGTGAATGGCTAATTTTAGAAAAATCATCAAAAAAGGAAATGAAGTAAAGTAGGAAGCCACTAAAACCACATAAATTCTGAGAGAGCAACAGCGCCCTTGCTTTGCATAAACAAAGGTTTTTACGGTGGGAGATTAGAACATTTGCATAAAGATTTTACACGACGGGAGAGATAAAAAGATTTGAGTTCTTTGTGACAAACAGAAGTTTTATAACGTTTAACCAAAAAGAAAAGTATTTTATGTTTCCTAAACCAAGAGGAGGAGAATGGAGGAAGAAGGGGGAAAGGCTTTGTACCATTTAAGCTAAATAAATCAGAAATGTACGCAGACTTCTATGTGTGGCTGCTGTGAGTTAGCTACTACAGGAGAGCAGAGATTCTGGGAAGGAAACGTTATTCTTTTCCAGGTGAATCCACTTCCTAGGAATGGTCTCTTAACCATCCTGAGCAAACCAGGTCCCCTCAAGTGTCAGGTCTCCACCCAGGTCAGAGGTTCTGTTCTTTTACTCAAACACTGTTTTTACCCTAACACTACTCCGCTCTGAAGAGCACCCTAAACACATTTAGGAAGCAGAAAAGAAATCAGAACCCCCCAAACACATCTATCATTTCTGCCCTCTGGAAATGATGAAGCTGCAAAGGTGTCCGAAGGCATGGCTTTTAGTCAAGAAAGAGAGTTACTTTTCTCTGGGAGTGGTTTTACCTTAAAATACACAGCCTAGTTCTACTTCCTGTTACTGTCACTATGGACCTCAGATGCTCTCTGATGTGCATTGTTAGCTTTGGGGTCTGTTAAAAAGAGTGGCCTGTTGATACATTGAAAAGTGTTTCACATAATAGTTTCATGGATGGTTAGGTCAGACCCAGGTGGGCAATGAATAGTTGCTTACAGAACCAATGACAGTCCTAAATTACTGTGATTAGACTCTGGGCCTGCAACATCCCAACATTTCCACAGTCATTGAAATTCTAATAGGTTGATTGACTTTTGCAGAATCTACAACTCACTTTTCAGAAATATCTATTTTGTGTAGGCTGGCTGTCCAGTGAGTTCCCAGAGCTCTGCCTGTCTCAATCCCCAGAAGGGATTACAGGCACATGCAGCTACACCCAGCTTTTGTATGGGTGTTAGGGTTTTAAACTCAGGTCCTCATGCTTGTCCAACATCCCCCCCGCCTTCATTATTGTTTAAAAGCATTATTGCCACGAAAGTAATGGCATCTGAAACTGCTATCTCCACAATGTCGGGAAAGAGAGGTTGGGGACATCCGGGAAAAGTGGATGATGCCCCTGAGATCTGAAAAGTACCACACCCCAAGTCAATAAAGCAGCAGGCCATGGTGACTAGTGTGATGTGATCAATAAATGTCAGCAGTCCTGGAGGCCTGAAGTTTGAGAGTAAAGTGGGACAGTGGGCATCTGGCAGGAGCCAGATCTTCTAGGGTCTTTTTCAGCAGATGCCTATTCTGGAAGCAAAGGATAGCATCAGCTCATCTGAAGAGCAGAGGAGAAAAATGTTTCTAGCAACTGGAAGAAGAAGATGACTAGCAGGGGGTCTGAAAGCAGACAGACAGACAGTGCTCCACCCAAGTTAGTAGCCAGAGTGCTTTGGGCCTCTTCACACTGTGGTGACATCCGCATGTTCTAGCAGTAGGAGAAAGCAGCGGTGTTTGAACTGCCTGTGGATGTCATTAAGGGCTCTCACCACCCTGTTTGTCAGGACATCACGCCAGCCAATTCTTTAAACCATAAGGCTTAGAAATAAGAGTATCACATACATTGAAGACATTTTAATTTCACTTGCCCGAGAGCTGGAAACTCTCCCCTTGTAAAGTTCAGCACATTCCTCAAAGCTGCCCTCATTTCCCCGCCAGGCTGAGTCAGACAGCGAAAGGGCCTCCTTGCTAACACATCTCCATCTTTGGCCATCACACCAAGCTGCTTTCTGTTGAGCTCCCAGACTAAAACTTCGGTGATTGCTTGGAAAATTACAACTCCATAAATACAACCTCTTCCCTTGTCTCCTCTAAATCTCTCTTTGAAACCCTTTTCTATCAACTGTTTTATTCCTGTTATCAATTTTACTAGCCACAAACCCTCTCCTCTTTAAATGAAAACAATTTAAGGTTCAATTTGACTTTATTTTCAGATATTTAATTCTCATTTGCTAGTTTTCTATTTCAAAAAAAGAAAGGAAAGAAAAGTCTCTAAAAGGAGCAGAGGGGAGTATGTGTGCATCTGGTATAACCCTCGAAGCTTAGGACGAGGTTCTTGCAGGTATACAAGTATAGAATCTAAGCTCATTTCCTTGTTAAAATATATGACTCCATAGATGTGGAATAGCAGCGTAATTCGTCTGGATTTCCAAAAGGTGTTTGGCTAAGTTTCAGGACAAGGAATGAGGTGAAGAAATGGAGATTGTATAAGGTTGTGTGGTTAGACTAGCTCACATCTGACAATACCCAGAAGGTGTTGATGAATGAATTCTCTACATTTTCTAGAAAGGGCTCTAATTTTAACTCTGCCCAATTCATCAAACTTATAATCACATATAGTGACACAGAATATTAATTTTACAGATGGCCCAATTCATCTAGTGCAATGCTAGGCATTTAGTTCAATAAATGTTGAATTTAATCAGGAGGAAACTGTTGATGTTTTACTTGATGGAATCACAATTGTAAATTAATTCATTAGGCAGAAAGAAAGTAAAATATAAATACAATAATACTGGAAAAAGGAGAAATGCATTCTGCCCTCTTGAACTCCAATAATCAATTTTAAAAGTATGGCATTAAGAAAGGTCAGTTTAATATACTTTTACAATATCAAAACAGACTGCAAGCTAAACACAATTAATAAATGATTTCCTTCTCCCTACAAAATTAGTAGAGTCCACATAGCCTCATATACTGATCACAAAAGATAATCATTTGTTCACCACTGCTGTCTGTGGACCACATCTGGAAACTGTGTTTTAAGCTAGAAACTGCATTCAGAGAGGATCATTAATCAAGAGACCACAGAGACAAGGGAATGAAGGTTGCTAGTCTAATAATGGGGGGAGGGAACAGCCTTATTACGTGGGTGGGCCCAAAGCAATCACAAAGGTCCCTGAGTATGAAAAAGAGATGGAATATAAAGGAACCTCAGAGAGACAGCAGAGTAAGACTATGCATTTTTAGCTGCTTTTAACTGAGTTTCCAAAGGAAGGAGTCACAGGAAGTTTACCATTTTGCGGTGGGCTATGATCTGAGTAGGCAGTAGTACCAACATGTTTCGGTGATAATCTGAACACTGTAGCACTTGAATTTGTTTCCAGTCACCACCAAGACAGATTGACAAAATTGATTATTGCTTGGTGCTTTTATTTTATTTTTTTAGTTCTCATGTTGAGGAATAAACCTGGGACTTTGTGTATCATAAGTATATACTCTACCACTAAACTATATCTCACTCCCAAATTATCAATTTTTGTTTGTTTTGTTTTCTTTTGCATTTTGAGACAGGGTTTCTCTATAGCCCTGGTTGTCCTGGAGCTCTGTAGACCTGGCTAACCTCAAACTCATAGAGATCCAAATTACCAGTTCTTAAAACAACATAATTTTATTATCTTATGGTTCTAGATGTCAGAGGTCTGAAGCTGATCTGGAAAAGGCAAGATGTGCCGCCCGGCAACCTCGTCTCTTCCACACCTTGTTTCCCCTTTGCCATTGTTCTAGCCAGTAAGAGATGCCATGAAAACCACCAAAGACTATGAAACTTAGACAATAGTAAGGCATTTTATTTTCTCATAGGTCTGAAGACTATAAATCCAAGATCAAGGTGCTAGCAGGACAGATTTGTGTTCTTGGCTTGTCGATGTCTGCCTAAAGGTGGTCTTCCCTCTGTGCCTATGTGGGCATTCCAGGTGTCTCTTTCTCTTCCTGTGATAATAATGTTTCTTCCAGACTAATAAGGCGGTGCTCTAAGACTTCATTTAACTTCATTTACCTCCTTAACGGTCCCATTCTCAAACTCAGCCATACTGTAGGTAAGGCTTAAATATATGAATTTAGGGGAACACAATTCAGTCCATAATAGTTATGCAATTTAACATATTCCCACTTTCCAGGGATTGGAACATGGGTAAACTTGAGAGACTACTTCCCCTACCACAAAACCCAAGAAATGACAGGAGGCCTACACGCCACTGATTGTGCCGCCTCCATGTCTCTAGTGATCCCCGAAAAGTTCCAGCACATTCTGAGAGTACTCGACACCAACATCCATGCGCGGCGGAAAATAGCCATTGCCATCACTGTCACCAAGGGTGCGGGGCAGAGACAGGCCCACGTGGTGTTGAGGAAAGCAGACATCAACCTCACCAAGAGGGCTGGAGAGCCCACAGAGGATGAGGTGGAGCGCGTGACCACCATCATGCAGAACCCATGACAGGACAAGATCCCAGACTGGTTCTTGAACAGACAGAAGGACATGAAGGATGGAAAGTATAGCCAGGTTCTGACCAACGGTCTGGACAACAAGCTACATGAGGACCTGGAGCGATGGAAGAAGGTCAGAGCCCACAGGGAGCTGTTCCACTTTTGGGGCCTTCGTGTCCGAGGTCAGCACACCAAGACCACTGGCCGCCGGGGCCGTACTGTGGGTACATCCAAGAAGAAATGAGTCCCTGGGCCTTCGCTGTTAATAAATAGTTTATATACCTGTGTGTGTCGGGGGGGAGAGCAAAACAAGAAATATGTGCTAAACAAATGAATGGGTAGATTTGGATGAGTGCTAAGGCACTGATTGCTGTAGCAAAGTTCAGAGGAAACTCTCAGTTCAACCTGATACCTCAGAGAATCATTCTAGAACACTGATTGACACACAAATGATCAGTTTGGAAAAGTGTAAAGAAAACATTAAGCATCATGCAGCCAAATGCTCAAATTCGAGTAAGAAATAAAAGCTTGGAGAAGTAGAACCTTGCCATGGAACCTAAATCCCTACTCTTGATCTAGGAGCAGTCACATGAGTTATGATTTGGCATCCCATGGGAAAGTGCTTCTCTGAGAAGACAAAGATGACAAAATTAGGCCAGCAGAGAATGGAAGGAATACAGCTCATCAGACAAAAGCAAAATAAGTCAAGTGCCATGTTCCAAGTATGAAATGAGGAGGACTTAGACAAGGATGGGAGCTTTTCCTCTTATCTACAGAATGGAGCATGCAGTCTCTAAGTCACAAGATTATTGTGTAGTTGAAAGATAAATGAGATTGGCATGCTGATGTGTACCTGTAATCCTGGTGCTGAGTCTGAGGCAGGAGAATTATGCATGTGGCCTGGGCCACATATTACAACCCTTTCTTTAAAATGAAACAAAACAGGAAAAGATGCTGAGCTTGTTATGACTCATTACTCTAACAGAGAAAGCTGAGGGCAGCCCACATAAGAGGCCACAAGTAGAATTTTTATATATAGGCTGTCATGTCACTTGCACCTCAAAAATATCTTCTAGTCTCATCCCTATTTTGAAACGATGCAATTTTTATTTTCGGCCTTCGATATTGTTATTTAATGTATTAATAAGGAAGCATAGATCTTACCATATCATGAATTTGTTTCCAATATTCTTTTATTTTATCATATGTAGCCACTTTTGTAATGCTGTTTTCTTTCTAAGAAGATTCCCATAAGCTGCAAAATCCCATGGCAGACACTGTATCACACACACACACACACACACACACACACACAAAGAGTTCTTGAACCAAGTGAAAATAATGAAGGAGAAGATGAGATAAAAGACTACCCCAAGATCTTTGATAAAATGTTTGTGCGTGGCATGTAGTGGCCCTTCCTGTCCCAGATGCACTCTCAGACTTTTATTAATGCTATTAGGTACTGTGGCTTACCTCCAACAAGCAACTGAAGATGACTGAGTCTAGGTACAAGCCTCCTGCTGTTACCAAACTCTGTTATTTCGTGCACTGTCTTAGGGACCACAATCTGTCCAGCAAATGAGTCAAGCTGGAGCTTAAGCAATATAGTGGGAGATGTCACTCTTTCTGAGGTCTCACTGGGCTGCAGGGTCCCAGCTGGCTTCTTCCTGGTGGAATTTAACCAAAGCCTCTCAGCTGGAGGCTGATCACTGCTTACTTTGCATGTCTGGGAAATGTGCTTGGCGTGTTCCCCATATGCTCTGCCTGCTGGGTTTTGCAGATCTGAGCTGAGCTGTGGATTTATTTAGTTCCAGGAGACTGGGGTCGGCTTTTCACATTCCTGGGTCTTGGGTGTCTGAAAACCTTCGGTCTGGCTTTAAGAACAATCCTACGGTGTAACCCTAGCTCCTGAATGGTAACATAAATTTAGTAATAATAATAAAACAGAATCAGGGAGCTATCAGAGACTATTAGCACAGGCCCATGAATTAAACCAAGTTACAGCGACTCTATTCAAGAATAACCATCTCCACTGGGATAGAATTGAATTCAAGACCTCAGCCTTGCTGGCACTTCCCACATCCACTTCCTCTAAATATTAAGTTTTCCAGATACATATTCAAGTGATGTATGTTCCCAGCTTGTCTTTGGATGGTCTTCTAAAAGAAAGCCCCTTCCACTAACAACAAAAAGCCTGATACTTTTAAGGTCCAGGTAGCCAGATACCTACCTAATTATGAACACAAGGCTCTTCATGTCTCTCTATGGTCCCCCAAGGACACAGATTTATTTCTTTTGATCATAATGGACATCTGCAGCCTGGCACATGATAAATATCCAGCTAGTATTTATAAATACAAATATAAATACAAGATGGATTAACAGTGAGTCAATGCAGCCAATATATGTGATTTTAACTGAAATGTTCACTTCAAAGATCGTTAAAGATATTGTATCTAAAACACTCATAAAGTCCTGACTCCTGGGCTCCTGAGGAGGCTCAACAGATAAATGTGTTTGCCAACAAGCCCGATGCCCTGAGTTCAACCCCCAGGTCCCATGTGGCAGAAGGAGATACCTGATTTTCTCAAGTTCTCCACTGACTTCCACAAATACCCATACATATAAACACATTTATACATACACAAGTAGATAAACATAATTTTAAAAACTTAAACCCCAAGTCCTATGTAACTGAGTAAGTTGGATCTGCTAGAACCATAAACTGTTACCTCACCTCCTTCCTTCAAACAATGTTCTCTAATTACTGCAGAAACTTCTCTGTACTCACTCCAATAGACCAGTTATAGAAAAACCTGTTTCAAAAGAAAAATGAGCAATTGACACCCTTTCAACTGCTACCAGTATCCGCTCCGTCGATGGTACCTCTTTTAGGGGATCCCAACTCCCAGAGGCCCACCACCATTACAAAGTCGTGTGCAGTGCATTTTATATTTCAGGATATCGAGGTTTCTGCCATGTTTCTTCCACACACTGGCCACTGCCTCACAGCATCTATCCACCATCAAAACTTATCTTTCCTACACTGCAGTTTGTCTCAGCAGCACAGTTGATCTGAAGCGCTCTATGTTTGTGGGTGCAATATCAGCAGGTTACTGTTTAATATGGTATGTTTCCTGGCTCATGAGTGTGTATTCATTAATCAAACCTACTGCATCCATTTTTGCAAAATGGTAGGCAGACATCAACTTACCAAGATCACTTCTTATTGTACCATACTTCATCTGTGCGGGAATCCAGCCCAGGAGCAGACTTTTCTCCCCCTTCTTTACTCTGATGCCCTTGGAAACTTGGATAATGGCCTCTTCTCTCTGTCTCTGTCTCTGTCTCTGTCTCTCTCTCTCTCTCTCTCTCTCTCTCTCTCTCTCTCTCTCTCTCTGCCTTAGGGCAGAGTGAGGCATGTCTCAAGGGCTAGGTCTTTCTTCACCTGAGAGAGCAATAATTCCAGGGATTTCCATAAGATGTTTCATATGAAATAGTCAAGCTAAAAGAGATGTTGTTGCCTTTCTCATACTTAACTTTGGGTGATTCGTGACAATAATTTAGGATCCAAAAGGTATAACGTGTGTGTATGTTTGTGTTACAATGTTTGGATGACATAATTCTGAGGAATAGCTGAACTCACTAATAATACAGTCTAGATCTTACTGAACTATGAAGCATCCTTTACAATGCACAGTGTGCTCTAACAATTGTGTCCTGTACTCCTTGGGTTTTGTGGCATCTAAAATGACTTCATGTGGTTCTGTTGCAGGGGTCTACAGGTCTAACCTGAGCTTACTCCTCAGGCTCATCAGGATGTCCATCTTTCCTGAAGGAAAAGCAGACCTCAAATCCTGACCCGTGCTTTTTTTTTTTTTTTTTTTTGTGGAGAATTTACTTCTTATTTGAAATTCTCCCAATATAAAGAACATGAGCATACTCTCTTTGTTATCATTTCCATTGCTAGGATAAAATACTTTACAAAGGCATCTTAAGGGAGCCACATGTAGTGGTACACGTCTTTAATCCCAACAGGCAGAGGTTACTTTAATCAAGAGACAGAGGATGGAGGGGCTTTGTGAGTTCAAGGCCATCCTGGTCTACATAGTGAGATCTCAGACACCCCATACTATATAGAGAGAGACCGTATCTCAAAATAAACAACTAAATAAATAAGTAAGTAGCTAGCTAACTATATACATACACACATACATGTATAGATGAAACCAGTGGCGGACAAATCACTGTGCTCAGCAAGCTTTCTCTTTTTTATGCAGTGCAATACCTAAGCCCAGCTATCCAGTCACATTATGTCTTGCACAGGGTAGGCACACATGCACATGTATGTTATTTAGGGCAAAGCTAAACCATTTCGCAAAAATTACCTCTTTCCAAAGCTCAATGGCTTAAAGAAACTAATAATCATTAGTTGACTTCCTGATACTGTAGCCACTAAGGTAAGCGCTGCCGTTGGACAGCTGCTGTGTGGTAATCGTTCTAGAATGCAGGCTTTGGGTAATTCAAGTACCTTCAATATCTTCTCTGTACAACTGTTATAACAAAATGCCTGATGAAAACAACTAGTGGAAAGAACAGTTTATTCTGAGTCACAGTTGTGGAGTTCTAGTTAGTCATAGCAAAGAAGGGATGGTGACAAGAACAGCTCCAGCTGTGGGGCAGGAAGGCAAAGGTCTCCTGGCCAGAGACAGAAAGAGAAGGACACTGGTGCTGAGCTCTTTTCTCATGTTTCTTTGTCCTCATTGTGGACCCTAGCCCATGACACCCACATTCAGGATCGATCTTTCCTCCCCCGTTAAGGGTCTCTGGAAACACCCTCACAGACTCATTCCTGGGGTGTGTCTCCTAGGTCATTGCCAATCCAGTCCGATTGACCGTGAAGATCAGTCATCATCACACAAACCAAAGTGAGCTTAAAAACACTTCACGTGTGGTTCAAAAAGTGACTCACAAATCAACCTACCACTTTTCCCTATAAATTTACTTTCTCTTCCCTTTAAATCATCACATGGTGATTAATTGACCCCTTCCTATATAATGAGCAAACTGCTAATAAAACAAGATAATTCTACTTTTTAAGTTCTATGGAAGGAATATGCTAATCTCAAGGTTTATTGCTTACATATGACTTTTCTGTTTGATAAAAAACTCAATGGTTAATAATGAAGGTCTACTTTTTTTTTTTCAAATCTTATTTACCAGTGTGTTGATATGCCATGTCAGACTATCTTTTCTGCAGAGTAAACTAAGCGTCTAAACACAAACAAAGAGATGGATTCTTTTGTGGCATTTTGTTAACAATAGATTTTTGTTCTGAGCAGAAACAAAGGGTTTTTTTTTTTAATAAGTAATGACTTCAACTACAGAAGAAATGTTTAAAGGTAAAAATATGTTGGTAGAAGTAGGAAACAGTGGTGACTTTTGATTTTTATCGTGCTTTGTGACAGAGTTGTTTTAAAGGAATTAAGAGACTGCTAAATCTAAAATATTTTTAAAGAGTTATGGTTCTTCATAAAAATATGACTTAAAGGGTGATCAACTTTTGTCTCTGAGGAATAAATAAGTCTACAAAGTGCTTATAAATGAATATATTTTCCAGCTCAGAAATAAAAGCCTATATATTCTTCACAATCATAGAAAACAAGAAAACAAATGTATTTAGTGCCATGGAAAACCAGAGTTTGTTAGTTAAAACTATCATGAGGCCGTTTAGTCTGTCTAGGTCTCTTGGGCAAGCTGACCCACTAGTACCTGAGCAAACACCCTGGAGTTAAAGGGCTGCTGAAGGAGAGAGAGATGAAGCTGCCTTTTAGAATCTGAGAGCTTCTAAGTGTCAAGGACATCCAAGCCTGACTCTACACATCTGCCTTCTACCCAGACCTACTGGCAGGGTGCTGAGACCCCAGGTGAGTCAGAGCTCACTCAGATTTATATTCCATCTCCAAACCCTCAAGACACTTGACTCTCAGTACTAAATTCCAGAGAACTACTCCTCAAGCCACCCGTGGCTGTCCCTCGGTAGCTTTGGCCCCAAATCATTTCCTGCTACATTTCCTTTCTTCATTGGCATGGAGAAAATTGTGATGGGGCATGAAAAAGTAGTGTTGGGAGCCAAATAATAATACACTCTATTTGAAAAGAACATTCTACTATCCCCTAGTTTAAAAAAAAATAGTTTGGCTTGTAATCTTAAAAGTCAGGCTAAAAACATAGAAACTATCCCAAAGACCACAGGATAGACCACAGGATAGTAAAGAAGAGTGAAAGGAGCCCTCAGGCGCTGAGGCAGGAAGGATCCCCAATTAGAAGAGGCTGCTTTGATGTTTTGCCTCACTCTGCTGTAGCCAAGGCCTTTTCCCATTGCACAAAAGAGTGAGGGATGGGACAGGAGAGATGGGTGGATCAGCAGTACTTGATGCTCTGCCAGAGAACCCAGGTCATGCTCCCAGCACCCACATGGCAGCTCCCAACCATCTGTTACTTCAGTTCCAGGGGATCCAGTGCCCTCTTCCAAACTCATAGGCACCAGGCAAACACATGGTACACAGACATACACTCGGGCAAAACACCCAAACACATGAAATAAAATAAAAAAGAATGAAGCAAGAAGGCCACATAGATAGCATTTGCTTATATAATCCCATAAAGATTAATTATAGCGATCAATAGCTTGTATTATTAAGGATAGTTAGGAACCAGGCTTATATCTTGCTAGCCTCCCTAACACATCAAATACAGGAATGCAGCAATAATTCAAAAACAATCTGGTTAGGTAATATAGCTAGAAAGCGCTGTGTGTAGGGCGCTCAAGAAAGAACAGAGAAGAGAAAGATGAGTAGCGCAAGACAACTAAGGGAAAAGTAGGGCTGAATTCGAAATCAAAATAAACTCACATCTGAAATGAAGTGATTAATAAAGTTGCCAAAGAATAGTCCTCAGACATCAAAGAGGTGCAAGAGCAGGGGCATCTTCCATTACCCCACGTGGAATGAGGGATTCATTTTCCTGTACCAACTGCAACAATATACACAAAGCTAGTCTCCCATTCTAGTCATAACAAAATTTGCTCGAAACATATACAGAGCAAAGGAAAGAATTTCGGTTTTGAATATTGAGAATTCAAGAAGAGAGAAATGGTTTCCTCTGAAGGCTGACGTGTGTGTGTGTGTGTGTGTATGTGTGTGTGTGTGTGTGTGTGTGTGTATAAGTGCACACTGTATATATATCCTGAGACTAAATAAGTAAAACTTCTTTCTTTTATCTTGAGAGCCTGAAATAATTCCAAAGTCCTATAGTTGTTTTTACAAAAGAGACTGTTCATGTTAATAGGCATCCATTTAATGGAGATAAAAGAAAAAAAGAGAGAAGTTTTAGCTGCAGTTTTGTTTTATTTTAACAAGAAGGAGTCCCCTGAGTGAGTTTCATGATGGCTTGGGGAAAGCAGTTGGTAGTGTTCCATATATATTAATGCTGTTTGCAAAGCGACAGTTTGTTTTACATCTGCATATGACAATGACAATTTAAGTTTTTCTCTACAACCATTAAACTAAGTTAAATCTTGTTCATAAAATGAACTTTCTGCCTGGTGGTGGTGGCACACACCTTTAGTCCCAGCACTAGGGAGGCACAGGCAGGCAGATCTCTGTGAGTTTGAGACCAGCCTGGTTTATAAGAGCTAGTTCCAGGACAGTCTTCAAAATCACAAAGAAACCCTGTCTCAAAAAAACAAGAAAAAAAAAACAAAAAAAAACTTTCTTTCTTGACAGTGGAAAACTCTCTCACTGGGTGATCAAATCCAGCATCCTAGTCAATGAGATCAATCATCATATTACCCTAGAAGTGATGCCATTGAAAGTTTATCACATAATTTATATAGTGTTCTCATTAAAATTTTTAATCTGTGCATAAATACCAGAAATTATCAAAGATTCAAAATATGGATAGTTCCATAAAGCAGTGGGAGCCAAGGCTTTCAAAAATAACATTTATGGCAAAGAAAGACTCGGCACATGATGGCACTTTCTTTTATTCCCCAGCACCTAGGAGGTAGAGGCAGCAAGATCTGTGAGTTCAAGATTAGCCTGGTCTACAGAGTAAGTTCCAGGACTGACTCCAAAGCAATACAGAGAAACCCTGTCTTGAAAAATCAAAAAAAAAAAAAAAGTCAAATTTAGTAATTTAGTATATGATATCAGAAATCAAAAATAACTGCAATAAGGGACATCAGGGGAAAAAAACATGTGAATGTGGAGTCTATATAAGATGTTATATACGGAATCTTGAAATTTGCAGGAAAATGGATGGAACTCGAAGAAACCATTTTGAGCGAGGTAACCCAATCACAAAAAGACAAACATGATATGTACTCACTCATATGTGGATTTTAGACATAGAGTAAGGGATTACCAGCCTACAATCCATACTGCCAGATAAACTAGTAAACAAGGAGGACCTTAAAAGAGACAAACTTTGTCCCCTGGAGAAGGGGAAAGGGTCACCATCCCCTGAGCAAATTGAGAACATAGGAAGAGTGGGTAGGGAGCTAAGAGAATGAGAAGGGAAGAAGAGGAGAGATGCAGAGGTCATGAGGGAACAGAAATGTTGAGTCAGGTTAGATTAGAAGAAAGGATATGTGATAGGTAGGGTTTTTAGTTGGGGGTGGTGGTAGGGGAGGAAGGTAGGGAGAAGGGAACTGGGATTGTCATGCAATTCAATCTTGTTTGTAATTCAAATAAAATATACATAACAAAAAAAGATGAATATAACTTAACATTCCATTATTGGAATTGTTTTAAAGGAGAGTATCTTCTTTCTTGGGAAATTCAGAAAGAAGTACTTAGGAGTAAAGTGTCATGATTTCTGTAGTTGCTTTCAAACATATATGCATGTGTATACCTACATACCTGTACACACATGTATGTAGAGAAGGATATTAACAAGTGCTGCAATAATGTTAAGAACTGGTAAATCTAAGTAAAGTGGGTTTTTGTTTCATTCTTTAAACTTCCCAGTAGCTTTGAAATTGTTAGGAACACGGGATTACAAAAGGTACATAAGAGAAATTTCTCCTTATACAATATTTCATATAACACATATAAAGGAATAATGGCATTAGACTATTTTCATTTTGAAATTTGAGTTGTTCAACAATGGGCATAAAAGAAAAAATTCTGGATACTATATGATTTTTAAAGGAACAAACTTGTTCTATGAAGTGTTCTTCACACACATACAAACACACGCATACATCCCTACATAATGAATGTATGACATAAAGACTATATCAGCCATTCTCAAAAAACTGCAGAATACCTGAACATCTTGTGACATCAAGCTAAGCTATGGATCCAAAGCTTCTGGTTGACTAGGCATGGGATGTAGTTCAATTATGTCAATTTCTAGCACAGATGTGCTGAGCAATGGTCCAGACCACCCTTTGGGAACAACTTCTTTAGATAAATCTAGATGGACTGCAGAGGACAGAGAGATATGTTAGCTAATACCATAAAGATGTTATCAATGAAATCATACTTTGCATGTCTAAAACACGAAAACCTGTGTTTCTTAAATAAACATGCTGCCATTGAAAGAAATAAAAGATGGAAAAGAACCTATCACTCAAAAGAGATATGATACAGATATTGCTTGCAACTTGTAAAATTGTACTATATATGCTTTTAACAAAATTACAAGGAAAATATATCAAAGGTAGTTTGTTTTAATTGTAAAAATACTACATAGCAATAATGGATGTAACAGCTTAAAAAACAGCTTAAAAAGGAAACCATGTGCATCGATCACCAGCTTGAGAAATAGACCACGATCTGTGCCCCATCTGAATCGTTTCCCTTACTATCTCTTGAGGGTGGCCACTCTACACAGCTACCTTATAGTAGCTTTATCTCTTTGGAGATATGTTATTCACTGTTGCTGTTGGATATTTTTTTGACATTCCACCAGGTGATGATCTTCAGCATCCTCTTGCTTGCTATATAGTATTCATTTATACAGACATTGCAAGACCTATCAGTTTTTTTTAACTTATTTATTATGTATACAGTGTTCTGCCTGCAGGCCAGTAGAGGGTGCCAGATCTCATTGCAGATGGTTGTGAGTCACCATGTGGTTGCTGGGAATTGAACTCAGGTCCTCTGGAAGAGCAGAGCACTCTGGAAGTGCTCTTAACCACTGAGCCATCTCTCCAGCCCCAACCTACCAGTTCTTATGCAGATGGATAAGTTACCTCTTCCAAATCTCCAAGTCTACCTCCATTACCAAGCTACAGTGGACTGGTGAGTTGTCTTTTCTAGAGAGCTGACTTTCAAGTGTTTCCCATATAGTTTCAAGGCTGTTTTCCAGGCTGAACTGAACATTTCAGAGATATTCATATATCCCTCTGTCTTAGTTCTATTGCTGTGAAGAGATGCCATGACCAAAGCAACTCTTATAAAAGATAGCATTAAACTGGATATTGCTTGCATTCAGAGGTTTAGTCCATTATTGTCAAGGTGGGAAGTACAGCAGCATGCAGGCAGATATGCATGGTGCTGAAGAGGAAGCTAAGAGTTCTACATCTGGATCGGAAGGCAGCAGCAGGACAGCAGGAAGAAGAGAGAACGAGACCTTGGGCCTGGTTTCTGCATCTGCAATCTCAAAGCCCATCCACAGTGATACATTTCCTCCAACAAGGCCATAACTGCTCCCACAAGGCTACATCTCTTAATAACGCCGCTCCCTGGTGGCCAAGCATTCAAATCTATATGCCTTTGAGGGCCATTCTTATTCACACCACCACACCCTCTTTGACCATTTTTGTCAAAAACTATTGTCAAATTTTGTGATGTGCCTGTTTGGCATTAATGGAATTGAGATCATTTTTCTAATTGGATCCTCCAATTTGGTAATATTTAAATATAGAACTGGTATTCATTCATTAACTAGGTGCCTAAAGTTACAATGTTTTAACCTAAAATTTTGCTGCTAGAATTTGTCAATTTGGCATTAGTGTTTATAAGTCAAATTGGCCTACACTATCCCCTTTTCTTTATGAATTTCCATATTTTAAAAATCAATATAATGTTCACATCATAAAAATAATCTGGGTTGAAGATCCCATTTTAGAGTGGCAGTATTTGGAGAAGTGGCTTAATTGAAATAGGTACAGCCTTGTTGGAGGAAGTGCGTCACTGTAGAGGCAGGCTTTGAAGACTCATATATGCTCAAGCCACAGACCACTTCCTGTTACCTGCAAGATGTAAGATTCTCAGCTACTTTTCCACTACCAGGCCGGCCTGCCCTCTGCTGTCCCACAATAATGATAATGGACTGAACCTCTGAACTCTAAGCAAGCCACCACAATTAAATGTTTTTCATTATATAAAAAAAAAAGATCCCATTTTAATAATTTGGGCTGTCTTATCTTCACTTTTCAAGTTGAGTTTAACTGCATAGAAATAAATTGGCCTGAAACCTTATTGGTTTTTTTGTTGTTTTGAACATTGTTTTGTTTATAACATCTGTGATTTCTGATAAGGGGCCTGGTATAGTATATGTTTTCATATAAAAGACGTCTTGTCTTCCAGATTTTCAAATGTAATTTTGCAGAGCTAAGTGGGGTTTTTCTGTGATTCTTATTTCTGTCTTCTTTCTCCCCTCTATAATTTCTTCCATTTATTTGGCATTCTTATCCCTTTTTTTGATTAGCTTATCTAACATCTTACTAACTTGATGGTGTTTTATAGAACTTCTTAACAAAACAAAGAAAAACTTAGTCTTGTCTAATTGTATTTGCACCAATCACTGGTTTACCATACTCTAGCTTACCATAGAATCCAACAATTGAGCTCCTTTGTAGTTACCAGAGAAATCAGAAACTTTCAACTACTCCATAACTTTCACAGAGATGTTTTCAACAGCTGTATTTATAATGGCAAAAAATGATCAGAAACCAAGGTGGTCTTTACTAGGTATATGGGTAAACAAACAAGGTACACCCAGGGGATGGAATATATTTTGGTGCTAAAAACCAAACCAGCTCTCAAGCCATGAGAAGACACAAAGGAAACTGAACTGCATATTACTAGTGAAAGAAGCTAATCTTACAAGCCTCTATACTATGTGAGTGTGACACTACATTCTAGAAAACAGAAGCTAGAACGATAATAAGATCAGGGATGAAAGGAGAGAATAGACGTGTAGGAGGGTACTGAACACAGAGGAGACATGAATGAGACAGTCTTGCTATGTAGTCTAAGTTGGCTTTGAACTGATGGTCCTCATGCCTCCAGCTCTCAAGTGCTGCCATACAGGCCCTATGAATTCCATAGAATAATTCCAAATAGTGAAAACACTCCAATATTATAACAATGTACTCATGCCATTAGGCATGGGTTGAATTTTTTAGGCAGTAGAGTGTCAAGAATGACCTGGTAGGTGGTGAGTGATAACTATTGGTGTCTGCAGGTCCATCTAATAGAATAAATGCATTTCTATGGGGGCAGAGAATTTATGGGAACTCTTTTCATCTTTGCAATTCTCTTATGAACCTAAAAACTGTTCTAAAAACTAAGTCTAGAAAATAAAAATATAAACTTTTGCCGGGCGGTAGTGGCACACACCTTTAGTCCCAGCACTCGGGAGGCAGAGGCAAGCAGATCTCTGTGAGTTCGAGGCCAGCCTGGTCTACAAGAGCTAATTCCAGGACAGCCTCCAAAGCCACAGAGAAACCCTGTCTCGAAAAACCAAAAAATAAACAAACAATGAAACAAGCAAACTTTTTGGTGTTGTACCAACCATTAAAGCTGATTTCCTTTGTATTTTTACAGAGAGTGTACACATGGGTACATGACATATGCTTATAATTGGAGCCCTTTTTTGTTACCTGGTAAAATATTTTAAAGATTGTCTGTCATAAGTATATAAATGTGACCATCAATAAGCATCTTTTGTATCAGTGTACTGGGAGATAACATGTCATTTCCTACCCCCTTTTGTATGTAGAGACATTACATCCATATATTAGCAAGAGACCTTCTCAGAAGGAATTCCTGGGGCGTCTCAGTTAGGGATTGTCTAGATTAAATCTGCCTGTGGGGTTGTCTGTGGGAAATTATCTTAACTGGGTAGAGGTGAGAAGGCACCATTTCATGGGCTGGGCTCAGATCTAAGTGAAAAGGAGAGAGGGGCAAGAAAATAGGGGAGGAGAGAGGGAGGGAAGAAGGAAGGGAGGGAGGGAGGGACAGACAGAGAGCAGAGGGACAGATGGAGGGAAAGGACAGCACAAGCTAAGTACTAGCATGCACGCATTATCACATTGCTCTGTAATATGGATGTCACGTGACTAGAGTCCCTGTCATCTTGACTTCCCATGATGACAGACTAACCTGGAACTGTGAACCAAATAAACGCTTTCTCCCTTAAGTTGCTTTTGCCAGAGCATTTTGTCATAGCAAGAGGAAAGGAAATGAGGGGAATTGTGTTTCTACTAATTTACATACCAGCACCTGTAAATCTGTCTTCTCTTTGTAAGGACATAATCTAAAGTGCATATGTCCTCAAGTGAATATCTGTATAAACATTTCATTGACAACAGGAGGAGATGAATACTGAGTGCCTCTTGTCCTTGTATAGAAACATACCTCTATATTTATCTTTTAAAAAGTAAACAAAAAATAAAAGAGAAAAGCTTACCCTTTTCTGATGAACTCACCAAAAATCATAACTCATGATTTCTCAAAGTAATTTAATTAATTTTTAAGGTTTACAGATATTTTACAGACTTTTAAATAGGAGAGTAAATGACCATTAGACTCGCAGGATAAATATTATCAGCAGGAATTTATGAGCACAAAGAGAGTAGCTGGAAAGCATTGCTTTCCAAATTTTGCTTCATTTAGTCGGGTACATCTCCCATTCACTTTACCTTACTGTGCTTTGAAACATCTTCTGGGCCTTTTGTGAAATACTGAAGGTTACTGAATGTATAACTTACTTTTGCAAATCAAATGTTTCTTTAAAATTCAACAAATTTTCAATGAGGTTTAATTAGGCAGAGAAGTGGTTTCAGAACTCATTTTAAAACATGCATGATAATTAGGGAACATCAAAGAGTATTGTCACATTCTAAACTGTAAACAACTGACTGTTAATGATTTAACAAATTCCAAATATTCCCAGAACTGAAGCCTGTCGTTTTCAAGGTAAGTGTATATTAAGCTAACAATCCCTCATTTCAAAAAGTTTTTACACCAGCTTTTACATTTACCATTACAAAGGTCAAAGTTCATGAATTTTGAGAGCTGGAAAAGACCTCAGCAAATAAGTACACTTACTTAACCAATGTCATAAGGTAACCACCAAAACTAACTAGGAAAAAGTTTTCTTGGCCTCCAAGCTAGATTATTCTCATCTCCATTTAATTTTATCTGCACTAACATGTGCAAAAGTAAAACATGATAAATAAAAGACCCAGAGACTGATATTGAGGTTCAAGCATCAAGCTGAAGACCAGAAAAGCAAAGCATTTGGTCACTAGATGTTACTCTACCTCAGAATAAAATTCGATCCTGGCTCCACCAAACCTCAGACTATCGTGACTGGAGAATCCTGAGACTTCAATGTCTTCCGAGCCTCAACGTGGCTGGAGAATGAGTGCCTAATACTGACTACTGAAGATCCGCTCCTATCTTTCATACCCCTCTAGTGCTGGGATTAAAGGCATGTAATCCCAGGTGCTGAGATCATCTTTGTGTGAGCTGTTTCTCTTTAGGATTGGATCAGTCTTGTGTAGATTTATCTGGGTGGACTTGGACTCACAGAGATCTATCAATCTCTTAATCCTGAGTCCTAGGACTAAAGGTGTGTACCACCACCTTCTAGCTTCTGGCTGGGGGGGATTACAGGTATGTATCACCACTGCCTGATCTCTATAGCTTGAGGCTGACTTTGCTTTGTGAATCCTCAGGCACGCTTCAATAAATCATAAATAATATAACCCACAAGACTATTTTCTAAGCTTAACATGGTATAATATTTTTCATCTTGAGAATAAATCATGAGGGCATACCAATAAATGAGGGGAAGAAAGTTTCTTTTGTCCAGGAGTTCATATTCTGGTAGAAAGACGACATACACATCTTGGTGGTTTGGAAGAAAACAGACTCCAAAGAAGTGGCATTATCAGGAGGTGTGGCTTTCTTGGAGTAAGTATGGCCTTATTGGAGGAAGCATGTCACCATGGAGGTGGGCTTTGAGGTCTCATATATGCTCAAGATCCAGCCTAGTGTTTCTGACCACTTCCTGTTGCCCGTGAGTCAAGATATAAGAACTCTCAGCTCTTCCAGCACCATGCCTGCCTGCATGCCACCTTCCTTCCAGTCATGGTGATAATGGACTAACCCTCTGAGCTGTAAGTGAGCCACTCCAATTCAACGTTTTCCTTCATCAGAGTTGCCATGGTCATGGTGTCTCTTCACAGTAATAGAAACCCTAACAAAGACACTGAAGATAAGAAACTTCCCTGAAAAAGTGTGAGAGGTCCTTTCTCCTCTGAGCTTGTAGGCTGTAGAGACTCTGTGTAGGTTTCCTGTCCCAACCATTTGCTCTCAAATAATCAGCAGCCACTTCCCAAATAACTGACTTGGGAACTTAATATAAATTATAAATGCTTGCCAATAGCTCAGGCTTGTTACTACCTAGCTCTTACAACTTAACCCATTTCTATTAACCTATGTGCTGCCAGAGGCTCGTGGCTTTTTATCTCTATTCCATTTTGTGTGTCTGATTCATTCTCTGTCTGGCTCAACCCCTCCAATGCCACCCCTTCTCATCCCATCTGAAAGGTTCAGGCATTATGCTGGCCTACCCCTGTTATCTAGTGGAACAGGCAGTACCCTGGTCAGCCCAGGGTTCCATGGGACTGTCTGCACGCAGGTGCAGAGGACCTCTTTAAAAGAAAGACCCCTGCCCATTTACGTTCTACACTCTCTCTCTACTCTGCTCTCTGCTCTCTGCTCTGCTCTTCTCTTCTCCCAACTACACGCTCTCTCTCTCAATGGCGACCAGCCATGGCAGTCAGCCATAAATCCTGTTTCTCTTCTCTCTTAGTCTCTCTACTCTGCCAGGCCTATAATAAACTAGTTAATATGTCTAATATGTCTCTTAGTCTTGTCTCTCATCTTGCTCCTCCTCTTCTTTATCTTTAGTTTAAGCAAAAGAATAACACCATCATTCTCAGTTTAGCAGTTTTCCAGCATAACTTTATCCTGTTCAGCTATTGGCTAGTCAGCTTGTGTATTAAACCAATTATAGCAACACATATTCACATAATGTACAGAAGGATTATTCCACAGTAATTCTGTGTCTCACAGGACATCGCTGCCCTGAGCTCTGTCACACTTCAGTTGCAATTATCATTTCCAATGCTTGCGCTGCCCTTAGAGATCTTTTCATTTTGTTTTCTTGAGACAGGGTTTCTTTGTGTATCAATGGCTGTCTGAGAACTCACTCTGTAGACCAGGCTGGCTCAAACTCTGAGATCCACCTGCCTCTGCCTCCACAGTGCTGGGATTAAAGGAGTGCACCACCATGCCTAGCCGCTTTACAGGTCTTAATATGTGTATCCACTACTGAGACCAGTATCACATACATTTCATAGTTGGGCAGCCATAGCTTGGAAAGGGTGACCAGCCCAAAACAACACACACTGCAACCTGAACAAGCTGAGGTAGAACCCATTAGTCCAGTGCTTTGGACAAATAACAAACACTCTGATTCCCCCCAAGTTCCATGTATTTATTTTTCTGGGAATTCTGAGATCACTTAGAAGGGAGACCCTTTTGTAGAAGCTTGGGTAACTTAAATATATGAAATTATAGCATGCTTTCTTGGAAAAGGAAAATAGTAGCGCCCAAAATTTCCATGGAAGTGCTTGTGGCTATGAGGATGACATTTTGCTAGAAGCTTGAAACCACATGGAGCTCTTCAGCTTGTTTGTTGCATTCCTTGTCATGGGGATGAGGAAACTTTCAAATAAAATATTGCTGAATTTAAATGCATCTGGAAAGAAGGCTACCCAAACCATTAGTGGCCTCTGGCTGGTTGTGTTAGCAGTCAGTTAACTGTATTTTCTCTGCTTCCATTTCCTATGATAATTTCTTTTGTAATAAGAAATTATATAATTTATCTATAGCTGTATAAAATCCCCAGCCTATTAGGAAGGGAAATAAAGTTGAACTTTCTGGATACTTAGATGGCAAATACTTATAATGTCTTTTGACAAATGAGGATTTCCAGTTTTTCTGAGTGAGAGAGAGAGAGAGAGAAAGAGAGAGAGAGAGAGAGAGAGAGAGAGAGAGAGAGAGAGAGAGAGAGAGAGAGATCATGTGTATGCAATGCCCTTGAGGTCTGGAAGGGGGTGTCAGATCCCTTGGAGCTGGAGGCATAGGCTTTGTGAGCAGCCCTGACATGTAGGCTGAGATCTGATCTATTGATCTCATGATTGAGCTACAAAGGTTCTTAAGCACTGCGCCATCTCTCCATCCCTGGACATGCCTTTATACATCTCAATCTATGAGTAAGCTAAAGAATTGGTTCACAAACCCATCTTGTAACAAATCCACATAAAGTAGCTACTAGGTGCCAGCAGTTTCAGGTCCAGGAATTACTGCACTGAGAAGAACAGATAAAATTCTTCAGCCGGTGAGATGACACAAGTGTTTGATGCATAAGCATGAGGATCCAAGCTCAGATCCCAGCACCCACTGCACACACACATACACAAAAATTAGATCACATTTGTAACCCTAGTCCTGGGGCAGTAAGCCTAGGGAGATCCTAGGAGATGGCTGGATAGCCAGTCTAGCTGAATATGTGCCAGAGTAGCAATGCCAGAGATAGCCAGAGAGCAGAATACGTGCTGGGAGTAAAGGCATTTGGGAAGGCTTTTGGGGAAGGGAGGGAGAAGACTTCTGGATATATTCTGAAGGCAAGACTAACGGAATTTGTTTGTGGGGTTGAATAGGGTCGCACAGAAAGAGTCATCAAGAATTCAAAAGTCGCTGGGCGGTGGTGGCACACACCTTTAATCCCAGCACTTGGGAGGCAGAGGCAGGCAAATCTCTGTGAATTCGAGACCGGCCTGGTCTACAAGAACTAGTTCCAGGACAGCCTCCAAAGCCACAGAGAAACCCTACCTCAGGGGAAAAAAAAAAAAAAAAAAACAAAAACAGAACTTGAAAGTCCATAACTGAACAACTAAAACTCTGGAACGCTGACTACCCAAGACAGAGCCCCAGGAATCACCTACCTCTACTTATCAGACACTGAGAATATTCACATGAGAGAGTCTCCTGGGCTTAAGTGAAGAACACTTCACTTCTGTCTCAAGACAGAAGACATGGTAAGTTGCTGGTAAGTCCAGTGCAGCTAACAGCAGTTGTGCTGAAGGCCAATTATTTCTGAGCTTATCCTAAGCAGTTTTGTTCCTGAGTGTAACTGTCCTCAGCAACCACGCCAGATGAGAACTATTTTAGAGGCCATGGTATAATGGGGAAAGATGGTTGGAAGCATGCGTCTGACGGGCATCAGTACCACCACTGGTTGCCTATGTGATCCAGAAACAGTCTTTTTGTTTTGTTTTGTTTTTGTTCTTTTTTTTTTCTTATTGTTTTTATTAGTTCAAATCAGGAACAAGCTTGTTTCACATGTCAATCACTTCTCCCTCTCCCTCCCCTCACCCCCACCCTTCCTACCCCACCCCGACCTACCTCCACCCATCCATCCTCCACTCCCCAGGCAGGGTAGGGCCCTCAACGGGGCTCTGCGAGGTCCACCACATCATCCTGGGCTGGGCCTGGGCCCTTCCCCATGTGTCCAGGGCAAGAGTGCATCCCTTCACGTGGGATGGGCTCTCAAAATCCCTTCCTACAACAGGGAAAAACACTAATCCACCACCAGAGGCTCCCTGGAGTGCAGAGGCCTCCTTATTGACATCCATGTTCAGGAGTCTGGATCAATCCTGTGCTGGCCTCCCAGACAGCATCTGGGGTCATAACCATTAACCACTGTACTCTAGCTTCCCACATCTAGGAGATGGAAACAATGTCAGTCTTCCCATTCTGTTGCTATGTGGAGTGATGGAAACAAATTCTTTACTGCAGTTCCTACCAAACAGCAAGCACTTGATAAGCATTAGCATGCTCTTTTGACCAAATGGAATAGTTCTTCAGCTTAGTCTATTAGATAACTAAAGGCAGTACTAATGAATCCTGAATTCTAGGAAATCAGCCCTTGATAACTCAGTCTCTCATTTTTCCTTTGTGTGTGTGTGTGGGGGGGATTCTATGTACTTATGTGTGTTTCTGGGCATGTATTCAGGAAGGTGCATGTGTGTTCACGTGTGTAGAGGACAGAGGTTGACTTCAATTGTTTTTTTTCCATTGCTCTCCTCATTTTGTGAGACATAGTCGCTCACTGGACCTAGAGCTTACTGATCTGGGTAGACTGGCTGTCCATTGAGCTCCAGATGTCTGTCTGTCTGTCTCTACACTTGCCCAGTGTTGGGTTACATATGTTCCACCCCATCCAGATCCAATTTGGGTGCTAGAGACCTGGCCTCAGGTCCTTGTTCTTATACAGCAGACACTTGGCTGACTGAACCATTTCTAAGGCCCTTTTTCCATCTTTCTAATTACTCCTTTGCCAATTAAAAAAATTAGTGCCTCACTATATAATCAGGCTAGCCTGTTCCTAGGTAGCCTGGCCTGACCTGACCTCGAATTCACAATCCTCCTGCCTCCTTCTTTCTCATTGGTATTGCAGGCAGGTGCAACTGTATTTGGTCTCCTTGATAAATTTTTAACTCATTTTCTCCAACAACAATAAATAATGTTTTAAAATAATTGGTGGGGCATTGGTGGCTCACTCCTTTAATCCCAGCACTCGGGAGGCAGAGGCAGGTGAATCTCTGTGAGTTCGAGGCCGGCTTGGTCTACAGAGAGAGCTCCAGGACAGGCTCCAAAGCTACACAGAGAAACCCTGTCTCGAAAAAACCAAAAATAAATAAGTAAATAAATAAATAAAATAACTGGCATATATTCTCTAAAGTCTTAATATCAGGAAAGGTTTAAGAATGTTTCTATGTTAAAGGTTAGTAAGAGCCAGTCATAGTGACATTTGTAGTCCCAGCACTTAAAACGTCAAAATGAGAGGAGCACTTGACCCTGGGAGTGTGTGTTCAGCTTGAAAGGCATAGCAAGACCTAGGAGAGGGAGGTAGAGAGGCAGAGGAAGAGAGAAAGGGAAAGATGAGTTAAATAAAATATGTGATCCTGTATAGATCCTATGTTGCTGAGGAAGAAATTTTATAATACCATAAGAGAGCCAATCAACAAACAAAATACGATCTGTACATTAGAGTTTATATAGTTAATAAGCCGAATGTTCTGAATTAGATAACGGTCCATAAAGTCTAAGTAAATATCCTTGATTTACAAAGAGAAAATATTATATATAGGAGAAAGAAAATAAAGAATGAAATTAATAAAATATTAGAAGTTACTTAATATTGGTAAATGGTATGCAAAATATTTTGGTGTTATTTTTGTGATAAGTTTGAAATGGTTTCAAAATAAAACATAAACTATTTAATTCCCTTTAGTATGTCCTTAACATTATACACCATGTTTCTTTCTCAGATCAGTTTTGGGAATTTATTTTCATATACATTTTATATATTATTTTTATACATGATAAATTCCACAAGATAAGGCTAAGCATTCATAACTAATAAGTCTCTGTATTGGCCTTTGGGCTGGTTGGTAGCCCAAAGGAAAAAGCCTGGTACAATCTCCTACGCAAAAGATCTCAACTATTGAGTCTATTGACACATGTCAAGAAAAGCACACTTCTTACAAAAAGGCAGCAAAGATAATGAAGCCTAGGGATGAACAGTGAACTGGTTTTCAGGTCTCAGGAACACTGCTAAAGGTAGAGCTCTGTTTGTTCATGTATTGTGTCATACCACAGCCAAAGGACAGAAGGCATTGCACACTGGGTTTACATACCCTGGGAACAGCTTAGATCTCCAAGCTCAGTATCGGAGAACATCTTGTTCTACAAGAGTGAGAACACTGTCTGGCTGCCCCTGGCACTTGTTCTTCAGCTCAGAATGCTGCATTCTCTGTAGAGTGTGCACAAGGACGATAAGGAAGAAGGGGAGAGCTGGGGCAGCCCAGGTCATCTCCAGGAATGCCACATCTTCAGGAATGCCACAACCCTCCCCATCCCTTCAGTTCCTTCCATAAGATCCAGTGTGACCTCCCTCCCAGAGCTGAAAGATGATAACTGTGTTCTGCTTTAACATACTAAGCTTGTAGCAATTTATTACAGCAGTTAAAGAAAACCAGCTCATCAAGTCACCTACTTAGTTTTCTTGTCATGTTTATCGCTAGCTGGAACTGTCACTTATTGTTCATTTCTTCTTACCACTCCAGTCCATCCCTGGGGTACAGGATGAGGTACATCCTCAGACTGAACCATTCACTTTGTATGTATTTAATAAATACACTCATCTTTGTGTGTTCACATGAGTGCCTGCCTGAGGTGTCAGAGATCATGAGCACAGCAGTCATTATGCTGGAATCTTAGAACTCAACGATGAGCAGGCAACACAAGAGACACTGGGCTAAACACAAGCCTGCCATGCAGATGACCTCCATGACAGGGCCACACGGTTACACTCACTATAATATCCCCAGTTCACTCTTCGGTGTCTTGTTTGGTTGGCTGATTTTGTTTGTTTGCTTGCTTGCCTAGATTGGCCTCAGATTTGCAGCAGTCCCTCTGCCTTTGTCCCTGGAGCTGGGATTACAGGTGTGTGCCACTATGCTCAGAAAAATTTGACTAAATGTAAGATTGCTTTTTAAAATGCAGATTAAGTAGGAATGGAATTTGCTAATACATTTGAATATTTGGGATTCCTGAACTCTAGAAGAGAGAATTGTGGGTTAAGAATAGCGGCTTTGATCTGTGTCTGTTTCTTGTGCCCTTTCTTGGGCTCTTTTGCTTCTATTTGTTTGTTTTATTTTATTTTATTATTATTCCTTAGATGCTTCTTTGCTTCCTAATGAGAGGCATAAGTGTGTGGATCCAAATGGGCGGGGAGGCGGGGAGGGAGGGGAGGAGTAGAGGAGGGGAAACTATAATCAGAATATATTGCATAGAAAAAAATCAATTTTCAATAAAAAAGAAAATTCAACTAAAACAAAAGAATAGTGGCTTTGGGCTCAGCAGACTTCATCAAGATACTGACTCTGCTTCTTCAGTGCCGTAAGATAATATCCCTAGACATTATTTCTTCATCAGAAAAACGGGAATAATAAAGTTTATGCCTCAAGGTTATGACCATTCAATGAGAAAATACTTGCAAGAGACTAACAGCTCAATAAGCAGTAACTTGGAGTCTGACTCATTCATCTGTATGCAACAGTAGTTTTTATGAAAGTCCATGGATCCAAACTTTCCCTCCCCAGGAACCACTGGAGCTGAGTTTTCTTGTTGTGAAGAGCCTAGCACATATCTCCCCATTCCCAATCCCACAGTTTCTGCTCAGCACTGAAATGATGTGTCAAACCAGATTCCATCGGCTAGGGTTTCCCTTTGCCCATTTCTACTAAAGGCTGGATCTCATCTAGAGAGGGCAGTTAGGAGCCACTCCAAATAAAAACACAAATGTGGTTTGTGGGGTGTGGTAAGGGGACAGAAATATAAGGACAGAGGATTCTTTGTGGTCAGGATGGATCAGCCACACTCATGACGACAATTTTGTCTGTCTGTTTGGGGATTTTGTTTTTAATACTGTGTACACCAGTATAAAACTCTGTTGTTCATTTCTACTGGATCCTTCTCAACATGACTTCTGCCATTTTGTGTACCATTGTAAGACCCCCGGAAAGCTCAGGCCTCGGAGTCTCAGCCCAGGACCTCGGTCACCCCAACCACCAGGCGGAGTCGACAGTTTGATGCAAACAGCACCAGGTTTTATTATAGTTGTTTAACAAGCTAACCCCATGTTAGCGCAGGTCTTTTGTCCACCCACCATGGCGGTTGGCTAGAAAAGACATCTCAAAGCGTCTGCATAGAGATCTTATAGGACAGCGTAAGGGGAGTGTCTAGGGGTACTCACAGGCTCAGGATTGGTGTGCCTCCAGGCTTGGAGGGCTTGCCCTGTGTTGATTGGCCAACTGGTTGTTATGGCCCATAGGCCCTCCCAGGGTAGTTGCTATGCTCTGTGCATCATTGCTGTGCACTTGTCTGTAAAGTACACCCAGAGCCGTAAAGCATAGCACCACCAGCTAACTTCTGATTGGTTCCTTGCCACAAGGCAGGCATCTGACTTTCTAGTGACTAAGACAAGGTCATGGCAAGCACGTGTTACTGTCATGGCTGCCGAAATGGGGAGCTGGTCCCTTCACCATACCTCACTGCCAAGTGGAGGAAAGAGCAGAGATTCTACTTCTGAAGGATAAATTATGAAGTTAAATGACAGATTTACTGTTTACTGATACATTCACATGCCTTGTCTTATTTCTCTTCCATGTAACTCAACACACACACACACACACACACACACACACACACACACACACACACACACACCCCTCCATCTCACGGGCGAATGTCAGAAGAAATTAAAAATGATCAAGTTTCCTGATTCCTTGGCACACATCTAAGTGATGTGTTATCAAAATGTTGGATGCATGCATCTCCTTACCTATTAGTAGTTCCCATCACAAAGCCGGAGCCGTGGGTAGAGTTATCGTCATCTGTAATCTCATCTTCTGGAATCTTTCAGAAAACATCCTCCCACTGAGTAAAGGGCTTCAGCAATGGCTTTAACATGGCACCTCTCCCCTGTTGACTTGTGCCAATATTCTGTCTCAACAGACTTATATATTTGGTAGAGATTATTTGCAGAAAGAAGAGTGTTTTCTTTTCTTTCTGTTGTGTTCCTTGGCTCAGTTCTCCTTCTCTCATCTTTAATGCCATCAGCATTTTCATTCCCTCTCTCTGGCTCTTATTCTTCTGCGTCCACTTATATGGCTGACTGAGATCATACCGGACTCACCTAAACTACCAGGATCCTTATTTTAATCATGTCTGCTGAGTCCCCTTGCCTTGCAAACAAACATATTTACAAGCTCAAGATTTGGAGGAGAAATTACTCTGTTTCCCACACTGGTGAGGGGTGTCATGGAATGGATGGGAGAGATGTCAACTTGAAGGTGAACACTAGTTCTATTTTTGAATTGTAATTAGTTGCAAGCCACCTACTGAGGTGGATCTTTAAAAATCTTCGTGACCTTCTCTTCTGGTTTGATGGGAAACAAACAAAAGTTTTGATCAATAGCTTTAACTGGGAAAAGAATGAAGAGAGGATGGGAAATATTTAAAACCAAAGGACAAAGGCAACAACTGATTGGACAACTTCTTTCCCTCAGGAGTAGAAATCTGTGTATGCTTCCCTCCCTCTCTGCACACTCTTGTGTACGTGAAAATAGAATGGATTCCCCACAATCCTCAAAGCAACATAATACTCCTCTTTGCCCTCTTCTAAGTCCTGCTGGGTTTTGTCTCATAAAACTATTCAGTAGAGGGCTAGACAGTGGGGTTGCGTGCCTCTAGTCCAAGCACTTGGGAAGCAGAGGCAGGTGGATCTCTATGAGTTCGAGTCCAGCCTGGTTTACATTCAGTTCCAGGACAGTCAGGGCTGCACAGAGAAACCCTGTCTTGAAAGAACAAAAGAAAAAAGTCCTAAATGGAGGACAATACAAGGGAAAGCTGTGGCTCTAACCTGCATCTTTAACAACAGCCCATTACTACTGTTTTCATTCTGCTTTCTGAAGTTACTTCACCCACATCACTTGTCTGAGTTATTCCAAATTGGATGATCTGTTTCTCCATGGTCTGCTGTGGGGATCACTGGAGGACCATGGGCCATTATTCACCATTTGAAATCCTTTCTAAGGCATAGACCTCGAGATCAGACCCTCCCTGCAAACAATGCATTGTTTTCCATGAGATGTGCAAGGTTCCCCGGGAAGACAATTCACTTTGTATTGATTTAGCTTTGCTTCTTTTGTAAATTACATCATAAACTGACTTCAGTGGAGGCTGGGGCTGGCCCAAGGCAACAGGTGACTCCTAAGCCTTAGCATAAACCAAAGACAACAGAAGTGCATTAAAGATCTGGTAAAGGCAGAGACTGTTAACATTCTTTTGGTTTCCATCACTAATGCCTCTATTGCTGATGACAAACACTAACTTGGGTTCTGCTGGCTCTGAGAAGTGGCCAGCTTTTCTCACTAGCTCAACCAGGCAAACCTGCCTTCTGCCTGGTGACACATCCTGCACATTTCATACAATGCTTTCTCCTCCCACCCCTTTTTTTTGGGGGGGGGGGTTTCGAGACAGGGTTTCTCTGTGTAGCTTTGGAGCCTATCCTGGCACTCGTGCTGGAGACCAGGCTGGCAGGAGACCAGGCTGACCTCGAACTCACAGAGATCCTCCTGCCTCTGCCTCCCAAGTGCTGGGATTAAAGGCGTGCGCCACCAACGACCCGCCCTCCTTTCCCTTTCAAAGCATCTTTTGAACAAACTTGTCTTAGACACCTTATTGTTTTACCTTCAGCTCTTGAAATTCTTGCTCCCTTTCTTCAGGGTTTCTATCGAGCTGGAAAGCCTCCTGTTTAGGTGGAACTCCCTCCAGCCTCTACAGCAATACAAAGAGTGTTTGGTAGTCCCATTCCAACCCCCCCAACCCCCCCCCCCCCGCCCTCAAGGTGCTAAGGGTGAGCCCTCCCCTGGAGTCACCTTAGTCCAGACTCTGCCCCTGAAAAGTCCGCCATTGGCGGCTCCACCCCCACTATTAATAAAGAGAAGACCGTGGGTAGATCTCAAGGGTGTTATAAATGAAAAGGACCAACCTCGAGGTAACATATGCTATACGATGAAATTATGGGAACGGAGAGGAAATGAGTGATTAGGAGTCAAGTATGGCTGAAGAGAGGTGAATCGCAGTGGCTACAGGGAAGGGGCATAAATGATGTTTATGATGATAGAATAAGTCTTTCTTAATGTTTACATTTTTAGTGTGTGTGTGTGTGTGTGTGTGTGTGTGTGTGTGTGTGTGTGTGATGTATATACATATATACATGGAGATTGCACGCCTGTGTGTAGATATTGTATGGGGTCCCTCAGTCCTTGTCTTCTTGAAGGAATGAATTCAGTCAAGAGACAGAGTATACAAAGTTTATTTAACAAGGCAGCAGATGCATTAGCGAAGCTGAGCAAAACCCTCTAACAGAGGGATTGTCTTCGGCTGCTTTAAGTCAGGGTATGGTCCAGCCAGCCTGCTTTGCAATTTTTAAAGATGTTTTATGAATATTTATGAGTAAGTGTGAGAGCATTCAGGCCCTTTCACCCCCTAAGCAGGAGTGCCCTAGAAAAGCCCTGTATGCATGTCTGCAAGGCCACCTGGCTCAAGCCTGGCCCCTGCTGTGCAAGAATTCCAGGCATCTGGAATCACAGCCCCGTGTTAATCACGCCCAGGCTTTCGTTTATCTGGTCATCTTGGCAAGCATATACCTGGCAGCAAACCCTTCTGTTTGCTTTCCTCAGGATTCCCAAATCGTTGCTTTAACCTTCACGTTTTAACCTCAATTTTAACTCAAATATTTGTTTTTCCCTAACACCTCTGCAGTGAGTTCTAGGGGACCGAGTTCAGGTTGTCAGGGTGTCTAAGTGATCCATCTCACCAGACCTGTTTTTGTTTTGTTTTGTTTTTTGTTTTTGTTTGTTTGTTTTGTTTTGTTTTTATTAAGCTGGTGGCTACATGAATCTATACATGGAGTAAATCGGCATAGATAAAATATACATTGTACCAATATAAATTTTCTGACCTTGATATTGTATTATTAATTACATAAAATGAAGCCATTGGTGAAAAATTGGGCAAAGGCTACATGGCAATTTTATGCAATTGCGCAATTAGTTCTAAAACAAAAGAAAAGATAGGGGAGAGATGGCTCAGGGGTTAAGAACACTGACTGTTCTTTCAGAGGTTCTGAGTTCAATTCCCAGCAACCACATGGTGGCTCACAACCATCTGTAATGTGATCTGGTGCCCTCTTCTGGCACGCACTGTATACATGATAGATAAATAAATAAAATAAATCTTAAAAAAAAATAGATAAATATCTAGGATGATAGGTTTTTGTTTTGTTTTGTTTTTCTTCTTTTTGGTTGCTTCAGACAGGGTTTCTCTGTGTAGCTTTGGAGCCTGTCCTGGAACTCACTCGGTAGACCAGGCTGGCCTCGAATTCACAGAGATCCTCCTGCCTCTGCCTCCCAAGTGTTCAGATTAAAGGAGTGTGCCACCATCACCCAGCTACCTATGATAGTTTTAATTCTCAACTTGGCATAACCTAGAATCACCTGGAAGAGCATCATCCCAAGGATGGGTTGACTTGATCGGGTTAGCCTATGGGCACCTTGGAGGCTTGATTCTGTTAACTGAACTTGGGAAGACTACGCCCACTGAGGGCGGCCTCACTCCCTGAGTTTGGGTCCTGGAGTAGAGGAGTGGAGAAAGTGAGCCGAATGGTAGGTATGGTTTCGTTCATTTCTCTCTGTTCATGAATATGGATGTATGAGATTAGTTGCTTCACGTGCCTAATGCCTTGACTTCCACACAATGCTGGACTATAAGCTGAAATTGTGAATTAAAATAATCATAGTTTGCAGCCAGCCCGAGCAGCACAGCAAGACCTTGTCTCAAAAATATACAGGAAAAAAAAATGAACATTCCACATGTCAGAATTAATTCTACGGGTATGCTTATGCATGACCACAAGGGTGCAAGTATATTCCTTCTCATTTAGTCTTTCTAAAACATTTCATTGTAGTTTATGTACCATAAAATTTGCTCATTTTAACCACACAAATTAATGGCTGTTAGTAAATCTAGTCATACAACCATTATGGAAATTTCAATTTTAGAATATTTCCTCTCCATAAGGATCCTTCCTTTCTTTGCCGTTCTGTTTTTACTTCTAGCTCTGCACAGCCCCACTGGTTTAATTTTGTCCCCACAGCCTCCCCCCCCCCCCACTGCTGCTTCCTTTCAGTTTTTGGTGGGAGGGGTTGACAAATTTCATATTTATGCACCTTTGGACCAACTTTTTTTTTCGTCTTCATTGTTCTTTGGGTCTAGGTTCAAAGCAATGTGTTTCTTTGTGACTTGTGACATCGTGCATATATCACTGTATGCTGTTTTTACTCACCCTCTCACTTAACCCCCTTGGCCCTCTTATTCTTCTTTGCAATAATACTTCTGTTTTTGTGACATTACATTTTCTTTGTCGCTGTGTGTGTGTGTGTGTGTGTGTGTGTGTGTGTTGGTGAAGGAGGGAAGGGATAAACAGGAGAAAGGGAGAGGGGGAGGGGAAAAGGGAGAGAGGAAGGGAGGGAGAAAGGAGAGCATCATGAGATTACCTTGTCTTGACCTCCTGAATGTTAGGATTTCGAGTATACATCACCATATATTGTTTGCATTGTAGCATAATTGGGATGTACCCAATACTCAACATTCTACCTTTTTTTTTTTTTTTCACCAATTCTGTGGTAATAGCTTTGGATAAGCTATGCAATTGTGCTGAAATGTAGCTTACAATCATAAAGTATATAGCTTCAATGAGAGGAGACTAAAGGATATTAAATGGCATATAAAAATTGGTATTAACACATTTACATGCATACTGTCTTTCTTCAAAATTTGATAAGCACAATCAATTGAACTTTGTCACAGGGTAATACCATGCTGCTGGCATACTTTCTCCATCTTTAGAGTGATACAAAATTGATCTGTGCATTTTCAAAGCAGGAGGCACTGGTACTTTGACAGAGTTCTATTACAGCGACAGTATTTCCATTATGCCAAATGTCTAATGTACACCTAATGATTGTATTATACACAGGGAGCTGTTATGCACTGATTACCAACTGCTGTTTATAATCTTTGGAATGCATTTTTCTGATGCTGAAAAGAATGATGGAGAAAGTCACAGAGGGAGAGAATGGAAACGAAGTGATCCATAAACAATGGGGCTTCGTATAGCTCCATGTGGCTGCATCAAGCCTCACCAGGCTGGGAACCACTGACAAGTTCTAGGAGCATGATAAATTCCTAGGCTAATGGCAAGAAAGCAAATAGTAGCCTCAGATTTCATGTGTCCATGTGTGCCGGGGCTGTGGTAACACTTGATACCTTCAGTCCTGTGTTACACAGGTTGAACAGCAATTGCCGAGCTGACTATATCCCAACCATACATCATTGGTCATTCCAATCAATCAAGGATCAATTTTCTCATGGAGAAACCATTAGTTTACATTTTTTCTGAGCTAGTTTTATTCTTGTTACAATACAATTATATTTTAAAATAGCTGAGGGTTTTAGCACAGAAGATAATAAAAAGACAGCTTCTCTGAGCATGGTAGGTGTTGGAGATGACTGGCAACAGATCCTTCCTGATAGAAAGCACAGAGTTCTGGGGTGTTCCCAAGGTGGGACAGGATGCAGGCGCCCTGCTCTAATGCTTTGTAGCATTAGAAGGTAACTAGCCGATAACGAAGAAGTTCATGGTAGAACAGTCATGCTCGATGCTTAAAAAGTTAAACAGAATTGTGACATGATTCAGAATACCACTTGTAAGTACATATCCCAAAGAATTACCTCAAATGAAGACTGTTCAATGGTGTTTACAGCAGCTTTACTAAAAAGAGCCAAAGGGGAGAAAAACTCAAGTGTCTATCAACACATGAATAGATAAAGAAAATTTGTATTACACATACAACAGGACAGTATTTATCCTCAGAAAGGAAGGAAACTCCAGTATGTGCTACAATATAAATGAACCTTGGAAATATGCTAAGTGAAATCAGCTAAACATAAAAAGACAAATATTGGACAACTGTACTTGTAAGAAGTCAAGCAAATCAGAAAGGCAGGAAAGAGAAGGGTGGGTACCAGGGCTGGATAAAGGGAAAGACAGGGAGCTAGCATTTAACATCGAAGTCTTTGTTTGGGATGATGTCATTGCTCTGGAAATGGTTCTTTGTTGAGATGGTTATGTGATATAGTAAAAATCATTCCACAGCATTGTATATCACTTGAAATGGTTAAATTTTTTTGGTATATATATTTTATCACAATAAAAAGCACACACACAAAAAAGAATAGCTGCATCATACAAAGATACACGCAAATGTGAGGTCCTGTTGTCTTACATTTCAAAGAAATAGGAACAGTTAGCTCTGGCCAAGTTTTAATTCTACTGCGAAGAAAAGGTTAGCTGCTTTTAAGTACTAGGTAATAATTAATAGCTTCCTTCATTACTCTAGCAGTGGTTGAAGGCTTCCTACATGCCAGCAACTGTACCAGATACAAACAAAGAAGAAGGTAGTGTTCTCATAGAGCCTTGGTGAGAGAAACATAATAGAAACAGAGAGCTTCAAGGGAGCAAGAAAATGTTTGATAGCAGTGGAGTAATGGGAGAGGGGGCGGACACACCCTTTGAGAGGGGAATCACGGATACCAAGGTTGGAAGAGGAAGAGGAGACTTAGGAGAGCCTTTCTGCTAGAGACCTGGTGGTGGGAAACAGATTGCCAACTCCAGGAATACAAGGAAAGTTCAGATTAAGGATCATAGTGAGAAAGGAGGAGAGAGAGCCAGAAAATAAGAATGGACAATGTGAGTGTCATGTACTACATCAGGGAGCAAGCCAAGGGAACGGAGCACGTAGCAGAGTTTAAAGCAAGCGCAGTGACATGATCCAGGTTATAAATTGACAGAGAAAAATGATGATCATGCTGATTGTCAATTGGTTAGATTCACAGTTAGCTAAAAGGTTAGTTAAGCATGCTTTCGAGGTGTGTCTGTGAGGGTTCATGAAGAGACGGCTAAGGAGTGAAAACTTACTCTGAATAAGGACAGCACCATCTGACAGCAGAGAGGCTGCACAGCAAAGAAGAGTTCCACATAGGACTCCTCTCTCTGCTTCCTGGCCACTGTGCAGTGAGCAGCCTCTGCCACGTTCATCTGCTACCTGATGGTTGTGCCTTGCACTAGGCTCAAAGTGAAGGAGCCCCCTGCTATCTTTGAAACCATGAATCAGAACTAAACTTCCCCTCTGTTATTTCTCTTAGGTTATATGTCACTGTGATGAAAAGCCAACACAAGATTCCTGATTGCTATACAGAGACTGGCCTAAGACTGGGTTAGATTTGGAGGTAGAGAGGGCAGCTAGTTGCAGAAGTCTGGATAGGCCAACTGCACTAGTCCAGGTGGCTTGAAACAGGAAGGTAGAGAGGCTCATGGAAGTAAATGGATTGCAGCTGGGACTAAAACTGAGTCAGGAATCTTTTAAAGCTCTTAGATTATTTCTCTCATTTATAATCTAAATTATACAACACTGAATATTACTTGCTTAATAGTCTTTAAAGTAAGCTTGTACTTTAATAGAAAGGAAATAAATGATTGGGTATTGTAAGTTTCCAAAGCCATGTGACCTTCTTACTACATAACATTTCAGCACCACTCAGTATCAATTCGAATGGCATATATAAGCCATTAAAGAGATATTTGATTAAGAGAATGTGCCTAGGCAGGCGGTGGTGTTGCTCACCTTTAATCCCAGCACGCGGGAGGCAGTGGCAGGCGGATCTTTGCAAATTTGAGGCCAGCCTTGTCTACAGAGCGAGTGCCAGGATAGGCTCCACAGCTACACAGAGAAACCCTGTCTTGAAAAAAACAAAAAACAAACAAAAAAGAATGTGTCTAAATAATCAAAATCTCCTTCAAAGATTTTTTTCTCCCTGCAGTACTGCATACTAAGCCCAGAACTTTGCAGACACGAGGGCAGGGCTCTTCCAGGAAGATAGATCTCCAGCCACTCCCAGCACTTAAATGCCATACTATTCATTTAATGGGATAGAAAGCTATTTAGTTCCACAGTGTGTGTTCACATGTGTGTATAGATATGCATATGGTCTATACATAAGCAATTATTTCTTTATTTGGGCAATAAGAAAACTTTTTAGTTCTGCATATATTGTTGTGCCAACCTCAATTGCATATGAGGTTCTCAGAACACAAAATTAAATAAGGAAATTTTCTTTGCTTTTAATCCCTTTGCTTTGAAAAATCATATTTTATATTGTAATGATTACTCAAAGAAGTATTCATTCATTCATTCATTCATTCATTCATTCGTCCAGGGAAGTACCTTGATGCTTAATTTAAAACACTCTTATTTCCAGAACATCTTTCAGGCAATTTGTTCATTCTCAAATACATTTGCCAAACACACAGCAAAACAAGGTAGTTTGCAGAAAGGAGATACTACAGTATAAATCTTTCTTTGTAGGCCCCAAAGGGTCCCCTTTTTGGTGAAGTGTTACAAACAGAAGGCCCATCCGTTGCACAGTGAATGAGGGCCCCTTTCTTCTTGCCCATTTGGAGCTGCAGTCTGTTTTTAAAGCCATGGTGGGTGACTTCTCCTTTCTCCATTATGAGTCATTTTCTGTGAAAGTTTTGCCTCCTGGTAACTAGTTTCTGACCTTCACAAGTTAAATATGACCTGCTTGCCGGATTGGTCAATTGTCATTATACTATTGGGTTTGATAGACTCCTTTCTAGAAGAATATGCTTCATCTGTCTCTGTAGGATTAATCTGACCAAGGAAATTACCCATATTTTTCTCTACACTGACTCATGAGGACCATAATCTTCCAGATCAGAAAAAAAGTGGTTTTCAGTCATCACTCCCCAAATTTGTCTGTGCTCTGAGTCATCTGGTGGATTTCAAAATAACACAATTTCCCTGGATCTGTCCCTATTCATAATTTACCCCAAACAATATTCCAGAGTGATTCTAATGTAATGAGATCTCAGCCCACCTTTAATTCAATTTTGCTTTTTTGTTGTCTTCAATTTAGGAGTGCAACTAAGCTGAATAATAAAACAACTTGTATCTGTTTACTTTTTTAAGTTTTTAAAGTGTTTTCTTAAATATGTTGACAATCACTAAGATTTAAGCTGGGCAGGTGCTACTTCTAATTTCCACTCTACAGATGAAGTTTATGCCAGGGAATTGAAGATCCCGGATTTCAATCTCACACTCCATCAGGGGGAGGAGACAGGCAGTATTGAGAGCAAAGGCAGCTATATGGGAGGGAGGGATGCTCACACAAGCTTAACAACTCAAAGGCTAGTAGATATAGACACCGAAAGCTGGGATGGGAAGGTGTTCTCGGGGTAGCAATGAGCAAAATTGTGAAACAGATCAAGGAGAGAGTAAAAGAAAAATTGAAGAAACAGAAACTAGTTTAGATTGACTAGACAGACATTGCAGGGAGGAAAATGGACAAAAGTGAGTCTAAAGTGCTAGGTGGGAGCCATCAAGCAGTGTTGAGACCTCCACACCCGTCTAAGGCCAATAAGGAACTATTGAATGATCCCAGGTAGGGTGATTGTGTTTTCTAAGACTTGGGGTGCAAAGTGGAGAATGGTGTGAAGCAGAGTAAAGCAGGGAGTGGGGAGACTGGTTCAGAGTCTCCTTACCAAACTCCTCAAAACATGATCATGCCTGAACCCCCATAGTAGACATGGTAAGAGGAGATGTATCATGGAGGAGGTTGGCAGAACCATTTACTGAGATAGAGATCACTATGAGAAGAGCTGTTTGGAATAGTGTCTATGTGGGGTGCATTAGAGAATAAATGACCAAAAGGAAATGAATACATAAATGTTATGGGTCTGAAGCTCAAGGAGATAGATAAACAGATTTGGACACCACAGATTGGAACCATGGGGTAAGGAGATGAGGATATGGGAAAGCTGGTGCTAACAAGAATAAAGATGTCACATAGATAGTACTATCAGAACTGGGATAATAACCCAGGTCTTGTAACTTCTAGTCCAAGGTCTTGTCTAAGAACTGTAGCAATTGAGAACCCTGGCATAGGGAAAATTCAGAGCCCAGTGGTATGTCATGGGTGGCATAGTCCTTACCTTGTTTCCTTACCCTACTGTAAGAAGCTGATAATGCCAACTTCAAGGATGGTGTAGAAACAAAATCAGGAAGCTTATCTAAAGCACTCCACTGATACCTGATATAGCAAGGAGTTTGTAACAGAACAGTTATTATTATCATGTTCTTTAAATAGAAGACACAAGTTTAGTTGAAGATCGTCCCATATAGATTGTTGAAGACTAATGAATTTAAGATTTCGATTTAAATCTAGCCACTTTGTCACACTGGATTTATCTTCTAATACTAATTTACACAAGTTGTAACTTCTCTTTAAACAGTATTCATAGTATTCAGGATAGTGTAAAGATTAAACTTGATGTGCCTAATTAGAGGTAGCCATTTGCATTCTACTTTAGAGTAGTTTTGCTAAGATTGTGGGAGATAAAAGAATCAAAACATCATATTTAACTGAATTTGGAGATGTCTGGTATTGTATGTATGCATGTATGTATGTATGTATGTATGCATGCATGCATGCATGCATGCATGCATGCATGTATGTGTTTGTTCCTCCACAAAAAGTAGAGTGTATTGGCTGAGAAACTGTCAAATGAATGCCTCTGGATGTGGAATCTGTTCTGGGGAAGAATGTAGGAAGAGCTCTTACTAGGTACCTGTGGTGCTGACCATGCTCGTTTCAGCATGGCCACAGGTGTGTACGGGGTGTGGGGGATTAAGGCTGGAGGAGAAGCAGGTGTGCTCTCTCTCGGGGTTCCAGTCGGATCTCAGAAGGCAGCTGAGATTGGATGCTCTGACCCTGGGTTGTCGGTTTCTCATGAAAATGATTTCTCCCCAATAAAATTAACCTATAACACCCTGTCCTGTGTATGGTAATCTTATTCCCACAGAAGAAAGATTCCACACAGAAAAACTGTGATAAATACACTATTTATCCAATACATGTTCCGTGATAAATATTCTAAACATGTACTTCAATAATTCTCTCATCAGAGCAGCCTTCTTAACCCCCCCACCAGCAGATACTGATAATTAATCAACTGAAATGAATCTTTACAGAATAAACAAATCTGTTATACATGAATGATGATTATGTCTCTTTCAAGCGTGAAGGCTTTTCATAACTTATTCATGCCAACCTTAGAATGACATCTCTCTCAGGGACTGAAATCTTCTTGGTTAAGATCTCTTTTTAGATGTTTTGGGCCATTAGGGACACTTCATCCATAGCCAGTGGAAGAGGCTGTTATAGGAAGCAAATAGGGGTGGCAGGCTGTATTCCAGCAGGAACAGAGCAGGTCTCTCATTTCTCAACGCATTTAGAATCCTGCTGGCAGAGCAGGGCTGGCTTATCCTGACTGTGCTCAAGGAAGTAGATCTGACAGTCCACACAGGACAGAAGGACTTCTGTCTAGGTTTCTCTGTAGATTATGCATTAAGCTCTGTGGCAAAGGAATTTGGAAAGACAGTTTAGACTATGCCAGGCCCACACAGGCCACTCTTTGGACAAGAAGGGGTTATCGGGTCATAAATAAAACACGATGTAAGCTCCAAATTTAGTATTTGTATTAAAGATAATTTTCCATGTATTCATGGATATCTTGCTGAGGCACTGATGGCTAGACTTCTACAAAACAAATAGCCTCTGAAGTTCCCAGATGCAGGATTAGTATACAGAATTTAGCTAACCTATCTCCTCTCCACTGCTGTTCACTGCAAGTGGAGGTGTCACCCAGCCCTCTAGATGCTGTCCTGTGGGAACTGAGGCTTGGGGACCTGAAGTTACATCCTAACTATTGATACTGGCATTGCTTTAGTAATAAACTGTCCTTTGTCTCCAGGCCAGGATTGTCCTGGCCTCTGGCAGCATCCATATGTTTGGTAGCTTGCTGGTAAGGTAAAATTTCAGGCTTTCCATAGATCCCTAAGCCAGACTTCATTATGTATACTATTTACTATTTATTATGAATTACTTCAAGTTTTAATGCTTTCTAGCTTTAAAATGTGTCTTTGTGGTTTTGCTCTTCCTTAAGTGAGATTTGGGATAAAGAGAACATACCTATTGTCAGTAAAAATGAAATATATTTATGAAAGTGTCATTGTTAGGCACGTAGCCAGAACAGGTTCTAAATGATCCAGCCATAAAAATACTACGGTATCTATTAATGATGTAAAAAAGAAAACAAAAATGAAAAAAAATACTCATTTTTCCAAAGTGACTTCCTCCATTAGAACAAAACAAAAACCAAGCAAGAACTAACTTCATTGAATTCTTTTGCATTCTCCACTAAAATATTAAAATAATTATAACAATGATGGGCAGTGGTGGTGACCGCCTTAAATCTCAACACTCAGGAAGAGGCACTCAGATCTCTGTGAGTTTGAGGCCAGCTTGGTCTACAAAGTTACACAGAGAAATCCTGTCTTGAAAAACCAACCAATCAAACAAACAAATTATAAGAAAACTAAGGGAATCATAATGCTTTTTACTTTGCTTCTTTTTAAATTTTGCACATTTATGGTATATATGTGTGTTTGCCCATGTGTGAGCACGTACTATTATCCATGTGTACACCTGTGGAGACCAGAAATTAACATTAATGGTAAGTGTCTTCCTCCATCACTCTACACCTTATTTTTTAATTTTTGAGACAGGGTTTCTCTGTGTATCTTTGGAGTCTGTCCTGGAACTCACTTTGTAGACCAGGCTGGCCTTGAAATCACATATTAGCCTGCCTTTGCCTTCCAAGTGCTGGGATTAAAGGCTTGTGCCACCAACACCCAGCTGTAATTTAAAATTTTCTTTTTTCTTTCTTTTCTTTCTTTCTTTCTTCCTTCCTTTCTTTCTTTCTTTTTTCTTTTCTTTTCTTTCTTTCTTTTTTTTTTTGTTTTTTTTTGAGACAGGGTTTCTCTGTGTAGCTTTGGAGGTTGTCCTGGAACTCGCTCTGAAGACCAGGCTGGCCTCGAACTCACAGAGATCTACCTGCCTCTGCCTCCTGAGTTCTGAGATTAAAGGTGTGTGCCACCAATGCCCGGCAATTTATAATTTTCTAACAGAGACATTAAAATGTTAAAGAAACAGATGGAGCTAACTTCAAGATATATTTCACTTAAACCACATATTTAAAATAAATATTGTTACTTCAAAATGCAATCACTGTAAAAAGTATTTAATGAAGGTTTAATGAATATTCTTTCTGCACAAATTCTTGGCAATTCAGTGTTGGTTTCATCTTTTCAGCACACCTCAGCTCTCATTACTGCATTGCAAGTGCTCGGTAGCCACCTTTGACATGTTTGTTGTTACAGCCAGGAGAATCAAGTTTTGAAGAGATCTTTTCTTCTCTCTCTTCTGAATAGCTTTTTCTTGTTGTGACCAAGTACCTGACAGAAAGCTGAAGGGAAGATAGGCTTCCTGGGCTCCTTGGTTTCAGGCATTTCAGTCCAGCATGGTGGCGAAAGCAGTGCAGGACACCTCAGCGGATGGCAGTAGGTGCCCAGATGGCAGTGGGTGCTCAGATTGTGGTGGATCAGGAAGCCAAACTGGCTGTAACCAGGACTGGCTACTAACTTTCAAAGGTCCACTCTTGTTTCCTACTTCTGCTGTGAGGGTCCTGGAAAAGTCCCACAAAACACCACCATCCACATATGCAAGCAGCAAGAGCGTTTATTATCTGAAGAATAGAAGTGCCAGCATGCTGGGGTTGGGCATCTGACACAGAGGCAAAGATGGTGAATGACAACTCCCAAGAAAAGCTTGCAGGTTCTTTTACATAACTCAAGGGATGCTGAAAGCAGTGTGATCGTTTGATCTGGGATTGGCTTACACAAGTGGCAATCGTATTAGTAACTTTCTAATTGGTTAGGGTTAGGGCTTAGTATGTGCAGTTCTTCATGTCCTCACTGTCAGGGGTATTGGTGATTGCTGCCCTTTGTTCGTATCTTCCTCAGAAACTGTCTTGTGTAGTCTCAAGAGGCAGAAACTGAGGTCTATTTCTTAACTGAGTTATTAGGGGCCTATCATGATATTTGGCTGGCCTTCTCATTGCCAGCCAGGCCCCAGCTCCGACAGATTCCACAATACTCTAAAAAGAGGGCACTGGCATGGACCACAAAGTAACCGTTGCTGCTTGACGAAGTTCCAGCATTTCGACATTGGGGACCACACTTCTCCAGCACCTTTTTTTACTTTCATTATTAATGATTCTCACTGTGTGTTAAGAGAGTTCCCTTATGCCTTTTCCTTTGGAAATTTTTGTGCAGATTTTTAAGGATTAAAATGTATACAACAGCAGCCTCTTTAAACAAACAAAAAAAAAATTCTTCAGAAAAAAAATCTACCATGGAACCAGGAATCCCATTATTCCCTTTTAGTTACACCAAGAACACCTGATCCTAAGGATGAAAACCTACAATCCAGATTCCGAGCCTGAAGCCATTAAGGTCTAGAGTTCAGTTAGTTAAGTACAGAGAAATCAGAATGGTACAGTACAATGGGAAAGAGTGAGACATGAGGACCTTCTCCTGGTAGTGTATAAGGGGAACAGACCTATTCAGTAAGTGTTACGTTTTTATTTAAAAGTAGGAAAAGAGAAAGCTGCAAGATGAGACATGTTAACTAGTTTATTATATGGCCCAGCAGAGTAGGGAGACTAAGAGAGAAGAGGAACAGGGGTAATGGCTGACCGCCATGGCCGGTCGCCATAGAGAGGCAGAGAGAGCGTGTAGGTGGGAGCAGAGAAGAGCAGAGGAGTGAGCAGAGAGAGAACAGTGTAAAGAGAGGAAGCAGAGAGAGAGTGAAGCAGGAAAGTTGGAGCTTTTAAAGGGAAGGCTGCACATGCGCACTGAGGTTGCACACATGCCCAGCGTCCTCATGCGTGGCGGGTGACGTGATGATGACATAGCATGATTTCCTGTTTGTGCCGACTGTTGACAGGGGGCAGGGGTCTGTCTCTTAAAGAGGTAGAGCTGATCAGCATCAAAACCTGAACCTTTCAGTAAGACTACATCACAAAGGGACACAATTAGGGAACAGCTCAGTGATTATCCCTTAGGCCGTCCTGGAACTAGCTCTTGTAGAGCAGGCTGGTCTCAAGAACTCACAGAGATCTGCCTGCCTGCCTCTACCTCCCGAGTGCTGGGATTAAAGGCGTGCGCCACCACCGCCCGGCCAAATGAACTGCTCTGAAAGTGTAGTACACTGTCTGGTCCCCAGAAGTCCTTTTTCCAAGTTCAGACATTTGGATAAGGGTCTCCATGCCCTTGGGGTGGGTCATGCTTGCTAAAGCCATTATTCTCTTTAGCTTAGGCAAGAGGGACTTGTGGGCCTTCCATTAACATAAGACTGGTGCCTACTGTCAAAGTCTCAAGCCACACCCCAGTTCACGCGCCCCTTGTCTCCTGTTTAATCATGTGTGCAACCACAGAGTCTAAAAGGTGCATCGTTTCTTCAATAAGCACTGATTCTGATTCACCCTCAGATCATGTCCATATTGTGTTGTTGTGCTGTCATGTCCCTGTGTCCTGTCCCCCTCTCCCCCTCCCTGCCACCACTGACTCCACATGTCCTCTTTGAGACCTGGACTCCCCTCCCACAGAAGCAGGTCTCCAGCAGGGGACCACCTAGGGAAACAGCATCCACCCATTATGGATGCTTCTATGATACGAACACATAGTTTAGAGCTCCTAAAAATACAAAAACCTGGTATTGACTTTTGAGACTGGCTCCACTGGGAAACTATCAGGTTGCAGAGGCAACTGGCTGTTACAGACTGTGACAAACAGACTGAGGTAGAAACGTAACTTTTATATTCTGTCACACAGAATAGAAAGTCACCCATCTGACCTAGGAGTAAGTCAGGGTAACTGATGGGATCAAGAAGTCTATCCCTATAGAGGTTTGAATGAGAGTGTCCATAAAAGGCTTAGCTCTTTGAACAGTTGGTCCCCAGGTGACAGCACTGTCCTTGGTGGAGGAAATACATCATTGGCAGTGGAGCTTGATATTAAAAGCTTCACACACTTCCAATAGGCTCTCTGCACTTTGTACGTTTAGTTCAAGATGTGAAGGCTCAGCTTCCTGTTACCTATCACCATAATAGATGCTTATCTTTTTTTTCCTCTCTTATTATTATTATTAATTCAAGTTAGGGAACAGGCTTGTTTCACATGTAATTCCCCTCTCCCTCTCCCTCCCCTCACCCCCATTCCTTCTCCCCCACCTCCAACCTACCCCCCACCCCATCCACCCACCACTCCCCAGGCAGGGTAGGGCCCCCAACCAGGGCTCCACCAAGTCCACCAAATCTTCCTGTGCTGGGCCTAGGTCCCTCCCCATGTGTCCAGAGACAGAGCGCATCCCTTCAAGTGGGTTGGGCTCTCAAAGTCCCCACACACACACCAGGGCAAAACGCCAGTCCACCTCCGGAGGCTCCCAGGAGTGCAGGGGTCTCCCCGATGGCATCCATGATCAGGGGGCTGGATTAGTCCGGTACTGGCCTCCCAAAGAGCATCTGGGGTCGATATGCTTTCCCTTTTTCAGGCCAACTGTTTCTGTGGGTTTCTCCAACCTGGTACAGACCCCTTCGTTCTTCATTCCTCCCTCTCTTCAACTAGGTTCCAGATTTCAGCTCAGTGTATTTCTGTGGATGTCTGTCTCTGCTTCCATCAGCCACTGGATGAGGACTCTAGGATAGCATAGAGAGTAGTCATCACTTTCATTCTAGGGGAAGGGCTTCTAGGCCATCCTCTCCTCCACTGCCCGGACTGTCAGATCGTGTCATCCTTGTAGGTCTCTGGAGATCATTCTAGTTCCAGATCTCTTCGTGGACCTATAGTGGCTCCCTCTGATATGGTATCTCTCATCCTGCTCTCTCTCCTCTATTCTTCCCCCAACTCAATATATCTGCTCCTCCATTTCTTCTCCTCTCCTCTTCTTCTTGTGCTCTTATTGTGGCAGCACCCACTCCCCTACCCTCATGCTCTCAATTAGCTCGGGAGTTTATGCCACTTCCCATTCCTGGGGTCCATTTATCCCTTAGAGTCATTCATGATTTCTAGTTTCTTTGGGGAAGAGGATTATAGGCTGGTAAACCTTTGCTCTATGTCTAAAAATCATATATGAGTGAGTACATACCATGTTTGTCTTTTTGTGATTGGGTTACCTCACTCAGGATGGTTTCTTCTAGTTCCATCCATTTGCCTGCGAATTTCAAGATTCCATTGCATTTTTCTGCTGAGTAGTACTCCATTGTATAAATGTACCACATTTTCTCTTTCCATTCTTCAGTTGAGGGGCATCTAGGTTGCTTCCAGGTTCTGGCTATTACAAACAATGCTGCTATGAACATGGTTGAACATATGTCCTTGTTGTCTGGACATGCAGTATTTGGGTATATGCCCAAGACAGGAATGGCTGGATCTTGAGGTAGATTGATTCCCATTTTTCTGAGCAACCGCCATACTGATTTCCAAAGTGGTCTTACAAGTTCACACTCCCACCAGCAATGGAGGAGTGTTCCTTCTTCTCTGCAACCTCTCCAGCATAGGTTGTCATTGGTATTTTTGATTTTAGCCATTCTGACAGGTGTGAGGTGGTATCTCAGAGTTGTTTTGAGTTGCATTTCTCTGATGGCCAAGGATTTTGAGCACTTTCTTAAGTGTCTTTCAGCCATTTCAGATTCCTCTGTTGAAAAATCTCTGTTTAGTTCTGCACCCCACTTTTAAATTTCATTGTATGGTGTTTTGGTGGCTAGCTTCTTGAGCTCCTTGTATATTTTGGAAATCAGTCCTCTGTCAGATGTGGGGCTGGTGAAGATCTTTTCCTATTCTGTGGGTGGTCGTTTTGACTTACTGACTGTGTCCTTTGCCGATAGATGCTTATCTTTGAAACTGTGCACTAAAATGAACTCTTTCTTTCTTTTTATCACAGCAATAGAAAAGTAACTAATATGATTCCTTATGATAGACAGTTCACAGCTTGTGTTGTCATTTCTGGGGTCCCATGGCCATCCACGTGACTGTGAGCACTCAGCCAAAATGCTCAGTTATTCCAAGTGTTAGCATTTCTGGGGTTGGCAGTGCATGCGACATTAGCATTCATGCAAAATGCCTGGTCTTCCCAGGGCCTTATGCACATGTATGAGTGGCCAGGTAATCCAGTAATCCATGCGTATGGGTGGCTTGGCTATGTAAATCTCCATACACATTTGCTGAGTGACCTTTAAAAGAAGGCAAGCCTAGCCCACTTCCTCTCTTCCAGACAGGCCTGCAAACATCCCCTCACTCCACTCCCTACTCTTTACTAATAAAACCCTTTTTTTTGAGGGGGGGGGTTGAGGCAGGGTTTTCTTTGTGGGCTGTCCAGCATGGCTTTAATCCCAGCACTCGGGAGGCAGAGGTAGGTGGATCTCCATGAGTTCAAAGCCAGCTTCATCTACAGAGTGAGTTCCAGGACAGGCTCCAAAGCTACACAGAGAAACCCTGTCTCAAAAAAAAAAAAAAAAAAAAAAAAAAAAAAAAAAGAAAGAAAGGAAAAGAAAAAAAAAGAAAGAAAAAGAAAAAGAGAAAAGAACAGCAACCTGAGCTAACTGAGGTCATTGGTAGTGAAACTAAGTTATAAAAAATGAGAATTGCAGTGAGTCACAGTCTAGATCATTCTATTACACCCACTATTAAGTCACTTTTGACAATGTGGAAAAGGTTCATGAGTCAGGTCATTTACCTAGAGGATGCCCCAGGATCTATAACCCAGGGGTAGGCACCTCATCTTTCCCATCAAAACCCACTTTTGCTCTCCAATATCATCTTCCAGCCAAGTGGTGGTGGTGGTGGTGCACACCTTTGATCCCAGCACTGGTGAGGCAGAGGCAGGCAGACCTGAATTCAAAGCCAACCTAGTTTACAGAGTGAGTTCTAAGACAGCCAGGGCTACATGGAGAAACTCTGTCTCCAAACAGAGAGGCAAACAAACAAATCATCTTCTGAAAAACTAAGAAAACTGTTAAAAATAATTGTTCACCCTGACAAGTCTTAAAGAGGGCAGAGCTGGGCTTGAGAGACAAAGACAAGTTAGCAGCCTATTGCCAAGGACCAAGGACAGGGAAGATAAGACTGAGAATCCAGGGGAGGAAGAGAACTCCAGGCAGAGGCCTGAAGGTACAGAAGCCCCAGAACTGCAATTAGTTTGGAATATAGAGAAACAGAGGCCTCTGGGGTAGTGGACAGGAAAAACCTACAAAATGGTAGAGCCCCAGGAGGAACAGGCTCATGGCAATGACCTAGACATTTGGATAGGCTAGAATTTATATTTCATTGTTTCTCTTGATGTTTAATTTCATTTTGTTCTCACCTTTTGCTGCTTAGAGATCATCTTAGTTGCCTTGCAAACAAAAGAGGGTGAGCTCTGCTACTGGCAGGCATGCTCAGAAGTTACATGTGCTGCCCGCTCCTGGCAAAGGGTCTCTACTAGACTCAGGCCGCAGAAGCAGAGAATAAGGGAACACGCTGCCAAGGCTAGTGGCCCTGAGGCTGGCATCATGACTGTACCCACCTGACAAGTTCCAACAGGGAAAGTTGGTTCAGTATCCCTTCAAACTGGAAATCCAGAGCTAACAGTACTAGGCACAGGAGGCTGGTTGGGGGTGGTACTGAGGAGGAGAGTAACAAAAGAGATATCTTATTGGGGTGGGCATTTGGAGGTTAGGGAGAAACCTGGTGGCAAGGAAACTTGCAGGAATCCACAAGCATGACCCAAGCTAAGACACGTAGCAATAGTGGAGAGGGTGCCTGAACTGGCCATCTCCTGTAATCAGATTGCTGACTACCCTAACTGGGTAAAGAGAGCCTTTATCCAGTAACTGACAGAAGCAGATGCAGAGATCCACAGCCAAGCACTGGGTCAAGCTTCAAGAGTCCTCTTGAAGAAATGGAGGAGCCAGGGTTGTCAAGGTTATGACTGAGGAACCCACAGAGACAGTTGACCTGAGCTCATGGGAGCACATGGACTCTGGACCAACAGTTAGGGAATCTGCATGGAATGTCATGACCTAGGCCCTCTGCATGTGTGCCATAGTTATGTAGCTTGGTGTGTTTGTATGGTTCCTAGTAGTGAAGATCAGGACCTGTCCCTGACTTTAGGAACCTGTTTCCCATGCTGGATTACCTTGCCCAGCCTTGTTGCAGCAGGGGAGGAGCTTGGTCCTGCCTCAACTTGACTTGCCATGCTTTGTTCAAGTCCATGGGAGGTCTGCCCGGTTTTGAATGGAGACCAAGCAGGACTGGATAGGGAAGAAGGTAGAGGAAGGGAAGGAGGAGAGGAGGGTGGGGAAAATAAATGAAAAATTGTCCCTGTGTCCTGTCCCCCTCTACCCCTTCCTGCCACCACTGACAGGTATGTAAAATAAATGAAAAATTGTTAATGAACTAAAATTAAATTAAAAAATACTGAAAAAATAGAGCTAAGGCTAGCAGGTTGTTCATAAATACTTAGGTGTTTTAATATTGTCTGCCTTTCCTCAGCATACGTTTCCAGCATTTAAAGTAAGTTTTTCATGGTAGAGTGAATGACAGCATGTATGAGGCTGCAGTCAGATCTTCACACACACACACACACACACACACACACACACACACACACACACACACACACACACGTTGCCCTACACTTCTTCCCACCCCCAGATTTCTCTGCCTTTGAAGGCCCTGAGATAGCAAGGCGTAGGAGTAAATGGTCTTCATCTGGGAAGCCAAATACTAGAAGGTTAAGCTAACTAATACCTACTGGTATAGTTATTAATATATTCCTCATGTGCCAGGTGATTTATATGCATCCATTTCATACTTGTGGGAAGCTTGCAATGAATACCGGTTTTTAGATTCCAGCTCTACAAAGCAGAAGACCACAACTTCTCCTTACCTCTCCTCATGTATCCCATACCTCAGACTGTCTACCTACTTTATCCCATAAATCTCCCTAAAGCCCACTCTAGGAGCAAGCTAGCTTCCCAATCTCCACAGGATGGGCCACCTCATAAATAAACTCCTTTTCTTCTGCAAACAAAAAACTGGCTTGGGTAAGGCTGTTTTCCCAAGCATCTAATTAAAACATCCTGGCACTCTTGCTAAAGTGTTTCAGAAACTCTTCACAAGCAGCTGCTGCTCTTAGAAGACACTCTCCAAACCCAGGGCGGTCACAGGGCCGAATGCTTACTGTGAGCATCACCCACTACTGCCTGTCCCTTCCTGCTAGTCAGATGAGGGGCTGGCAAGCACCGGCCACTTCTGATATGTGGATCTGAGTGCACTGGAGGACCAAGGTGACCTGAGCTGGATTTGTCCTTGAATTGAGTGGCACTGGCCCAGAGGATCTCAGCTGTGTAGGTCGAGTTTTCCTGTGCCATCAGCTGCTCTCAAATAACACTCAGAGTGTTAATATTAATTGTACATGCTCGGCCCATAGCTCAGGCTTGTTACTAGCCAACTCTTACATTTAAATTAACCCATTTTCCTTATCTATGCTGTGCCTTGTGGCTTGGTACCTTTTCTCAGCATGGCATGCCCATTTTTCTTATCTCTGAATCTGCTGGTGACTCCATACTCCACCCTTCCTCTTTGCAGTATTCTCTCTGTGTCAGGCTGTCTAACCCAATCTCTTCCTGCCCAGCTAGTTGGCCAATCAACTTTTTATTAATAATGAGAGCAATACATATTTACAGTGTACAAAGATTGTTTCACAGCACAGCTGAGTTCACAAACATATAGACTTTGGTTTGGTGCAAAACCAAGGGCCTTGGATCCTTCTAACTGGGCTCAACCTTTAAGTGTTTTTGATGCAATTACCCCCAAGTAATCCTCTTTGCTTTAGTGACAGTATATGCAACTATGGATAGAGCAACTGTTTATGTATTCTAAGAACTAGTGTTTCTCTAACGTCTGTGACATGGTGAAAATATCTCAGAATAGGACATGTTAAACAAAATCATGGATCCTCAACTTTGTCATTTTCCCAAGTTCTGGAACCTGTGAATACATTGTACAATATGACAAAGGGGAATTAAGGTAGAAGATGGAATTAAATTTGGCAGTTGTTACAAGCTAAGCATCCATCCCTTCCTCTCTTGATGTTCTAACTTGATATTCAAAGGAAGACTAAACTTTGATCTTAAAAAGGGTCATTAATTAAAATGAATTCAGATTCATTTAGTATTCATCCAACAGGACTAGTGATTTTATATTAAAAAGAACAGGACTAAGACAAAGGAGAGACATAGGAAGATGGCTTTTGTGATCAAAAAGTGAGGTCCCAGAATGAACCAACTCTGCCAACACCTTGATTTCAGAATTCTAAGAAAATAAATTGCTGATGTTGAAAGTCACCAAGTCTCTAGTGTTTCCTTCCTCCCTCCCTCCCTCCTTCTCTCCCTTCTTTCTTTCTTTCTTTCCTTCCTTCCTTCCTTCCTTCCTTCCTTCTTTCCTTCCCTACTTCCCCTCTCTCTTCCTTGACAGGGTCTCACTGTTTAGCCCTGGCTGGCCTGGAACTCACTACGTAGCTGAAGACTGGGCTGGCCTTGAGTTCACAGGAATTCTTCCTCCTGACTGCTGTGTTAAAGGAGTGGACCACCACCATGCCTTTTGCAAACTAACAGTCACTGAACATGTCCCTGGGAGTCTCTCCTGGATTATCTGGGGAATCACAGTGTAGCTATAGGCATCACATGAAGAAGAGAGAGGCCTAAGATGAGAGCAGGGTGATGTGCTATAGAACTGGACCCTAGGCTGCTGGCTTTAAAGAATTACAAGGATGCCAGGTGGTGGTGGTGGTGGTGGTACACAGTCTTAGTCCCAGCCCTCGGGAGGCAGACAGGTGGATCTGAACTGATGCCAACCTGGTCTACAAAAGCAGCCAGAGCTACATAGAGAATCCCTGTCTAAAAACCAAAGAAATCAAGACAGCCTGTTCACAGAGTATAATACCACAAACTTTGGGGACTTGTTTTCAGTCACACTTTCCCAAGGTGTCTCATGCTTCCTGCCTGACTCACTTCCTCACTTCGTTCCTTCCTTCCTAACTCTAAAAATGTTGACACAGTTTTCTCATTTGTGTCTGTTAATAGGTTATTTTTGACCTATCTTTAGCCCACTCTTAGGGAAGGCATGTGCAGCGCTCCTGTGTGTCCTGAAGTGGCCTGGTACCAGTTACAAACAGCTGGGAGCATCTCAGTTCTACCGTGCTTGCTCTATTCTGTCACAAACGCTGTCCACCTTGCAGTCTGTAGCCACCTGGCTAAAGCCTCCTGCCGCTGGTGTGCTTGGCCTGCCTTCTGGCTGGATATCCTTTCTAGCCATCCAGTCTGGCATGATGGCAGTGGTGATGTTTGCTTGTTTGTTATTAACTGATTAGAGCAAAACAGATCATTAAAGGGCACGGTCAAAGAGCATTTACAAGGCCTAGGTGCTCTGGGAACAGGAAAAGCTCAGAACCGGCCACGTCACTAGCTCTTCTGAACTTAGGCTCATGCTCACACTGTATGCTTTTGAGTCAGTGAGCTTTTCCCTGAGGTTTGGGTTGGCTGCCTTCCCAGCCAGCAAGGTTGACAAAATGTGCTATAAAGCACAGGTGGTTAGGAGACCTATATTAGTTTCCGAGGGCTGTCAGAACAAAATGCCACAAGATATGTGGCTTGGAACAACAGAAATTTGTTCTTTCACATTTCTGGTGGATGGAAGTCTCAAACCAAGGAATTAGTAGAGCTGTGTTTCCTTCAGAGGTGGGGAGAGTTCTTTTCTGGGGAGGCACGGTGGTCTTGAAATGTGGTGGGTGTCTATTCTTCATGCTCCTTGGCCAAGTAGCTCCACCACTCGAATCTCTACTTTTTATTGTACGAAATAATTATGTAGTGTTTCCATGTCTTCTTCTTTGTTTTCTTTGTCTGTTCCTGGCTAGCCGGAACTCTGCTTCTGGCTGCACAGTGCTGGGATCAGCAGCATGAACCATCATGCCTGACCCGTGTCTCCTTATAAGAACTCCAGCCATAGCAGATTAAGGGTCCTTCATACTATAGGATGACCTCATGATTACATCTTCAAGTTCCAAATCTGAGGCACAGTTTAATCTTGCCAGCTACTTTTAAATGATGGTGGTAGGGAGAGTTTTCGGGAGAATAAAGAGGACAAATGAGGCGAGTCACTTATGTCAATATGAGAATGAACTGAGAATGATTTTACATGTAACTTAAAATAACACAGACACATACTTATAGTCTATTTTTACAGTCTGATGTGTTCAGTGGGTTGAAAGATGTCCACATCCAGGGCCCTATTGATAATATTCTTTTATATGACAGAAACTTCACAGATGTGATTGAGGGACGGAGGTGGAGAGGTAGCTTAGATTCTCCGAGTGGTCCCTAAATGTTAAGTGCAGTTGAAAATGGTTTTTAATTTTTGTATGCCTGAGGCAAGGTCTCATGTTTCCCAGGCAGCCTTGAACCTTACTTACCTCCTTCTGCTTCTACTATCCAAGTGCCAGCATGAAGGGACCAGCTCCCTATTTCGGCAGCCACGACAATAACACGTGCTCACTATGACCTTGTCTTAATCACTAGAGGTTAGGTGCCTGCCTCAGGACAAGGAACCAATCAGAAGTTAGCTGGTGGCGCTATGCTTTACGACCCTGGGTGTACTTTACAGACAAGCACACAGCAATGACGCACAGAGCATAGCAACTACCCTGGGAGGGCCTATGGGCCATTACAACCAGTTGAGCAATCAACACAGGGCAAGCCCTCCAAGCCTGGAGGTACACCAATCGCGAGCCTGTGCGTACCCCTAGAACCTCCCCTTACGCTGCCCTACAAGATCTCTTGGCAGCCAGTTCAAATGGTCTTTTGTAGCCAACCGCCATGGTGGGTGGACAAAAGACCCGAGCTAACATGAGGTTAGCTTGTTAAATTACAATAAAGCCTCATGCAGTTTGCAACAAGCTCTCCAATCCGCCTGGTAATTCGGGTGACCGCGGTCGTGGCCTGGGATCCTGGATACCTGAGGTTTCCGGGGGTCTTACAAGCATAGGCTTCCAGATGTGTGCCACCATGGCCTTCTAAAATGGGAGACAGAGGTTACAGACAGCAAAGAGGCCACATTCGAGAAGCAGAATTAGAGAGAAATGAGATGCTCACTGGCTTTGGAGTTGGAGAAACTCCCTGAGCCCTTGGAAGGGCAAATAATGCTTCTTTCGAGTGCTCCTCTAACACTGTCTGCATGCTGCAAATGTGCACTGGAGGAGACAGACCTCTCCAAAGCCCTCCTTGGGTATTACTCATCTTCGGTATCTTTCCAGACATCCATACCGCACACCTGTGGACAAATGAAGATGGGTTCTACCTAAAATCCCTAAATGCCGCCAGCCATTCAGACCTACTGTTTTCATGCACTATGTTCTGTTAGTCCTATCCCTTTCTAACCTACATTGTTTGGATTTTCTGGTAGTTGAGTCCTGACCCATTCTCCATACATCAAACAGGTTGTATGTCTGGTTCATGTTGCTACCACACAGTACCTGAGACTAAGGATAAAACATATTCCTCGGCCAGGCAGTGGTAGTGCATACCTTTAGTCCCAGCACTTGGGAGGCAGGGGCAGGTGGATCTCTATGAGTTCAAGACCAGCCTGGTCTACAAGAGCTAGTTCCAGGACAGCCTCCAAAGCCACAGAGAAACCATGTCTTGAACCTCGCTCCCCTCCCCAAACAAAAAAAAAAAACCTATTCCACTTAGTTGTGGTGGCTGAGAAGTCCTAGGTCTGTTTCCAAGATGGTTCCCTGAGTACTCTATCTTCCAGGAACAGGAAAGCTATGACCTCACATGACACAAGACGAGAGTAAACTCACTTTTATGAGCCTGTTTCTTTCCTCTTTCTTTTTTGACATGGTCTCCTTATACAGTTTAGGCTGGCCTGGAATGATTGGTACACCTGATCCTGAAGGGACCAGCTCCCCATTTCAGCAGCCATAACAGCCGAACATGTGCTTGTGTGACCTTGCCTTAGTCACTAGGAGGTCAGAAGCCTGCCTCGTGGCAAGGAACCAATCAGAAGTTAGCTGGTGGTGCTATGCTTTAAGGCTCTGGGTGTGCTTTACAGACAAGTGCATAGCAATGCCGTGCAGAGCATAGCAACCACCCTGGGAGGGCCTATGGGCCATAACAACCAGTTGACCAATCAACACAGGGCAAGCCCTCCAAGCCTGGAGGCACACCAATCGTGAGCCTGTGCGTACCCCTAGACACTCCCCTTACGCTGCCCTACAAGATCTCTATGCAGAGGCTTTGAGATGTCTTTTCTAGCCATCCGCCATGGTGGATGGATAAAAGACCTGAGCTAACATGGGGTTAGCTCGTTAAACAACTTTAATAAAGCCTCATGCAGTTTGCATCAAGCTTTGACTCTGCCTGGTGATTGAGGTGATCCAAGTCCTGGGCTGAGATCCTGGAGGCCTGAGCTTCCGGCGGTCTTACAATCCCACCTTCCTGGTGCTTAGAATATAAAGGTTGCAAGCCCTTTTTTTGAAGGCATTGATGTATACATTAGGACAGAACCCTCAGGACTTGAGTGTGTTACACTGGTGGTTTAGTTTCTAACTTATGCATCTGGGGTACATTCAGGCAAGAATGTGGAGACCCAACTACACTGGAACTTAGATATACTGCTTCTAGCCTTAAAAGCCCTCAGGTAGTATACATGTGGTTGGGAGACATCTCTTATTGTCTACCCACTGGACTGACATACTTACCTCAGCAATCATCTCTGAGAAGCTGTCCAGTCTTCTGTTCTTAGGGTGTCCTGGGGGCGAGCTCTTGCCTGAGTAGGTTACATGAAAGCTGGGCATCTCACTAGCCCTTAGGCTCCTTATGCTCTGTAACCTCTTTTGTTCTAATATAGAGTTGATGCAAAATAGCTCGACAAATGTGTGTTCTTGTACTACATTCAAGAGCTTTTCAAGCTAGATCTTCAAAGTAGGATGGCCAGCTGTTAATCTTCTCTTCTATTAGTCAATACTTTGGGGATTTGCGATGGCTTTGCTGTGGGGTCCTTCTGGAAGAAAAAAAAACCAAGGTGAACCTGGCAAGAACCTGCCCCAGTTAGGTGTGTATGGACGTCAACCTCCAGGTGTTGTGTGCCAACAACCACCCTTACTTGGCTTTACCTGGGCCCAGGACTAGTCCTTGGTCCCAGCCCAAGCAGAAGCCTCCCTCCCCGGGTCACCTGCCTTCGGGAGAGTGGCTTGCATTTCTCCATGAGTCTTGGGTACCCACCAAGGTGGCAGCTACAGCTGGACAGCATGGCTAGAGTCACGTGTCCTGGTCCCGCCGCAACTCCCAGATTAGGGCCCTCCCTGGCTACAGGGCAGAGGCCTTCAGATCACGCGGGCCCGGAGGCTCTGGCCCGGCCCAGCCAATGGGCTGGCGGCACCCTCATGACCCACGCTGGGAGGGCGTGGGGAGGCAGGCCCGGGAGCGCACGCCGCCGGGCCGAATCGCCGCCCCCACCTCAGCCGGGACGGGAAGTGAGTCGCCGGGGTCTCCAGTGCAAGCCAGCGGGAGAGCGGGTCCCGAAGCTGCCTGCACCCCGGCCGAAGCATGGCGGCCGCCAAGGTAAGCGCGGAGGGCAGGGTCGATCTGGCGCCCAGAGGGGTGCAGTCGGGGGGCTGCATGCGGGGCTCCACCTTGCAGCGGAGGGAGGGCACCGGGGACCGCACTTGCCGCCGCGTGCCTACCGCGGCCCGACAGTGCTGCAGAAACTTTGCCAGCCGGACACTCCCACTTGGCCCGGTCTGGAGCAGTGTCCCGCGGGACCGAGCCCGGGCCAGCAAGGAGGAGTACGCGGATGGGGCCAGGTGGCCTGGGACAGGAGCGAGCCCAGGGTCACGCAGACCCCTCTGCCACCTCGGGGCTCTCCCGATTCTGTTGTGGGCCTGGGTTTCTCCTAGGGGCCCCAGCTAGCGCTGAAGCCTGATCCTATTACGTCTCGAGGGCTCCGCCCTCCCGCGGGTAGGGAAGTCACCTTGACTTCCGTTTTGGAAAGTGCTTGGGAGACTTGGCCTGAGCCTGTGCTGTAGCTAGCCCCGGGACCCTTCCCCTCCCCCATCTCCCGTCCTGTCCCCTCCCTCTCTCCATCTGACAACACTTAGAAGCCGGCCTCCGAGCCTCCGAGAGGCTTCTTCTTGGAAATGACAAAACAGATTGTCCTGGGAGCTTGTCACTCCTGTGAAGTTCTACTTAAAAGGAATTTTGTGTAATGTGACTCGTTCACGAACCCTGGGAGAAGGCAACTCCGACAAATTGACCTTTCCTCTTTCACCGGTTCTTCAAACCTGCACACCATTTCAGCCTCTCTGGACTGCATTTCAACTTTTCTGGCAGAATACCATATTCAGTCCCAATCACTTGAATCATTGGAATTTATTGCTTTTAATTTTAAGTTCACGAAGGCAGCCCTTTAATCAAGCCTATACAACTTCTTAGATCATTTTAAGCGCAGTGAACTTAAATATACCCAGCATCTCAAACATTTGTCCTTAATCAAAACTCTGTGATAACCCTCAAGAGGGAAACATGGCCAACACATCATATTCTTATTTATTCAAGCAAACTAATCACATTTGCAATGGAAATTGTAAGCAGACAAATATATTTAAATGCTGTTCTGTGACTAGAGTCTCTCCAGCTCCCCAAATCTGCAGGCTTCTTGTTCCTAGACTGGGTGCCTTAAGTGGCCTTTCTGTAACTCCTGGGAGTGTAACCATCAGTGTGCACTGGGTGTGTGTATTAGTGCATGTGTCTGAGTGAGCACAAGGGTGTGTGGTTTATTTTGGAAGCTACATTAGCTCTTTCAAGACAAGAACCCTTTTCTTTGCATTAACTTTTTTATGATATTAGAATACAAGCATTAGTATGAATTGGTTCTCCGGAGTAAATACTCACTTGTCATTTATATATCTACTGAGAAATTAAGTAGTGTTATTTTATTTGTAGATAAAGTAATGGTGGGCACCAAATTGAGTCGTATGCCTAGAAATGGAAATATGGCAAATATGAAATAACTTAAGTAATGAACCAGGCTCCACTTTTTAGTTGCATTTTTCTTACTAAGTCATTACTAAGAAAATGACAGTTGGAGTCAGGCAGTGGTGGTGCACACCTTTAATCTGAGCACTGGAAGGCAGAGGCCCATCTCTGAGTCTGAGGCCAGCCTGGTTTAAAAAAAGAAAAAGTTATGACAGTTGGTTTTTATGCACATCACGAGAGACAGGGATAATGAAACACCCCTTTCACCTTTACTGTTTGGAAACCAAGGTTCTTTGTTATTTATTCACCACAAGTCACCTCTTTTCAATTCAGACAGCTGTCATAGATAGACATACAATTACAATTCAATAGGACATAACAAAACCAACTGTGAGTTGATGCGGAAACCAGGATAGGTAAAAAGTTAGGTGAAGCTGGGCATGGTGGCTCACATCTTTAGTCCCAGCTCTTGGGAGGTAGAGACCAGTGTGGTCAACAAAGAGAGTTACAGCCAGGGCAGTTAAACAGAGAAACCCTATCTTGGAAGAGACAGAGACAGAGACAGAGAATTAAGGTGAATTTAGGCCAGGGTTAGTGGCCCACGCCTTTAATCCCAGCATTCAGGAGGCAGAGGCAGGCGGATCTTTGTGAGTTCGAGGCCAGCCTGGTCTCCAGAGCAAATGCCAGGATAGGCTCCAAAGCTACACAGAGAAACCCTGTCTCGAAAAAAACCCCCAAAAAAAACAAAAACAAAAAAAAGGTGAATTTAGGATAATGGAAATGCAAGTGTGCCCTTACTTCAGGAAACTGCATCTTTTAGTCTTGGAAAGAGTTCACTTTGGGCACTCTCTCTCTCTCTTTCTCTCTCTCCCCTCTCTCTCTTGTCTTACTATGTAAATCTGGCTGGTCTGGAGTTTGCTATGTATATCATGGTGGCTTTGGATTCATGGAGATAGGCTTGCCTCTTCATTTCAAGTGCAGGGGTTAAAGACATACAAGGCTCCATATCCTTGGTTCTGATGTATCTGAACTGCATTCAGATCCCATTGAGGACCATAAATAAACATCTTTGGATTCCATAAATCCAATTCTTGTAGTGTCTCTCATTGTAGATCAAGGACATTATAGTCAGTGTAGTCTTAAAAGGTCTCAGAGGAAGCTGTTGTGGGTCCAACTTAGTCCAGGAATGAATGTTTTACATTGAGCTGCATTTGGACATCCTGCTTACTGGTTGTTTCTTCCAGCTTTTAGTTAGTTTTCGGCAATCCTGAGGTAAAGGTGGTGCTAATTGCTTTTTCCAGCTGTAGACTGGAAAAATTTCATTTAAGGGTAAAACCGACACACTTGTAAAGAACCAGGGAGCATGTGAAGGAAAAAAGTCCACCCTAATGGAGTATTACAAAGCTGGCCTGTGAGCTTGGGAACACAACAGTTGTGAGAGAATTCTGTGTTTGATACATTTTTTATACTGAACCACTGGAATGTTTAGGTAGATTGACTAGATAGCCACAGCTATCTATTTCCTAATCTCATTTTAGTTTGCTGGGCCTTTGTAGTTATTCAAACACAGTCATCCATTTCCTTTGTATTCTTTTATTTTGACTTTTCCCATCAACTTACTACTCAACAGTCAAAAAGTTAACTTGTTTTTTCATGAAATAATGATCTGGAATGAGGGCGGTGGTGGTGCACGGCTTTAATCCCAGCACTTGGGAGGCAGAGGCAGGCAGATCTCTGAGTTAGAAGCCAGCCTGGTTCCAGCCTGGTGAGTTCCAGACAGCAAGAGCAGTTACACAGAGAAACTCTGTCTCGATAAAGCAAACAAAGAAAAAAATGATCTCGAACTATCAGTATTTTTGAGATTATCTCAAAAGCCTCTTTAGCACTGGCTAAGTTTATGCACCAAGGATCATGGAATTAAACTACTTGAAACTGAAAAGTTATAGAGTGTTCACTTAAGTTCAGCCTTGAGTGGTCAGAGACAATCTTGTGTAAACTCAGACATGGGCTACATTGCTTGTCTTAAATCAGCCTAAAACTAAAGGAAGGGAATTCATCGATGAAATGAAAGCATCAATTAAACAAACAAGCAACAGCAGCAACAAAAACTAATGTTCATGCTGGTAATCCCCCCTCCCCCAATTTTAGGTGTGTTGTTGCTCTGATCATTGGTTAATTTGGAATTGTGTACCCTGATCTTTCCAGAGTTGCAAATAAACTGGACTTTGGCTTCAAAGAAAAAAAAAGAAACAAAAAAACCAAACCAAACTCTTATAGAGAGCGATCCAAGAGGAGTTTCTACTGATCTGAAGGGAGACTTCTCAGAAGTATGGCTATATCTCAGAATGAATAAATAAGCCATAGGAAAGATTCACCCCAGAGTCAACAGCATTTCGGTAGCTGGGTAATGAGAGCCCATGCTGCATCCAGAAAATAGCATGGGCTTAAAAAAAATAATAGCTAGGCCTGGAAAGATGACTCATTGGTTAAGAACACTGGCTACCCTTCCAGAGGTCTGAGTTCAATTCCCAGCAACCATATGGTGGCTCACAACCATCTATAATGTGATCTGATGCTCTCATCTGGCATGCAGGCTCTATGTGTAGATGTATAAAATAAATATTTAAAAAATAATAGCTGACACGAAGGAATGACTTAGATACAAAATTCCATTCTAAATGCTTTTCAGTTTTAATTCAGTTAATGGATTTGTCTTCTGAGTTAGATATTAGTACGGCCATCACTGTAACAAATGAGGGCTCAGAAACCCTACAATGTGGTGTGAGAGACCTAAGGCCTACTAATGCGGAAGTTCTAAATCTGCATTCCAGTCCTGCCATGCTGGCTTCTGGGTTTCCTCTGGCCCTGTCTGCTTACTGACTGTGGTTGGCAAGCCAAGCCTATGGGGAAGGTGTGAGTGGTGTCTTAGGAGACGGTAGTCTCCTTCCTGGAAGTCAGCCTTTTCATTAAGGGTTGTTTACGGAGTGCTTCCTGTGTGCCAGCTACCTCTTTTGTCACAATAGTCAGGAGTGCTTTGTGTTTTTTGTCTTCATTTTACAGTTGGGAAAAAACAAAAATCTTACGTATGGTATTCTTCACTTTTTTAGCAAGTCAGTGATCCAGCCCGGATGTTAGCCCTGCTTGTCACTCTGAGAATTGCTGTCATGTCTTTGATAATGCAGCAGTAAAGGGGACCGATGTTCGTTCGCTCTGGGTATCAAAGACAGGGAGTTGTTTGAAACCAGGTCTCAGGCAGTTGACATTGACCTTGAACTCTATGCAGATGTGGATGATCTTGAAGTGATCCACCCCTCCCCAGGGCTGTAATTACAAGCGTTAGTCACCAGCAAGTGAGCTGTGTTTATGATGCCAGGACTGACTTGAGGGAGTTTCTGGAATTGTTAGGGATGGGCCTTGGGACTTAATGCAATGTAAGATCCTTATTGTTCACCGTCTCCATCCTACCTTCCAACAGAGGAAGATATGAAGTCCCAGGAAAATGTGCAATTGATTGACGTTCCCTTCAACTCCTTTGCATTTTCAACTCTTGAGGCAGTTTCTCCCAGGGTTTGGAATCATCTAGAGAGCTCTACGAGGTGCTGGTGCAGGGCTATCGCCCCATTTCCGGACTGAGTTGACATCTGGTGTGACTGAAGCCAGTATCCAAGTAATCTGCCCCTGATTTGATGCTGGCTTCGTGGACAAGCCAGAAAAGCAATCAGATTTACAGGGCAAGTTAGGGAGAGGAAATGGTGTTCTAACTCAAAGGAGGGTCATTCTCTTTTTCACAAATTTCAGTCTTTCTCATGTTTTCCTTGGTGCTTAGGTACCAAGGTCATACAGTTTTGTAATTATCTGGGAATTTAGATTTTAGCACCTCAAACCAACTGGTTTGTCAGTGGTTTTCTGTGGTCACAGCAGGCACCCAAAGGGTAACACTGCAGTGCAAACGAGGTCTTCTAGACCCTTCCTTGCTCCTGGTAGGGCACATGGGGGAGTCTACTGCTCCCTGACTTAGGGCCTGCAGCTTTACAAGCATTGGTCCACAGATGGAGTACTGATGTAGGTGAGGAAGGCAATATGTAGTGTAAGCAAATCAGGCTGTGCATCTTCTCTTTGGACACTGAGTTCTTTTAGAAGGTGTCAGAATGCATGACTTCTTTTCCCAGAGCCAACTCTTGGGCCTTTTGCCCTGCCACCAGCTTCTACTCTTGTGCCCATGCTGAACCATTCCTTGTTATCTTCCACAATCTGTGAGGATTAGGCCTGCTGAACTCTTCCTTCCTGCAATCCCTGCTTGCTGTTTGCTGCTAAAGCACCCCTGCTTCACGCATCCTCAGCTTTCTTGGCCTTAAGCATCCATCCCTGCTTCATGTGTGCTTGGTTTTAGGGTGGGCCTCAGGAGCTGTGGTTGGTTTTGTGTGGGGAGGAAGATGGGCCTGTTGAAGTGACACAGTCCCTAAGTCAAATACTTAATTCATAGCATAGCAAACCTGCCCTTAGGACTTGTCCACCTCTTCTGAGGATCCAGGCAACTCATGCAAATGCTCACTTTAGCCACAGAACTGTGTAGAATCAGTGGTTCCCTGAGGCACTCCAGCTTGTTGCTCTGAAATGTCTAATACCATGTACAGTCTCCCTTTCCTTTGGAAAACTTCTTTATAGTTGTGTGAGTGAAGAACCTAGATGTTTTCTTTTGGTTTGCAGTGTTGACAACACAGTTCAGTTGACAGTATTGAGATTTCTTTGCAATTCAACTCCAGTAAACTGCTCTTCCCAATGACTGTTAGGCTGGTTGCTTTGTCTCGATTTCCACCTGCGGCTACAGTTTACACGTGCTCTCCCTGGACAGTGTTGATGGGAGAGTCAGCTATTTCCTGATATCCTTACCATTTATGATAAGATAGCTCTTGTGTATGAGGTGTATACCATTGGTAAGGAAGTTGTATAGGGAATCTAATTTGAACAGATGTATGTAGTCCCTCGTGCATGTTCAGGAGTTTTCAGAATTAGACATGATATGGTTTGGAATGTCACTTCTGAGTACTGGTCATCTCTTGAGTAGGGCTTCAGAGGACTGACTAGTCACTGAGTTCAGCTTTACTCTCCTAAGTAGGAAGAGGCTACCAGAGCCCTTCCCCCACAGTCTCTATTCAGTGACTGGAAAGTGGGAGAACCTGGTTTTTGGCCTATTTCTGCTACTGGAATTTGGACAGTGATCTCTCTGGATGCTCCGTATCACCCTATGGAAAGTGGGGGACCATTCATGACTGTGTCGGTTCCATGGCACGAAACACGTGAAGGCATTTTGACGTTCAGTAGGAATATCAAAAGATGTCTGTTAGAGTCTGTGGGACATTCGACCCTACTGCAGACAAAGGGACATGGTACCTGAACCACATAGGAGCTTTACTGAAACTCGGACTGAGCTAAACATCACCTTGGAGGCTGAAATGTGAGTGCTTTAGTGTCGACATTGTCCACATGGTCCTCCTGGGGAACCTTGCTGCTAAAATTCTTGTCTGTCCAGGGAGCAGTCAGATAGGTTTCTTTCGGTGCTTTCTTTTGGGTGCTTGTTAGCTGCGAAGCTCATGGAGTTTAGATAGGCCCCAGGCCTATTGCATCAGCATCTGCAAGGAAATCCTGTGCATACGGAAGTTTGGGTGGTATGCATCTCCAGCAATCATTACCACCTAATTAAAGGCTTTTCCTTGATAAGGATGCAGCAACTTTGGATTCATTGTAAGTGAGTCCAACCTTCTGCAGAACTGAATATATAGTGTCAAAATCCTGTATAAATTAGGGTCTTTGCTTTGAGTATCTCTTGGCCCAGGTGTTATTTTGTAGCATGTCTCAGTGATTACGTAACCAGACGGTTTACCGGCTCTATTTTTCTCCTACCTGTTAATTTTTGACATTCTCTCCAGTGTGTTCAGGCCTAATCTTATTCTCACTGCTAGCCTCATATGATCCTTGTCTTACCGATTTTGTGGGCTTCTTGCCATCAGCATTTGTGGTGTACTCTCAGGCTTGATTTCGTTCTGTTCCCCCTCCCTATTTCTCCTTTGCAGGCTTCTTCTCCCCAGCCCGAATTCTGTGGGAGGTTGGTGTTTCCAGAGCACCTCCTCTTCTCCCATCAGTGCCTATACAAGTCTTTTGAAGAGTGATCATGCGTGTCCATTCTGAGGTGCAGCTGTATTTTCAGATGTTCGCTGTAAAACTCAACTTGGGTGTCTCAGTGATATTTTAGACTTTGCTCACCTAGCACTGAGTGTGCCTTCTTGGTGTTTTTTAGTTTCTGTCTGTAGCTTGTTTGCTCTGGGCAGCCAGGAGAGGCTGTCTGCAGGCATTTGGTTGAGTGGAATATGGAGTGTCAATTAAACCAACCTCCTTTCTTGGAGTCCTGTGTCCTGTTCCCCGCTCCTCCATTAAATCCAAGTCCTTATTACTTCTTAGTTATACAGTCACCTCAGCTTCCACACTGGTCTCCCTGCCTTTGGCTTCTCCCTTTCCATTCTCCCTCAAAGTAATCCTCTGAGATTGGCTCCTGTTTCTGTGATGGTAACAGCATTGTGTTCTCAGGCACAGCACTTAACCATTTTTTAAAACTGCATTCAAATGTGTAGCTGACATCAACTGTTTGCCAGCCCTGTTCTAAGTGCTGTTTTTTTTTTTTTTTTGGAGGGAGGGGGCAGTGGGATTGGGGGATGGCACTTGGCTTGTTGAAGTAAGGTAACCAGAGACCCACGCTCCATTATTTGATCTTTCTATTCATCTTTGAAAAAGCAGGAAGGTGCTGCTAATGCCATTTGGCATGTCAGAAAGTTAAGCCCAGAAAGGTTGTGCAGGTTATGATGTCTATGTAATATCAACATTATAACACTCAGAACAGCTAGGCATTCAAAAGGCGCTATATTTCAAGTGCTTATTGAATCTCCATGATAGGCATAGGCTGCACTATTATTATCTCTATTATTCAGATGGGAAAACTCCTCTGGTACAGAATAGATAAGTTCTATGAGTTGCGGAGAGATTAAGTATGCTCTTGGGTCCTCTTGGGTCACACAGCTTATAAATGGCTGAGTGATGACTTGAACACAGGCAGCCTGACTCCTGAGCCTATATGCATGGCTACTGTGTAACATTACTCTTAATGTACCTCCATGCTGTGTGGCTACTGTTGCCTATCACATAAAATTTAGACTCTTTGGAAAGCTACGTCTTCCTTAAAATTGGCTATATTTTTGAGGTGATGGCAATGGAACCTAGAGCCTTATATAGATTATAAGTGGGTACTTTTGTCACCCAGCAACATGCCTGTCCTGGCCATCCATCCATCCATGCATCCACCCATCCATCCATCTTTAGGAAGGGTCCTTTTATATCGCCCTGGCTATCCTGGAACTGTCATCTGGACCAGTCTGCCTCTGACCTACAGAGATCTGCCTGTCTGTCTCCCCAGTGCTGCAATCAAGGGTGCATGCCATTATACCTGGGCAGAATTGTATTTTTATAGCAGGTTTGTTATTATTTGTTATTATTCACCATAGTTTATATGTGGCCTGTGGTTGGTAGTCCTTGAAGTTTTGTCTCTTACATTATCCCTCCTTTTTTCTTTTTGTTTCCTTGAAGTTTATTATTTTTCCTGCATTTCCCCACAGTTTCTAATTTACTGACTGCATCTCTTTTATGCATCTCTTTTATTTTTGGACCTTTTCTGAAGGTGATGGTTCTAAAAGCTTGGTCACATTAGTGTCATGCTTTTAATTTTGACTAGCATACTAGGTGGTACTAGGTGCTCCCATCAGGCACTGGAGCTCACCTGCGGGCACATAGTTCTTGATGATTTTGAGCTTATGTTTGAGGAGTGGGTTCGGATGTTATCCAGGTTCACCAGCTTTTTTGCTAATGGTTTGTTACTGAGTTTGAATATTGACAGTTGCTCTTCATGGAGTATCAAAAGTAGTTTTTAATATGCAGTAGTCCTTTAAATATGCAGACTTACGTATTTGCTTGTATCTTATGCACTTATGTGAGTATGAATCATCATTCTTAGAAAAACAGTGGATATTACGAACAAGATAAGTATTTATTAATGGACATAGAGTTTGTGTTTGGGATGATAAAATAGTGCTGGTGGATTCTAACATTTGAATATACTGATGCTACTGAATTGTACACTTAAAAATGGTAAATTTAGGGAGCTGGAGGGATGGTCAGCAGTTGAGAGCACTGGCTGCTTTTCCAGAGGACCCAGGTTTAATTCCTCGCTCCCACATGGCAGCTCTCAACTGTCTGTAACTTCAGTTCCAGGTGATTCGATACCCTCACACAGACATAAATGCAGACAAAATACCAATGAATAGAAAATTAGGAAAAAAATTTAAAAGCTAAATTTATTATAATGTGTTAGATTACAAAAAAACCCAGATTAATTAGAAATAGATTGTAACATTTGATTAAAAAAATTCCAGTAGTCCATAATGGATGATTACTAGTTCTTAAGGGAGTCAAATGGAGATAGAGAGGTAAAGGTTTGTTATTTTATTGTTATATTTAGCTTTGTTAACCAAATGATACCACCTAGGAAAATGTAAAAGAAGATGTCAGAATTAGACAACAAGACAAGAATTATTCTGTAATTTGCAAGTAATAATTGATTCTGGGAAGAATTATCTACAGATACTAAGTCCCTTTGGTGAATGATTGTAGAATTTTCATCTTCTCTAAGTGTTACCTGGTAAATAAATGACTTACTCCTTACAAGAGGCGTGAAGGACCTTTACAATGGGGAATCATATTTTGACCACATGGTCGAAAATACATGGCGAAACTAGCATATGTACCTACCAAAGTAGTGTGATGGGAAGTATCCAAGAAGCTTTTTGTCGAGTTCTTGCCAAAATATTTTAATCTGAATTTAACGGAAAGGGGGCCTGACCTATGTATTATAAATTAAAAAGGTTGAAGAGACTCCCAAAGAGACATGACCAAATGCAGTGTTTGATCTTGGTTACAAAATAAATGAATGAAAGAAACAGTTTCTTCACTTGGAACAACTGTGTATTTATTGTAAAGTATTTATTCATTTGCTAGGGCTTCCTTAACTATGTGCTGAAGACTGGGTCGCTTAATTGGCTGGAATTAATTTTCACAATTTTGGAGAGCTAACAGTCTGATATCAAGGTCAATTTTGCCTGTGGCTTCTGACTTTGACTTAGTGGGATGTTTTCTTGTATCTTTGTGTAGTGTTGTCTGTGGTTATATCCTAATTTCCAGTCCTAACCTCCCCTCCTCCTTCCCTCCCTCCCTCCTTTTTTTCTTGTTGTTGGGGTTTATTAAAAGGTCTTAATGAATATTTAAGTGTGGATATTGTTGGGGGTAGAGAGAGAGAGAGAAAAAGAGCAAGAGAGAGGTAGACACATATTTTCCAAGCAGGAGGACATCTTTATTGTATCAATTTAATAAACTCATTACAGACGTTTCTTCATTTACAATGGGTCATATTCTGAGGTGTTGGGATTAGGATTAGAATTTAGGGACACACTGTTCAGCTCAGGATAGAAAATGACTCATGTTCAAGATGCCACCAGTGAGGGGATGTTGAGGTTCTTGAGGTTCTAAGGGCATTGATCCTCGTAATCCTTGCTGTTTTGTTTCTTGCTACATTTTAAGCTCCTGTGATCAGGGACCTTCTCTAGACCCTGATATCCATCAGAGTACCTGTCACATGGCATTTTGACAAACATTGTTGATTTACTCATTACATTGACACACTAACCCAAGGCAAGGTGAGTGGAGGAAGATTTTTTGCTGTATATTTATGGTTTGTTGGGAACTAATTCACTTTTAAATAAAACATCAAGCTAGTTTCCTCCATCTCCTAACAAAATAAAGAATTGTTTAGAAGCCAGGAGGTGGTGTCACACACCTTTAATCCCAGTACTTGTAAGGCAGAGGCAGGTGGATCGCTGAGTTTGAAGCCAGCCTGGTCTACAGAGCCAGGGACACACAGAGACCCTGTCTCCAAAAACTAAGAAAAAAAAAAATAGAATTGTTTGGAAATGCTGGAAATGAGCACGGATGATCTCCAAGAGAATGCAGGATGGAGAGCTGTGAGAGCCAAAGTGACATTTTAAGTTTTAATTCCTATGCCTGAGAGATCTACGAAGCAGAAATGCCTCTGATCTGCAAGGGCCTTTGTCCAAGGACAAACAGTTCCTGAAATGCTGGAGGCTGTTGTTTATGGGAGATAACAAGTCACATGTTTTCATTCCCTTACACTAGACAGTCTGCATGGAATGTGCTTGATCACAAATGGGTGGGAGGTTCATTGCAGGAAATATCTCAGGATGTACACTTGGCCACACTGATTGGATGTAGGCTGGAGATGCCAGCCTGTCTGCTTGCCCCTGATTGGGCCTGATGCAATGAAGTAGGGGTTTTCCTTCTGAGGCCCTTGCACACTTGATTCTGGGCCATTTCCCAGGAACTTGGGTATGGACCTGGCCAGAGCCCATCCACCTGGCCAGTATTTAATTAATTAAAGCTTGTTTCAAATTTATCTTTAAACTGTGATGGAGGTCTTATTCTTGACCAGTGGAATTAGCAAGTGAGCTGCTAATCACACCGTGATGGAGTTGGACTGTCTGAAGGTAGATGAGTCCCTTGTGAACACAGAAAGGCTTCTTCCAAAGGTGAAGCCTTGACAAACACTCCCTTTGATTATGAAAGTTCAGTTGCGCTGTCGGGAACAATTGCCAACAAGTTCAAACAACATTGCAGCTAGTTCCAAGTATACTGGGTCACCAGGTGGCTTGAGGACTAGTGCTATTGTTACTGGAGACTTTGGGGAGCATCACTTAGGGTGTTACTGTGTTACTAAGAGAACTGGGGTTCCTTCTGGGGGTTTTTAGTTTTTTAGCAATTTAAGAACTGACTTGAGGACAATTATTACTAGAGTTTTAAAAGAAAAGTCCCAGAGTAGGCAGGCTGTAAATCTTAGCAGCACCCAGCTGAGGAAGGTGGAACCCATGCCTTTTGAATTGGGCATGAAGCTCAACCATAGAGACTTGAGACGAATGTCCTTGGGGCAGAAGTGGGGTATAGTTGGGAAGGATCTTCAGAGGAAGAGTGAGAAAGCCCAGACTGTTCAGAAAGCATGTCCAGGCCATCGACAGTATGGGGGGGGGTAAAGAAAAAGGGAAAGTTATGCTAGTGTGACTACGTCAGAAAAATTGGCAGGCATAGTCCAGCTGAATGGGCCAGCAAGTGGCTGCTGTGAGCGTGGGTTTTGTGGAAGGAAAAAATACATGATCTCATCAAAGGGATAATTTTTCCTCCCATATCTTTAGCATGGCTTGAAGTGAATCAGCCTTGCTACAGGGTGGTTTTTTAGCCTGGTGATTGGGCCTAGTTGGACTAACTCTTTTGTTTTGGCTAGTTTATAATGTTAGTGTTCACCCAATGCCAGAGACAGATTGCAGTCTTTTGATGGGGGACACACACCCTTCCCTAGCGGTCCCCTGCAGCACCCCATCAAAGCTCCTGCAGCATTCTCTACTCTGAAGTGGTACTGAACATAATTAAGAGATGGGCAGAAATCAGGAATTAGAGGTAAGCCATTTCCATCATGAAAATCCAGACATCTGGTTCCAAAGCTGTTCACTAGGATGGGTTAGTGACTGGGTTTGTGTTTCAGTCACACCCTCATATATAGCTGTCAAGTCCAGAGCCCCTCACCCCCAAAATAGCAGTACTGGTGACATGGCCTTAAACCAAAAGACTTTGGCTGGGTAAACAAGCCTAAAGGTTTCTGTTTGCAAGAAAAGCAGATCTCTAAGGCAGTATCTGTTCACCAGGAACTCCCCTTAAACATCCAGGAACCTCCTTTAACTTTTCCCCAAGGGCCAATTGACTCTGGCCAGGGCACCCAGTTCCAGCTCAATCCAGACAGCCACTATAAGCTCAGGTTCCAACTCTGTTGATTGTCTTAAAAAACCTGCGTTGTTCTTCTCTGTGACCTGGTCCCCCAAGAGATGACCTTAGCAATTTGATCCCCAATAACTATTTCTTTCTGCCTGCTGAGTGGTCTAGTACCAGAGTTTCTCTGCACCATTGCTTATACCCTTCAGGCAAGGACGGCCATTTGAGAGATGAGAAATCAGAGCTCAGTTCCAGCATTTGTGGCTGAAGAATCCGATATTCTTGGAATTGCTGCCTTTGGGGATCCTCCCTAAGCCATTTGTACAGTCTCAGTCTCTCTGTCTCTCTTTCGCTCTCTCTGGTTTTTCGAGATGGGGTTTCTCTGTGTAGCCCTGGCTATCTCACTCTGTAGACCAGGCTGGCCTTGAACTCACAGATCTCCGAGTGCCTGATTAAAAGTGTGTACCATCACTGCCTGGCTGTTTTTTTTTTTTTTTTTTTTTTTTTTTTTTTGAGACAGGGTTTCTCTGTGTAGCTTTGGAGCCTATCCTGGCACTCTCTCTGGAGACCAGGCTGGCCTTGAACTCACAGATATCCACCTACCTCTGCCTCCCGAGTGCTGGGATTAAAGGCATGCGCCACCAACGCCCGGCCCTGCCTGGCTTTGTTGTTGTTGTTGTTGTTTTTTAAAGTCTCTTGTTGTCATATTCAGTTTTAGAATTTTCAATTAAGTTAATTAATTTGTGTATGCCCTTGTGGAGGCCAGAAGTTAATGCTGGGGATATTAATGCTTCCTTGGAATGCTTCTTTGGTTGCTCTCAAAAAAGAGGAATGGTCTCCATTGGACCTGAGCTCACCTGTTCAGTCAGGCTGGTGGGTCAGCACACTGCAGTGCTGGAATTGCACACATGTGCGGCCACACTTGACATTTTATGTGGGTGCTGGGGATGGGAACTCAGGTTCTCAGGCTTGCCTGGCAAGCTTTTCATTGCCCGAACCATTCCCTGGCCATTCAGATAGATCTCTTATTTGCCTGTTGTGCTCATCAACAAGAAATGCTTGCACTTGTAAAGTTCATCCCCCTTTTCTTCCCATTGATGGAGCATTTGAGTTGGAGAATTCTGCCTTCTGCTTGTCTCCCATCTCAGTTCCTCCAAGCTCAGCCCTAGGTCCCCTGTCCAGCGTGGCTCATGGAGATTTTCCGTCTCAGCAGCAGCAGCTCGGATAGAGGCTGGTGGTGGCCTTTAGCCTGATTTTCGACTGGGTCGTTTACCTTTTCACATTGATTTGTTCTGCAAGGACAGAAAACCGAGACCCTTGCCCCCTTGCCCTGTTTGACTCTTGTTTTTGTCCTCTCAGATGCTCGCTATCTAGCTGACTCATAGCCATTTGATGCTGATGGGCTTCTTGCTGTTTCTCATTTGTGCCGAATTTTTAAGACCAGCCTTCTTGCTAAGGATTATGGACGAGGTGATCACCTGTGTGTTTTTCTAGGGCCCCCTTTGATCTCTTTCTCTCATTCCACTGTGCTTGTTTAATTATGAGAGTTCACTAGTCATCTCAGGTGCCACGTGATCAGCAGTGTGCCCTGCTGCCATTTGGTCGACTCTTCTGGTTCAGAGAAAGCTGTGTAGCCTCCCCCCCTGCTCCCGTGTCTTGTGCTGATTCATTCAGCTGGGCCATTGTGTCAGAAGGCTGCTGCAAAACCAAGCACTGCTAGACCTGTCCTGGGCTTTGCATTTTCATGCAGTCTTTATTCTCTTTCTCCCTTTTAACACATGAGGAAAAAAAAAACCAAACAAACCCTGAGTTTATGTTGCTTGTTAGTGAAAGAGTCAGAGTTTCAACACGCCATTGCAGAAGCCCTAAGAAAGGTCCAGGTGGTACCAACTGAGGGGAACCTGGTCGGAAAGTCTCCCTGGAGGAAGAGGCATTAGACTCCATTTTTGAAATAACAGCATTGTTGAAAATTCTCCTCGTGGATATTTCCCATAATATGCAAAGGTGAAATAGTATCATGAAGCCTTATCTCCCTGTCTGGGATCACTATGTGCATAAGACTGCCCTGGCTAGAGTTACAGGTTGTGAGGGACCATATGGATGCTGGACATCAGATTTGGCTGCTCTGAGCAGCCAGTGTCCTTGACTGATAAGCCATCTCTCCAGCCATCTCTTACCATTTCCCTTTTGTGTTCCATCATTACAGAATTGCTATGTAAATCAGGCTTTCTTTTGACCTGAGTGGTTTTTTTTGTTTGTTTGTTTGTTTGTTTTTGGTTTTCCGAGACAGGGTTTCTCTGTAGCTTTAGAGGCTGTCCTGGAACTAGCTCTTGTAAACCAGGCTGGTCTCGAACTCACAGAGATCCGCCTGCCTCTGCCTCCCGAGTGCTGGGATTAAAGGCATGCACTACCAACGCCCTGAGTATTCTTGCTGTCTTCATCTCATGCTGGTTCTCTGCATCTGAAAAGTAGGATAATCTTTTGCTTCAAACCATGGAATTGAGTTCCTAATAAGACTCTGCCATGTGCTGTGTGACATCCCATTAAGGTGCTCAACCTATCTGTCTTAGTTAGGGCTTCTATTGAACAAAACACCACGACCAAAAAGCAAGTTGAGGAAGAAAGGGTTTATTTGGCTTACGCTTCATTTGGGTTATGCTTCTGTACCACTAATCATGGAAGGAAGTCAGGACAGGAACTCAAAACAGGGCAGGAACTTGGAGGCAGGAGCTTTCTTATCGAACCCAGGACCACCAGCCTAGGGATGGCCCCACCCACATTGGCTACACAGGTCCCCATCATTCACTAATTAAGAAAATGTCCCACAGCCTAATCTTATGGAGGCATTTTCTCAGTTGAGGTTCCCTCCTTTAAGACAACTCTAGCTTGCGTCAAGCAAACGTAAAAACTATCCAACACATTGTCTAAACTTCAGTTTCCTCATTTACCAAAGTGTTATAATTTCATCTATTTGTGGGGAGGCAGCTGGGGAGGTCCAGTGTGTTTATGTTTGAGAAGCTTAGAATCGAGCCAGGAGCATTGTAAGCTTTGTGGGCATGTCAGCCACGCATGACTTTGGAGTCCCATCAGAAGCCCCAGGGGTGTTCAGAGGGAGGCGGAGTGCTCAGGCGAGTAGCAGGGTGCAGCCCCCCAGGATGGGGCTCTTGGCTGTGCAGAGTGCTGCTTTTCTGTTGCTGCCATCTGGACTTTGACTCTGCTGCATTTACCGGGGTTTGGTGCCTAGCAGAATTTTGAACATATGTGTCGCTTAGTGGAAACAGTTTCTCTACTGTCCCTTTGCCTCCTACTTTCTGTCCACATTCAGGGAGTTAGATATTCTCTTTCAGAAAACCATTCTTAGCCTTTATGATGTTGTCTGGGCTCCGGTAACTTGTGCTAGCTTAAGTAGGGCCTTTCAGTACTTTGTAAATATGTCATATACATGCTTTTGTAGTCCTTTGTTCCCCAACAGGAATATGCTTTCCCGTCTTCAGGACAGTGCAATCAGGTTTTATTCATTTAAGGAGCAGTAGTGATTTGACACTTGCTAATATGTAACAAATTATATTGGGAGGGATAATTACAATTGCAGCTGGTTCCTAATTATACTGTAATCTCTGTGCTTTAAAAAAATTGAGATTAAGTTCAGCATATTCTACTGGAGAATAGTGTTCTTCATCAGATGGCCATGATGCTGAGTAACTTAGGTCCAGTGTGGTCCAGTGGCAGGACTCATCAGATTCCTCGAATGTCCCTCAGGTGTTAAAATGAGTATCCAGGTGCCTTGCTTCTGGGGTCCTTTCTGACTTTGTAATGTATAGCTACAAGTTTAAGAATCTGAAAAACCTGTTTCTTCCTCTGAAACCTAGAGGAATTAATGGCTTTTCACCTTAAAGACCTTGGGTGGTGCTTATATGAGATCTGCTTTGAAAAACTGGTCACTCAGCCTGGTCTGGAATTAAGGGTCCAGTAAAAGCTACCAGGATGCTGCTGTGGCCAAAACTAAAGGATCCCATCCTAAGACTTTACTTCTTCCTCTGACGTACCATGGGAAAGTATGTGTCCTCAAGATACACCATGTACTGGCTACTCACTGCTAGGTCTGCCATTTCCCCTGAGAGAGGGTCTTGTCAGTGCCTGCATTAGGCCTGGAATATTCTAGTCTTCATAGGTGAAGGCGTTGTGTCAGTGAGCAAGTGGAGCATCACTAGTTACCATGTTCTTGACAGCTCGGGGTTGAGTAGATGCTCTTTACCCTTCCCCTCCTGAAAGACGCCCCCAGGATGTCGGCCCAGGACCTCGGCAACCCCAATCACCAGGTGGAGTAGAAAGCTTGATGCAAACAGCAAGAGGCATTATTGTAGTTGTTTAACGAGTTAGCCCCTTGTTAGCTCGGACCTTTCACCCACCCACCATGGCGGATGGCTGGGAAAGATGCCAAGAAGCCAAGGCATAGAGATCTTGTAGGGCAGCGTAAGGGTAGTGTCTAGGGGTACGCACAGGCTCAGGATTGGTGTGCCTCCAGGCTTGGAGGGTTTGCTCTGTGTTGATTGGCCAATTGGTTGTTATGGCCCATAGGCCCTCCCAGGGCAGTTGCTATGCTCTGCACTTCATTGCTGTGCACTTGTCTGTAAAGCACACCCAGAGCCGTAAAGCATAGCACCACCAGCTAACTTCTGATTGGTTCCTTGCCATGAGACAGGCATCTGACCTGCTAGTGAGCTAGGCTGTCATGGCTGCCGAAATGGGGAGCTGGTCCCTTCACTCCCACCCTGAGATAACTTGACAAAGTCTGGAGAAATTGTTTTGGTTGTCCCTCCCAGCCTGATGCTATTGGCATCTAGTGGTAAGAGGTTAAGAATGTTAAAATCCTACCTAGCAATGAAGAGTGGTCACTGGGTCCTACAACAAAGGCTGAGAAACCTGATCTGAGGCAGCCTGGTCACCTGGACTGTGATCCTGAGGAAAAGGCGTGAATTTGAGGTCAACTTGGCTTGATCAGCAGTGTTCTCAATAGTGAAAGAAAAGAATAAGAGAATGAAAATGAGGACATGGCTGCTCCTAGGTATGGTTGAGAAGGGTTTTATTGTAGATATTAGGAGGGCATCTGGAAGGGTCCAGACTGAGCATGGCCAGCAGAATAGACAAGGCCATGAGAAGAGAGAAAGGAGAGAAGGCGTTTCAGATGAAGAGAGGAGCTGAGGACCAGTAGGACCAGGGTGACACTAACAGGATCTGTTACCATAATGGCTTTGTTATAGGGATCAGAAGCTGGGGGAAGAGAAGGGAAGCCCAGCTCTTGGGTTTAGGGTTGGTGCAGAGTGAGAAGTGCTAGGAGGAGCTACTGGAACCCATCTGGGGTTTCTTTGGGACTTGATAATAAGCTTTTGCAGAAGGCAAGCGAATTGCTCAGGTGTCTGTCTAGTGACTTTTACCCAATCAAGTTAATTTTGATTTCCAGCTACCCATCATTCTTTGCCCAGCTTTCCTGTGTTGGAGCAAATCCTCATCCCAATACACCTTCTCTAATCTTCCCTCTTTCCTTTCCTTCTCTTGCTCTCCCTGTCTCTCCTATCATGGCCTGGTCTATTCTGCTAGCCATGTTCAGTCTGTACTCTTCCAGATGCCTCTGGCTGCGTAGGGGTCAGCTCAGTTTCCACCTTCCCTTGCAGACAAGGCCTGTAGAGGTGGCCTAGTCTCTGCCAAGCAGACACGCATGTGTGAAGTGGTTAGGAAGCAGGAAGACAATATGAAGGGGTGGGATGATGTGACCCTTTCACTTCAGTTTACCTGACAGGCTGACAGAGTGGTCTGTTCTGAGTATGATGTTGGATTCTTCCCAAGCCATTCTGGGCATTTGAGGGTATTGTTGGTAACCCTTTGGTCTTGACTAATTCTTCAGCTTTCCTCAGGAGACAGCAGACATTCCATTTTTATTATTTCTGTTTGTTTGTTTATTTATTTGTGACAGCAAGTGTCTCATATAGCCTGGGTTAGCTTTGAACCCACAACATAGGGAAAGGTGACCTTGAACTTCTGATCCTCATCTCTCTCCCCAGAGCTGTGAGCCACAATCCTGGCTTGTGCAGTTCTGTGAACAGAACTGAGGCTTTTGTGTATGCTAGTCACAGTCTACCAATGGGACTATGCTCCTAGCCCTCCAAAAGCGTTTTATGTAGACTGTTTTTCTCTTTAGCTGACATCTTTTGTTATATATGTCTGAGTTCAGTGTGTTGGGCCCTATTACCTTCTATTTGTATTTGGGAGCAGAGGTGTCCAACAGCTTTGTCATCATCTTGCTTTATTTGGCAGTACCTGGTACTAATCCTTACCAGTAATAACAGCTGAAGAATAGGAGGATATCTTTTCTTCATTCCACTTGGCTGTCGGGTAACCATATGAAAGGGAGAAGGTAGGGTCTTATCATTTTGCCCATTTTGTAAGTGCAGATTTAAAATTCAGAGAAGTTAACTGACTGGCCTGAGGTTATCAGGTCTGGCTGGGTCCCAAGATTTTCTTCCAAACTTCTGCTGTGGACTCCTGGCAATGTCAGTAGCTCCTGCAGACTCTATAAGGCACGTGCGTGTAAATAAAAAAAGTGTGTATTTTAGAAAATATTCATAGTGCTTCTTGTCAGTTTTTCTACCAGCTTAATGACAATGGGAGAATTGAAGGCCTTTTTGATGTAACAGAACCCACAGCTGAAACACCACCGTCTATGGCTTACACTTTGCTTCTTAATACCAGATTTTTAATCGCAAGCAATGGTTTAGACTTGTTTAATGTTTGTCTGCAGCAGCACAGAGTCACAAGTTACTGAGCTCTTATGAGCATCTCCGGCACCCTGAAGTGACCTGCCAGTTAATTCCCCTGTGGGCCCTCGGGGGCTTTGGGAGTGAATTGTTGAGTGATAGAAACCTTTGAGGGTTGATTGCCCAGAAATGTTGTGGTTGGAAGAATGCTTAACTCGGCATTTTGTCTGTATACCGATTTATACCTCAGTCACTTCTTGTATAATTACAGCTCTTCACTTATGGGAACCCAAGGAAATGCAACATAAAGCTAGAGCCGAGGGATTCAGGGACTTCAGTAAAAAATGATTTTTGTAAATGTGATGAGACACCTCTTTCTTCCCTCAAGGCAATGGTCACTGTGGTTTTAGGGAATTCCAAACTTTCTTTTGCAATAAGTGATTGTATCAGTCAAGGTTGACTTGTGGGGAGGAGGATCTTCTCTGGCTGGTTTCAGCAGAGGGAGATTTATTACAGGCTATTAAACGGCTTATAGAATTTGTTGGGTAGGTGAAGAAACAGACTTGAGGTTGAGCTCTTAGAAATGACTTCCAGAGCCTCACAGCAGAGTGGGCCACCAGGGGAGCAGTGGCCTCCTCTGCAGTCAGGGTGTCTACTGCCAAGGGAGGTGTGTTTTGGAGGACATGCTCTGCACGATGTGGGAGGGCAGGACAGTGTCACAGGAAAACCAGTCACCTTCAACAGAGGTGCCTGCTAGCAGAAGCAGCAGGAGCGTGGCCTGAGCCTCCAAGTCTTCCTTGCCAATCCCTCCACAGTTCTTCTGATTGACAGGCCCTAGGGAATGTAGCTGCAAAGGATTCTGAGAAGTGTGATGTTAGCTGCATAGCCTGCAATACAGGCAGATGAAGAGAGTATGTGGGCTGCAGCTGCTGAGTTGCTAGGATACCCAGGAGCACTTTCCATTAGGATTTAGGTCATCTTACATTACACTTGGGTCCTCAGATACAGACCCAGGCTCTCCTGGCTCCTTTATTCTTGTTACCCCGTCTGACTTTTACAGATACACACAATGACGACCTGCTTTTGATGAGTCACCTCTTCTGGTTTTTATATCAAAGATAAATAATCATTTCAGACAATCTTTTGGGTAAGCAATCCTGAGATTGTTTTGACTTCACAGACTAATCATGCTGGGAAAGTGAGTTGGGAGACACTGTTAAGGAGAGCTGTGCTGCTGGGGATGTTGCAGCTGGCATCTAGCCAGTGCTCTGTGCACCCACATGTTGTAATATTCTGGATAGTTTTTAAAGATACGCTATTTTGGCCGGGCATTGGTGGCGCACGCCTTTAATCCCAGCACTCGGGAGGCAGAGGCAGGCGGATCTCTGTGAGTTCAAGGCCAGTCTGGTCTCCAGAGCGAGTGCCAGGATAGGCTCCAAAGCTACACAGAGAAACCCTGTTTTGAAAAACCAAACAACAACAACAAAAAAAGATACGCTATTTTTTGTATTTTTAAAGTTTTCCTCTCCCTTCTTCCTTGCCTCCCTCCCTCCCTCCCTCCCTCCCTCCCTCTCTCTCTCTCTCTCTCTTTCTCTCTCTCTAATTTTTTGAGACAGTCTTTCTCTTTGTAGCCCTGGCTGTCCTGGAACTCTCTCTGTAGACCAGGCTTCACCTTGAAAACACCTGCCTCTGCTTCCTGAGTGCTAGATTAAAGGCTTGTGCCGCCACCACCACCCAGCTTATAGTGGTGAAGGTATGTTATATTCATTATTTTCCTCATCACTGTCATAAAATAACCTAGCTAAAGCAGCTTAAGGGAGGGAGGAATTTTCTTCACTCAGTGGTAAGAGGAATCTAGTCCACCGAGGGGAAGGTGAGTGAGAAGGGCGATCTTGGCTATGGAGGTGGGAGCTTGCTTCTCTCAGGAGGCGAACACCTGACAGAAAGAAGGGCCAGCAGTTATCTCCAGAGTCTGCCCCCTGAGCTTCCACCACTCCCTCCAACTAGACACGCCCCTCCACCCCCTCAGCACCATCACTAACTGGGACCAGGTCTTCCAACACACAAGCTTGTGGGAGAGATTTTGTACTCAAACTATAACATACCCATTCCAGAGATTCTGAATTAAGGGATGTAAAAAGTTCTTTTTGCTTTTGAATGCTCCTTTCAGTTTCTCAGAGATGCTTTAATTGTAGGTGTGTGTGTGTGTGTGTGTGTGTGTGTGTATGTGTGAGTGTGTATGTGTGAGTGTGTGTGTGTGTGTGAGTGTGTGTGTGTGTATGAGAGAGTGTGTGTGTGTGAGTGTGTGAGTGTGTGTGTGTGTGTGTGTGTGTGTGTGTGTGTGTGTGTGTGTGTGTGTGTATGCCAGTGCCCAGGGTGGGTACTCCAAGAACCACTGATCTGCAGGGAGCCACCAGTGTGGATCTGATGTCTCACTCACCTTTGGTCTTTGCAGAGGCTGGCATGGTCTGAGGAAGCCCCCAGGGAGATCCAGCCAGGTCTCCCATCTTCAGAGCCTCCGGAGACGAATGACCCAATTTTATCTCCCTCCTTTCTCTTCCTCTCCCTCCTAAAACAGGGTCTCCTCCGTCTCAAGGTGGTCTCAAACGAAGTTTTTAGGAGGGATTTGAACTCCTCATCTGACTTGACCTCCCAAGGGCTGGGATCACCATTCCCAGCTAGGTTGGATTTCTTATTTGTCCCTACTGCCATCTGTCACACCTACCAACTATTTTGAGAGCACAAGTATGTGCCACTGCAATTTGTGAAAGTAATGAGCCTGGTGCTGTGGCTTAATTCCAGGGTAAGCAAGCTGACTTAAAAATACTCCTATGCGTAGGAATCTTTCCCCTGCCATTGGCAACTCTAACTTCTGTTAGAACGAGAGAGTTTTATTTGCTCTGAAAGACACCTTTCTGGTTCTTCCTGTTATATTTTTGGCCCTTTTATGAAAAAAGCTAGTTACTGAAGTTGTGTTATTGTGTTACTCTTTTCATTTTTTAACCTAGTTTGTGTATATTTCACAAATGCTATTGGTGAGCTAGTCACATAAGTATAACTAGTATTTATCTTGTTAAAGTATATTGCATATTTCGTAATTCTCAAATTTTACCATCTCATACCATGGACTTATAAAATATACTTGAAATTACCTTTCTCAGTTAAACCCTGTTAGAGCTTAGTAGATGTGCATAACAGCTATGCATCCTGTTGCTTCTTTTTTTATTAATTTTGGAACCGTTGTAATATGTTATCTGACTGAGTACAAATTTTGTTCTTTTTTTAAAATTTGTGATGTTTTTCCTTTTTTAAATTAAATTAGAAACAAGTTTGTTTTACACGTCATCCCAGTTCCCTCTCCCTCTCCCTCCCCCCTCCCCTGTCCCCTCCCCAACTCCCTATCTCATCCCCTGTGTACAAATTTCTTTATTGTGGTTTTTTTTTTTTTTTTTTTTTTTTTTTTGAGGCAGAGTTTCTCTGTGTCGCTTTGAGCCTGTCTGGAACTCACAGAGATCCGCCTGCCTCTGCCTCTGAAGTGCTGGGATTAAAGGCGTGGGCTGCCACCGCCGCCGCTGCCTCCACCACCACCACCGGCTATTGTGTTGATTTAAAAATCAAATGAAGTTTCATAGTCACTTGCAAAGAACTCCCGTCTTAGATTTGGAATCAAGTTACTCCATTTATGTAAAACATAGTACCGTTTTTGTTGCCATGTTAGACTATTACACTTCCGTCTTTCAGGACAGACGATAAACAATGAGATAATGTTAAGTAATAATGATAACATCAAGTAATTAAATGAATAGTCCTTTACTTGTACATATTTACATGTTATTACATAAAAGGCACACACCCAAAGGTGAGTATGTACATAGGCGAGTCAGCTGGAAACTACAAGTTTGACAACTTTTCTGAAGCCCAAGAATAAGCTAGGTCTAGAAACTCCAAGCTCTTCAGTTATAAAGCATACATACTGACCAGCTGACCTGGATTGACTTAAAAGGACAGCTTCATTGCTCTAGCTAACTTTTCCCAGCACATATCTTCTTGGGTATTGGCTTTGTCACCAGCTAGACTCTATCTCAGTGTACCTTCAGGACATTGTAGGTCTCACTGCAACTTTATGTGGTCATTGGTGTGATTGCTCCTCTTTTGCAGAGGATGACATGGGGGTGTGAGTAGAAGCCAAAATGGAAATTCCAAATAGCCACCTAGTGTCTGCTAAGAGGGCACGGGTGAGCACACATGCGGTCCCGGGGCCTGGTGCTGAGTTTTAGGAAACCATCTCCTGGTTCTGTGCTTTTTCATGTGTCAGAGTAATACATACGTCAATGGGCCTCAGTCTCAGGCAGATTCCTGTGTGATCACTTACCACTTACCATACCTGCAGCTTGGGAGCTGTTTTCAAGAGTATCCTTATGTAGGCTAAGAGAACAGAGGTGATGATTGATGTGTTACGATGGCCTTGGTGTTTGGCTGCGGCTTTGGTGGGTGTCTTCAAGAGCCCTGACTTCCCTTTTTCTCTCCTGGTTCTCCCTTCTAAGTTATGAATGAAGTAGGTTACTCATTTAGACACGTGATCATGGTAGAATATCAATGCATTTAGATAAATAATACAAAATGGTGATAGATGGCTTCTATTGAGTGCTTTAAATTTGGGGCTTTGTTGGTACTTAGAACTTTCCTTGCAATTATCCACGACTTCTCATGTGTAGTCGTGGAAATGAGATGCAGTCAGAGAATCGAGTCAAGAGGTCAGTTGAGAGGCCACTCTGATACAGTTCTCTTCTTTTTCACTGGTTGTAAGGAGTCTTTCTCCCAGCCATCTCCCAAATAATGACACAGAGACTTCTTGTTAGTTATAAAAGCTCCACCTATCCCTTAGGCTTGTTTCTAACTAGCTCTTATAACTTAAATGAACCAATTTCTATTAATCTATGTCCTGCCACATGGCTCACGGCTTCTGCTTCTCCGCCCGCACGTCCTGATTCCTCTGTGTCTGGCTGATGACTCCACCTTTCCTCTTCCCAGTTCTCTGCCAGGAAGTCCAGCCTATGCCTCCTGCCTCGCTATTGGCTGTTCAGCATTTTATTACACCAATACGTCTTCACACAGTGTACAAATATCCCGCAACAACTGGTTGGTTTATCTGAGAAAGGGTCATACCATGTAACGTGTCCTAGTCTCAAGCTCTAGATCCCTCTGCCTCAGTCTCTGAGGTTCTGGGGTTACAGGTGTGCACCACCATGCGAGGACCCAGCCATGCCAGGAGAACTCCATTTGGAGTGTTCATTTTTTACTTTTTTGCTGTATATCTCATGTAAGCTGTGTCACAATGAAGCAGGTGCCTTACCATGTGGGGGCAGGAGATTTGAGCCTGAGAAAACATGAATGCAAGGGCAAAACTAGCTTTTCATCTGACTCAGGGAAAGGAAGTGCACAACTTCTGAACCCTGGTTTCCCCTTCTGCAAATTGAGGAAAATAATGTGTCCTGACTTTCAGACTTGTTGTGAGGATCTACCTATGCTTTGTAAACTATGGGTACATTCTCTGGGGTACATACTTCGAAGCATTGTCTCCTCCTGGAGGGATTCTTTGTCTTCTCCTGTGCCTAGACCCTGCATGGGTTATGAAGGGAAGAGTTTGCTTTTTCTCTCAAAGTGGTTCAGTTCTGACAAGGAATATGGCATGATTTACACTTGGGGATCAGGAAATTACTGTGTCATGGGGATTCAGGCCAGGCAGGTGTGTGCTGGAGAGTCCTGCCCAGTCTTGGTCATACAAAGTGGATAGTATGTGAAGTAGTGAACTAAGCAGATGTGCAAGCATAGTTTATTCGGTAGAAAATTTCTTTGCCTTTTAAAGAAAAAAAAAAAAAAAAAAACAGCTGGGAACTTAAGCCAGCATGTCAAGTGCACAGCTCTCCTTCCCATGTGCAGTAAATAGTTTGCTGTGAATGTAGGATTTTTACCACTGTGGGAGGAATGACTCTGCTCTGGAAGCAGAGGTAGAGGGGGCTTTGGTGATGCCTTTTCTAGGAGTGCTCATCCCAGCTCCACCTTTCCACCCACAGGGCCTCTTCTTCTAAGGCCTGGAGGTCAGTAGCATCATTAATCATGGCTGGGTTGGTTAGTGGTCAGCAGCATCATTAATCATGGCTGGGTTGGTTAGCGGTCTTATTTTCCCTCCATTATTGAACAGCAAAGGACACCAGCTAATTCTGGTTTTAAAATACTGATAGTGTCAGGTATTCAGCTGCAGTGGAAAGAGTATCAAGTGTTAGCTAGCAAGGTGGCCATCCAGCTGCTTTCAGACAGACTGCCTCCCATTCCAGTGACTCCTTAATAAATTTATCCTTGACCGAGGCAGGCCAAGGAGCTCTGGTAGTTCCATATTGAGAGACAGAAAAGCCATTGTCTAAAGATCTCACAAGAGCCTTTGCAAAGCACACAGAAGGGATTTAGAACAATTTGCATAAATCTCCTCATGGATAGGGACATGGTTCCAGTGTTGGGGTAGTTCCAGGGGCCCCGCCTTGGTTGTATCATGGGGTGACACTCTGCTTGCTGAGAACTGTGTCTTATGACCACTTTTGCCAACAGGACTGGGTGATGGGACACTGAATAAGCCCACTGTTTGGTTCTGCATAAGGGCTCTTTTGTGTTGGCCTGGGGCAGTCATGTTCAAGTTTGTCTTGCTTTTTTCCCAGTGATGTTTTTGGACTTTGTGGCCTGGAGAATTAAGCACAACACCTATCCTGAGCTAATCTGTCAAATTTTACTGGTGGAAGGTAACCACGGTCCCATGAGTTTCTAGAATGTGAAGAATAATAGTCACACCTTTGGAGACTTATGATTTATTAAGGCTGGGGAGAGGCGGAGAAGTTCCTTGGCCTGTCTTGGTTGGTGGGTATACGTGCTGTTCATGGTGGAGCAGTGGGAAGCAGTTCCCCTTGGGTCCTTAATATGATTTACAAGTTCATTGACTTTTAAGAAATGTGCTCCTATGCAGGACTGGCAGACAGGTTGTACTTAATGTTTAAATATTCCCGTGTGAGACGGCATGGGTTACCCTTGGGTGTGGTTTAGAAATGCCAGGTGTTCGTTAATCTGTTTCAACTTTTTTTTTTCCTTTTATATATTGAACACTAGATATTAAGGGCTTTTTTGGTTTCTCATACAGAATGTTATCATTTAAGAAGCCACATGGAGTCCACATTAAAATCTGGAGACTAGTTTACACACTGGAGCAATTTGGTATTTTAAATACAAAAATGAAATCTACTAATTTCTAACCCAAAGTTTATTTTCCCTCCTGGTAGCTTGATTTCTCAGCTTTGTTCTAATAACATAAACATTTTTATGTTTATTTATAGGTGGCTTTAACCAAGAGAGCAGATCCAGCCGAGCTTAAAACAATATTTTTGAAGGTCAGTATAAAGGAATCTATTTAGTTTGTGTTCTATAACTTTAGAAGATTATTTCAAACAGCTCTTTATTTCATTGTTGAAACTTAAAAAGCATTCCTCAAGGTGTCTTAAGGTAGGATTCATGAAAGGGACTCTTTATAATTCTGATTTAAAAAAATATATATGGAAAGTGAATTCTGGTGATGGGGCTATGGCTTATATTTTAGTTTCTTTCATGTTGTACAGTTCAACTGAAAAGGACTTGGAGGGTTGAGTCATGTGACTCATTACCTGTCGAGGGCTGGGTCTCTGAAGGTTCATAGCAGTGCCTTTTCTCCTAGGATGTTTCAGGTTCTGTGTCAGTATCCTGATAATTGTGCATTTTGCTAGAGAGGATTGTCCTTCCTCCCCAGGGGAGAAGAAGCCCGTCGTTTCGTTTTGATCATTGCCATAGTCATTGTATCCCTACTGCCTGTATAGTCATAGACACTGGGTGCCCCAGATACTTTAAGATCTTAGGTTCTGAACTCCCCCAACACTGTGGTTCTGGACAATAAGTCTTCCCTGGGTCTCAAATCTTTTTGTTTTGTTTTCTTTTTTTCTTTTTTTTTCTTTTTCTTTCTTTTATTTCCTTCCCTCCCTCCCTCCCTCCCCCTTCCTTCCTCCCTCCCTCCCTCCCTTCCTTCCTTCCTTCCTTCCTTCTTTCTTTTGGTTGCTCAAATAGTCAGAAAAGAAAAGCCTGTTTTGTAAAGGCAATGGTTAGACAATGGTTGGGATATTGGTGCCTGGTTTGCAACATACCCAGTAAAACATTTGCATTCACATCGAAGGCTGTTCTTGGGGAAATTGCTAGCCAAGGTTTTATCTGGACTGAAAGAGGCATCAAAGCATCAAAACATCAAATCAGAAACTTGACGTGTACTGACTACGATACAGAAAACTGATTACATGGGTCTCATTTTCTTCATGAAAAATATGTTCATATTTTATTTTCTTTTTAAAAGGACTTGAATTGTGGCTTAGTCTAAGAATGGTTGCCTGCCATGGATGAGTGCTGAGGAAGGGAGAAGCAACAAGGAACTTGAGCACTGACAGGATGGATATTTGAGGTTGTATTGAGGCTCATGCAGAGGCAGGCAGAGCTCTGTGAGTTCGAGGCCAGCCTGGTCTATAAAGCAAGTTCTAGGGCACCCAGTTCTATATAATAGAGTCTCTGTCTCAGAAAATAAAAACAAAACAAAATTGAAGTCTTTTTGAATTGTACATTGTGTACATTGAAGCATTTATAGATGACAGTGTGATAGTAGAGATTTGCTGTAAAATCTCCCTTTTGGTGGGAGGGGAGATGGGTAGTAGTGTGAAAAAATTTGAAATTAGGAAATGGAATACTCACCTTATTGAACTATTATTTCTTTACTTTGTATGCTTGAATGTTTTCATAATGAAAATTAGGAAAATTATATTAACTGGTATGTACAGCCAAGCACCTGACATGCCTAGATTTGCTCAGTAAAATGCTTGAGATGATGCACATGCAGGGAAAGTGAGCTGAAGAAGGAGCTCAGCGGTTAAGAGGGTTGGGAGTGCTTCCTGCACTTTTGGAATAGCCAGGTTCAGTTCCCAGCACCCACACCAGGCAGCTCGAAACTGCCTGTAACTAGTTGCAGGGCACTAGACATTCTCTGGACATTGAGGCACCTGCACACATGTGGTGCACATAAGCTCACAGACAGATACATAAAAAAATAAATCAGCAAAAAATAAATGCAGGAAACACAAAGATCTCCCCCCCCCCAAAAAAAAAAAATTAAATACAGACATTTTCAGAGGAGGAAAGAAGGTGAAGTTTGTAAGGATGTTTGAGGTTTACACATGCCTCATACAACCCCACTCAGCTCTCTTCCCCTTTAAATTTGCTTTTAGAAAATTTAAAGAAGGACCAGTACAGAATATTGTAAGGTAGAAAAGGGTCCCCAATGATGGAAACCAAGAGAATGTTTTAATATTCATGTCTTCCTTAAGTTATGTCTAGGTACAGGAGAGATGGCTCCACTTGTCCCAAGGAAATCCCAAGAGAGGGTGGGAGCTCTGTGCCTGTCCCTGAAGAGGACTGGTAGCGTTTCTGTGTAGAGATGGACCTCAAAGCCGGGCTTCGGATCTTTGGCATTAGCTAGGAGACTACGTGACTTTTGAGTGCAGTTGTTTTTTATTTATTTATTTATTTATTTATTTATTTATTTATTTATGGTTTAGAGTCCTAGGTGATGTGGGGGAGGAGGTGGGAACACGAAGAAAAAACGGATCAGCGGTTTATAGAAGGGATTTTGGATCTGGCACAGGGTCTGGTGACCTCACCAGGCCTGGGTAGTGTGGGACCCACACAAATCCTCCTCAGCTCAGCACCCTGCGGATCTCTTGTTTACTGTCTGGCATAGATGATGGTTGTGGTAAAAGGGTAAAAGGAGAAGGAGGCGCCATGGGGGCTGCCAGGCTGGACCTGCAGGGATGAACAGTGAACGTTCTGTAAACCTGGCTGTTCTGTTGTTTTCCTTTTCATGAGTTTTTCTGACTTGATTTTCTTTCTAATAAGAACTCCGGTGGGGAATGCCCCAGCTGTCTCTCTGCTGAGCTGGGCAGAAGGAAGGGTTCTGCTGTAGCTTGGGAGACACAGAAAGGAGCTTCCTCTGAGTCTTGAACACTAGGTGTCTGGGTCACAGGGGAGCTGACAGCTCTGGAGATGAGAGTGAGTCATGTTGCTGAGCAGGTGGGGAAAGACAGTTGGCTCCCAGAGGACCCTTTCTGTTTTTACTGTGTGTTTTTGAGAGGAGTGAAGCACACTCTCATTTGTCCACCCTGCTTTGAGGTTGTCTGTTAGATGTTGGGCACCTAGTGAGGATGCATAAATCATGACTCCTGCCCTTAATAAATATTTCACTGTGTGTATATAAGAAAACAGAGCCACGATGTGGCTGATAAGAATGACATAGCATTAATTAGCCAGGAGATGAGGTGAGACCCTATGGAGGGTCGTCAAAGGTGCAGAAAGAAGGTTTGAGATGGACTTGAAAATGAATAGGTGTCTGTCAGCTAGAGAAGGGTGAGAAGTTTGTTCCAGACAAGGAAGCAGCGTGAACAACCATAACCTCAGCGGTCCGGTTTTGGGCGATGGTTAGAGAATGGTTGGGAATGCTGGTACTCGGTTTGTAATATGCCCGACCGTGTAAAACATTGACTTTGAAGGCTGTTCTTGGGGAAAGTTAGAGCCAAGGTTTTATCTGGATGTGGAGGCTGGACTCCGGGCAATCAATGTTGGTTTTAATCTCAATATATTGAAGATTTTCTATGTAGCACGTTTGCTGTAGTTTCACGTTAACTTCAGGAGATTTGTGATTGAAATCAAGTGCTGTGCTGCTCTGTTTGGAGGGCGGTGAGCAAAAGAGGAACTCGGAACAGCTGTCTCAAGGATCTCAGATTTAGTGCATGGCGGGTTTGCAGGCACGAAGCAGCAGCTAAAGAGACTGTAAGCATACTCCAAGGGATCAGTGTGTGGAGGGGAGAGGCTGGTGAGGAGAGAGTGATGAGTTCCTGAGGCATGGGAGAGGAGAAGAGGGCCATGTGGAGGGAAGCCTAGAGACAGTCTGGGGGAACATCTCTCCGGTTGAACTTGTTTATTCTGCAGTTTTAAAATTTTTAGTTTTTAAAATATGACTGCAGGAATGGTGCTATGCATAGCAGGGTGTGGGGATCATTACAAGCCTGCCATGACAGTAAACAGGGGGAAGGCATTGAAAGTTTTCTGAGTAGTTTAAACACAGTGAGGGTGGGCTTGGGGTTGGGGTAGTTTCGTGGCCATGAGGTGGCCGACCTTGAGAGTGGTCCTTTTGGAGATCTCTCATTAGCTCTCAGTTGCAGGAGCTGTGGGCAATGAGCTAACTAGTCAGGGATACTTTGAAAGAATAATTAATGAAAGTGATTGGTCTTTTTTGTTTGTTTTGAGTCTCTATATTTCCCCGCTGTCCTAGAACTCACTCTGTAGATGAGGCTAACCGAGCTCGAACTCCTAGATCTGCCTGCTTTTGTCTCCCAAGTGTTGGGATTAAGGCACAGGCCACCATGCCCAGCCTGATTGATCTTTTAGAGTGGAGGGGCCTGGCTGTGTGAAAGTGACTACTGTCTGTATGTTCTGAGTGCACAGAAGCACCGGTTACAGAACGGTAGGTGGGCGGAGCTCCAGAGTATGGACCGGATGAGATTTGTCATCTGCAGAAATAGGAGTCTGGAGTGATTACATTACTGATTTAGACAATGAGTAAGACAGGGGGCCAGGCAGGAGAAGAGGTTGCCCCACACAGTGACAGTGGAATTTTAAAAAAAATAATTATTTTTATTTTATGTTCATTGGTATTTTGCCTACATGTATGTCTGTGTGAGGGTATTGGCTCTCCTGGAAATGGAGTTACACACAGTTGTGAGCTGCTATGTGTGTGCTGGGAATTGAACCCAGGTCCTCTGGAAGAACAGCCTGTGTTCTTAACCAATGAACCATCTCTCCCACCCCTATATGTGGAATTTTAGGAGTGGGCTGGCAACTGAAACACTGGGAAATGTTTGTAGGAAAACTTGGAAAGCCATTTAGTTTCTTTTTGAGGAACTTCTTTTCTTATAGCAAGCTTTTATCGTTGTTGATTTAGAAGGCTGATGAATAAAGAAAAGTGACTTTGGATTTCAACATAGATACAAGTCTCTCTCTCTCTCTCTCTGTGTGTGTGTGTGTGTGTGTCTGTCTGTCTGTCTGTCTGTCTGTCTGTCTGTCTCTCCCTCCTCCCTCATTTTCTCTCTCCCTCTTTCTGTTGCTTTCTTTCTTCTTCTTCTTCTTCTTCTTCTTCTTCTTCTTCTTCTTCTTCTTCTTCTTCTTCTTCTTCTTCTTCTTCTTCTTCTTTTTTGAGGCAGGGTTTCTCTGTGTAGCTTTGGAGTCTATCCTAGCACTCGCTCTGTAGACCAGGCTGGCCTCGAACTCATAGACATCCACCTACCTCTGCCTCCTGAGTACCTGGATTAAAGGCATGCGCCATCAATGCCCGGCCTGTTGCTTTTCTTAACAGGAGAAAAAAAGAGACTGCCTTATATAGTACCCTTCCCCCATATAACATGAATATATATAGCTGTTTCTGTATAAGTTTTAAAACTATGATATTCCTAACTGTGGCTGTTGTATGGTACTTTATCTAGTCATTCTCTATAATTGTCTGTTTGGTTGCCACCTCTCATTCTCTCACCCCCCATTTTTATGGCACAGAGTGTTGAACTCTGCCTCATGTATCCTAGGCAAGCAGCCTACCATTGTGCTTTCTTATCTTTGTGTTTTGAGCTGGAATGTGGAAGTACATTTGCCCCCCATTTATGTTAGCGATTTAGACTATTATTTTTGAAAATATACCCCTTTTTTCCAGTTAGTGGGAAAGTTGTATGTTATTTAAAATTTTTCATTTTTAACAAGTAGCAATATCTTCAAATGGAAGCTCTAGGATGTTTGAATTTTAACTTTTTATTGTGACAATTTCAAACAGAAGTAGAATTACCAAGCAAAGACCTACATGACTAGCCCTTAATTTAAATGGATACTTGACACATTTGTTTGTACACTTTCACACATACATAGTTTACTAACTTATCTCTTTGTTCAGCATTTATTATAATTCATCTTGAGTAGTGTAATATACACCTTCAGTTAACATGCACAGCTTCCTTTTACATTGTGGATCCAATTAAAAAAAGTATCAATGATTCCTGATGATAGGCAATATCGACCATCATTTGTTCTTATTCTCTGTTTTGTTTTATTCCATCCTTAGAACAGGGAATCAAGGTAAAGACTGGCAGGTGATAGGACCTGCTGAGCACAGAGATTCTCTGGCTGAGAGGATGCCAAGGACAGTTTGCCTTTCAACCCCAGGATGTGAGTGACTCCTGGCCAACGGGTGGCTGGATGATAAGGGTCTGACCCAGGGCATCACTCACAGTCTTTTATCAAATAGCGAGTGAGGAGCAGGCCAGATAGGACTCCTGTCCTTGTGGAGCGGGCACTACAGGGACGGGTTCCTCTCAGAGTCCTTTTGCCTCCATCCTCCTTTAGTGTGTGTGGTGTTAACAGAAATACGAAATAACTTGAATTATAAAGGCCTTCCCAAGCATGTGTTTCAATCATCTTAAAACTTCACTCAAAAAATTGGAAGAGAGGGAAGCTTCAGGTCACTTAGGCATATTCCCAAAGAGGTGTGGAAGCCATGTGACAGCCGTAGGAGTCTGTTCCTTGCCTCAAGGACAACCAAGCTGTTTTCATCAGCATCCCTGGTACATGCTTTTACCATGGTTGGCCTATGTCCACGAGTCCAAGAGATGACTTTGACATATTTACTTGAACCCCAAAGTGAGTCATCTCTACTTGTTCCAAACTGAATAAAACTATATTCTGTATCCAAATTAACATGTCATCATATTTAAGAGATGATTTCTATTCCCTCTAAACAAACGAGACAATAAAAATACCTTGTGGGAATGTGAATTATTGAAGTCAGCCTGGTGCACAGATAATAAGCTCATCTCTATGGTTATTTACAGCTGGAACCAGCACCCAGAAGTTCCTTGCTCCCTGTGCTAGTCAATCCCCACATCCCCAAAGGTAGCTGGTTGACTTCTCTCATGACATCTTAGTTTTCTTAGTTATTTCCTTCCACGATAGAGGTAGTCATGCAGTCTGCATTCTGTCTGTCTTTGTTATATCTTGAACTGCTGGGGCTTAAGCTCAGGCCTCAGACATTACAGGTTAATGCTCTTCCACTGAGCTCTACCCCTGACCCTGACTTTATGTAGATTCATTTGTGTTGTCTTGGGTAGGTAGAGTTAGTTTATTCTCATTACTATATTGTGGGACTGTATGACAGTCATTATGTTCCCAGCTGTTGGGTGACATCTGGGCCTTTTTTAATTTCTCTTTTCTTTTTAGCATTTTTGACATAAATCAAGTTTCTGTGAATATCACTACATTTTGTTGATTTCCTTGTGATTGAAATTGATAAGTCCATGGCTATGTATGTTAGGCACAGTTAGCAGTGCTCAGCAGTTTTCAAAACATGGTTTGTCAGCTTGCTTATTTATTTATTATTTATTTTAGTTGTATCTACTTTAAAAAAAAAAAAAAAAGATTTGTTCATTATGTGCATCTGTGGTCTGGTGCCAGATTTCCCAAACAGGACTTATGAAGGAAGGAGATTTGTGAACTGCCGTATGGGTTCTGGGAATTGAACCTAGATCCTCTAGAAGAGCAGCTAAATGCTTGTAACCACTGGGCCCTTTCTTCAGTTCCATCAGGTTATTCTTACACTACTGGCTTGTGGGAGTAGTCTATGTTTTTTTCAACAGCCAGTATCCTTCATTGCCTTTTGATGAGTAGTGTAGTTCGCTGTAGTTTGATCTTGCATTTTCAGTGAAGAATGTTTTTAGGGTTCACAGGCTGACAATGATTCCGAAGGTCATTTAGGGAAAATTCAAAGGATAATTATCAGGCAAGAAAAGCTCTGCGAGGAAAGTAATACAGCATTCTGAGCCTTCCATTCATTCGAAAAGTATTTCTCAAACACGTTTCACTGCCAGGCAGCAGTCTGGGAATTTGAAGAAACAACAATGAGAATACAGCCCAAAAGTCCTGTCTTGACAGAGCGCTCCCTGCAGGTGTAGCAAGTAAGAGTCACTGTCATCTTGCAAGGACACACAGGTCAACAAGAAAGGATGGTCTTGGACCATCTCCCACTGACCAGGGCTGCCAGGCCATCCTGCATTCTGGGTGCTGTGCCTGGCAGCTCCTGAGTGCACACTGCCCCCCCACCCCCCCAGGAAGCCATTCCAGTGTGGCCGAATTGAGGCTGCAGGTGGAACCTGCTTCTCCGTGCTTTCTCTGCGACCTCGAATGATAATTTATTAGTGAAAAACCTGCATCCTGAAGAGTAGGGAGGAGAGAGACTTGGGTTTTGGGGCCGGGAACAACCAATAGACTGAGCGGCAAAAGCTAGAGTTGGAATATCCGCATGTCAGACCACACACAGAAACAAGTCTGATATGATGAAAGCCTAAAGGTAAATACAGATCTGTTCAAAAGCCAGGAGAGAAACTGTGTTGGGATTTGGCCTTGACACGAGAAAACACTAGCTTTTTAAGGTCAGAAAAGTAACGGAAGGATTTGCAAAGGGGGGGGGGGAGAAGCCCTCTAGACTCAATTACATAAAAATATCAAACTGAAAAAGTATTTGAAACAAGTCTGGCCTGGAAGGGGGCGAGAGCACGTACTTGCGCTGTTGGTGGCAGAGTAGATTGGTACAATCGTTCCTGGAGAACAGTGTGATAATAAGTGCCAACTGCCTGCAAGTTCCTGTCCTTTAACTCAGCAATTCCTTTTTTCAGAGGAAAAATAGTCAGGAATTTGTACAAATGTTATATGTACGAGAATGGCTATCTCAAGTTTTCTTACAAAATAGCTCAAACTGGAAATAATCTAAATGTGTACCAGCAGGAGAAAAGTTAAATTGTGTTTTAAACTAAGTTAATCACTGTCATAGGGAAACCTTGGTATAACCAAACTGTAGGATTGCTATCATTAGCAGTGACATGCCCCTTCCATTTCAAGCTTGCTTGTCCCCATTTAGGAGAAAAAAAAAATCACAATCAATTCTTTCTTCTATACAGCCTCCCCCAAAGTGGAGGATAGTCACTGAAGGATGGTGGCATCACTGACTGTCTCTTTTTTGTACTGTCTCTCTGTGGAACACACTTAGAAATGGTATCCTACCATTTCCCCATGGCTTCCTTTAGGCAGTGGCCAGGACTGGGTAGCTGGTGGTGAAAGAAAATCCTCCTTGACTTGGTGCTGTACCAGCAGCAGATGTCACTCAGTGAAACAGAGTTAAAGAAAAGAATTTTTTCAGATTTTTTTATTTGAATTAGAAGTAAGATTGTTTTATATTTCAATCCCAGTTCCCTTCTCCCTCCCTTCCTTCCCTACCACCCCCCCCCAACTAAAACCCTACCTATCACATATCCTTTCTTCTATTCTTCCCCTGACTCAACCTTTCTGCTCCCTCATGACCTCTGCATCCCTCCTCTTCTTCCCTTCTCATTCTCCTAGCTCCCTCCCGCCTCTTCCCGTGCTCCCAATTTGCACAGGGGATCTTGACCCTTTCCCCTTCTCCAGGGGACCAAGTATGTTTCTCTAAGGGTCTTCCTTGTTTACGAGTTTCTCTGGTAGTGTGGATTGTGGGCTGGAAATCCTTTACTCTCTGTCTAAAATCCACATATGAATGAGTAAACATCATGTTTGTCATTTTGTGATTGGGTTACCTCGCTCAGAATGGTTTCTTCTAGTTCCATCCATTTCCCTGCAAATTTCAAGATTCCATTGTTTTTTTCTGCTGAGTAGTACTTCATTGTGTAAATGTACCCCATTTTCTCTATCCATTCTTCGGTTGAGGGGCATCTAGGCTGCTTCCAGTGTCTGGCTCTTACAAATAGTGCTGCTATCAACATCGTTGAACAGAAAGAAAAGAATTTTTAAAATAGCAAAAACAGGGACCAGAGAAGAACGGGGGGGGGGGGTGGGTAGGTAAAGGTACTTGCCACTAAACCTGATAACCTGGGTTCTATCCCCAGGACCCACATGGTGGGAAGACTTCTGACTTCCACAAGTTGCCCTCTAGTCTCTGCAGGGGTGCTGTGGCATGTGCATATACATACATACATACATACATACATACATACATACATACATACATACATGTGCTTATTATGTTCTGGGCATTGTTCATAGTGTATTTCATTATTATCTCATTTGTTTCATGGATCAGCCAAATGGAGCTGGTAAGATTATTATACCCATTTTGCAGATGAAGCATCAGAGCCCAGAAAGCTTTATTAATTGTTAAGACCTTTAGGGGGTAGCAGGCACAGCCAAAGACTGCAAGACTACAGAGTCCGCTATTACACCTCATTACTTTGTTTCCCCCATTACCCTGGCTGCCAGTGTGGTCTAATCACCTAGTAAGCCCCTGTTCGCAGATATCTTGTCCTTCTTTCTCTTCACTTTTATCTTGGGAATCTGGGCATCTGCTTCTGCGCCACCCCCCAAGATGTCATAACCACATGTTTCTACCCAGCATTTCCCCAAACCTGGGTGTCCCCAGGAACAAGACACAGCCAGGCCCTCTTGTCTAAGCTGGACGAGTCCTAAAAGAACATCACAGAGGAAAATCCAGTGTTAGTGAGTTCCTGTGTAAGGCTGGGTAATAGACATTAATGGGGGCAGCAGTTTAAATGTTTCCAGTATCATGGATGATGCTACGAGGCTCCACACAGCACTTCAGCTCAGCCTATCATCTATTTTCAGAGTCTATAAGCCTCCATGATTTCTTTTGAAAGATGAACTCAGGTCTGTTAGAATTTGAGTGAGTCATTTGAGCAGTCCACGACTCAGGAACTGGGCAGACTACAAGCCAACTGGAACTCCATCAAGAGTGTAGGGACTGAAAACTTCTATCAAGTAGCTAGTGGAGCAAAATAAAGAAAATAGATATGACTGGCTAAAAGAGAAAGCCTGAGTTAGAGGTCCGTTTGATGGCTCCAGGTTGGCTAAGCTTCAGTTTTGTTTAAGTGTTTGCACTGAGTTGGGCTCTGGTTTCCTTACATAGGAATGAATGCAAGATATAGGAGCTGCGTTTCACTACAGCCTCCCTAAAAGAGTACTGACTATTTCATGGTTGGTGTCACTTTAGAAAGGACATGTCATTAGCTTTACATGTCTACAACCCGAGCACTTGGAAGATTAAGGTAGGGAGGTCTTGAGTTTGAGGCTGCCTGGGCTTCATAGTGACACCCTGTAGGGCATTATTTTATGTTTGCTGGTAGCTTTCCCTTTCTCCAAGTCATGACAATCGAAATTATTATCCGACATTGCCAGTGGGGAAAAGCCACTGGGAGAGCTAGTGATGAGCATAAAATTTGACTATTTAAATCTTTCTCTGAAGTAATGGGTAATAACTGCCTTTTGAAGATGGTATTAACCTATGTGTTTGTGGCCTTTTTAGTATTGAACACATGATTATATACTTTTAAGAATCAGATATATTAAATAATGTTTCTTACCTCTTCCTTTCTCTTTTTTTTAACAGTATGCAAGCATTGAAAAAAATGGTGAATTTTTTATGTCTCCCAATGACTTTGTCACTCGGTATTTGAACATTTTTGGAGAAAGCCAACCCAACCCGAAGACGGTGGAACTTTTAAGTGGTGTGGTAGATCAGACCAAAGATGGGTATGTGTACTTCTAATTATCTTCCTCAAGTCTTCTGTTCAAGCCAGTTTTCTTTTGCTTAATAATAAAGAACTCAGTAAATGTATGCAACCTATGTAGATCCAGAAATAGTTTTCTGCCTACTTGTCCATCATTTTAGAAATGATATCCTTAATAGTCCTTCGAGAATCTTTCAGAGTTAGTGATTCCATGTTTGGAAGACGTGTTTATAGCTTCATGATTCCGTTGTAACTGTCGAGGTGGTGTGAACATGTATGAGTATATTTATATGTATGTTGTATAGCTGTGAAATTATGAACTTCAACATGACTCTATAGACATATCTTCTACCTCTCCCTTTGTCCAAGTAGTCTGTAAAATTTCACATGTGGTTAAATGTTGTAGAAATGGGAGACAGAAAAATCTGATGATTCCAAGTCACCAAGGGAGTAAGCCTCTGCCTGGCTGGAGTAGAGACTCCCTTGCATAGACCTGAACAGGCACTTTGCAGGACACCCTTTTGCCTTGTCCCCACTACCTTATGTTTCCTCCCTGTCTTCTCTGGAATTGGTAAATGTTGCCTTATTTGATGGAGGAATCTTGGGGACTGGTGTGATGAAACATGTTGAGATGAGAAAGTTACTTTGTGTTATCTTGGTGGACCTAAATTCTATCACAAGTGTCTTTGAAGATGAGGGAGAGGAAGATTTGACCCGAGGACCTGGTGTCATATGACTGCAGAGGCTGAAGTCTGAGTGGGGGATCTATAACCAGGAGTGCCTGCAGCCACCTAAGCCTGCAGGAACCTAAGATGGAGTTCCCTAGAATCTCTGTCTGGCCTTGCTGCCACCTTCATTTAGGACTTCTGAGTGTCCGAATCGTAATAGAATATATTCCTGCAGGCTTCCAATTTGTTGTAAAGTTTGTTTTATTTATCTTTAATTGACAAAAAATATTTATCATATACAACATGTTTTGAAATACACACTCATTATGGAATAGACTAATCTTCCTAGTTAACATATCTATTTCACGAAGTGCTTGTTTTGTTTTTTGTTTTTTTCATTCAGAACATTTAAATCTCCCTTAGCAATTTTCAAGTATACCTGTCTTTTTATTAATCATAGCCCCGTAGTGTCCAAGATTGTCTTTGACAATATTTTGTTCTTTAAACATGTCACCTTAATACCTCCTCCTCTGATGCCAGCCCCTTGTAATCAGCATTCTACTCGCTACTTTCATGGATTCTGATGTTTTTTTTAGAGTCTGCTTATAGGTGAAAACATGTGTCCTTTGTTTTGCTATGCCTGGCTTATTGCACTTAATATAGCTTAATATGATGTCTTTCACTTAATATTATGTCTTTCAGGTTCATCCACATTGTCACATGTGATAGGGTTTCTTTTTTAAGGCTGAGTACTGTTCCATCAGGTGTTTATAGCGTATTCTTAATACGCTCATCTGTTGATGGATGCTTGAGTTGACATAATCATCTTGACTGTTTTGAATAATGTTGTAGTGAGCATGGGAGGGCAGACATTTCTTTAATCATTGACCATTTTCTGTGTTGTAATTGACTATGGCAGTTCTTTTAACTGGAGAATTAGAGAGCCTTTAGTTCTAAAGAATTTTTGTTGGTCCATGACCAATTTTATCTATGAAAAACATCCCTGTCTTTGCCCAATCATACCTTTTGTCTGATCTAGTGGTGGGCTAAGCAGTGGTTCCTGGTAGCAACTGCCTCTGTCTAACTTGGGGTTGGACTCGGCAGCAGAGTAAAATGCCTCTGGTCAGCATAGTCTACTTATTACAACATCTCTAGCTTGCTGGAGCTCACTTGTTTCTTAGCTAGATTCATCAGTCTGGGTACTGGGAGTATGTCCTTGCGGCTCTGTCCAGGATCCGCACAGTGACTCTGTTTGGCACTCATGGTGTGTTCGAAGAGCATGTGTTTGCCATCTCAGAGATCCTCTGTTCTTCCTTTGACATGGTTGTGTTTTATAGTTGAGGCTGTCCTTAAACTCACAGCAATCGTCCTGCCTCAGCCTCCCACATGTTAGAATTATAGGAGTGTGTATCATCGGGCCCTGCTGAACTGTGTTTGCCTTCTTTCCTTCTTTAAGTATGACTGTTTGCTTGGCTTGGTGCTAGTGGTCCCGGGGCCGGGCCAAGTGTTTTCAAGTCTTTGGTTTCTTATTCAAGGAATTTAAATAAAAGCTCACAGAGATTGCAAAGTAGTGAATAAACTTTATTCAAAGCAAAGCAGTGAAAAGGATCAGAATATACTTCAAGAGAGCAGCAGTCCTCAAGAATGAAGATGTGCAAGGGCCCTGATTATTGCTTGAGATTTCCTTTTATGGGGTTCAGTAGGAGAAGGAGTTGGGTTATTAAGGGGTGTAGTGAACATGGCTCTCAAATTGATGGATTACATCATATTTTTCTACTGCACATGGCCTCTCCCCATAATGCATCTGATTTTGATCATATGCATGTCCAATCATGCATAGGCATAAGATGGTAAATAGGGGATTCTAAAGGTTCGCCTGAGGACAGAGTATCGCCTCACCGCTTATTCTCCCCAAAGCCCTGTCTAGGGTGGAGCAAACTCTCATTCTTTTATGCGGATACATTGGGAATCTATTTGAATAGAAACTGAATAAGTTTGATTGTTTCTAGGGGAGGAGAAACTTACTGCCTTATCCTGAGAGGTGTGTGGCTACCCTGATGCAGGTGGGGCTCGGAGGTTGCTAAGTGCACCATTGTTCAGTGAAGGGTGTGTGTGCACACAGTAAATGAATGGAAAGGAGCTATCTGCCATGTGCACTGTTGGAAGAGGTAGGTGGTTGTTAATAATTCAAATTAGGTAGAGGCCCTGGGTCACCAAACCAAACTACTCCCTATGCTTGCCTGTCTCAGGTTGGTTTGGTTGGCTTTGGCTTTTGAGTCAGAGTCTTGATGGCCCAGTTTGGCTGATACTCTTTTTTTGTAGTTCAGCTTGCCATGATGGGCTTAATCAATGTGTGAAGTTAGTCTGAGAAATCTAAGCAAATACATGTGGATTGACATGAAGAGATTTCCCTGCACTATCCCTGTGGGCCATAGTTCCATCCTCGGAGCATTTTAAAGACTGGTTTTAGATATAATTTTATGTGTACGAGTATTCTACCTGCATTTATGGATGTGCACCACATTCATGCTTGGTCATGGTGCCAAGAAGTCAGAAGAGGGCAACAGATCTTCCAAAAGTGCTAGGAACTGAACCAGGTTGCTCTGCAAGAGCAACCAGTGCTCTCAACCACTCAACAACTCTCCAGTCCCATCAGTGTCTTTCTAAGATAGATCCAGGGACTATTTGTTTTAGTACAAGGAAGAGCCTTGGTTGAGAGACATGCTGTGAGAGACAGTAAATAGAAGCTTCCTTTCCAATGGGAGGTCAGGGAGGACATCCCACTGGTAAGGTGTGGGCTGAAGGAGTTGTGGTCAGGAACAGGCCCCCAAAGGGGCCCTGCATTTGGAGATGCGAGTCTAACATATCTGGGGTGCAGTAATACAGGACGTGGTGGGAGAGATAGGCCATGTTTAGACCGTGTCAGGACTCATACCGAAGGGTGAGGGTGAGAAAGTTTATCTCAAGCTGTGGAGAGCCACCCAAGGCTGGTTTGAATCAGGAAGTTGGCATGGTTTCCAGTGGGGTAGCATAATCCTTATTGATTATTCTTTGTTGTGTTTGGATTTTCCTTTGTTCTACTGTCTTAATCGATTTAAGGATGGATTTAATCAATTTCTGAGAGTCCTTGAGGGAGATGAAAAGAGATTTTGAATGCCTGGGGCTGGAATCCTCTGGTTGGGGGGCTTTCTGAGTTAGGGGGGCTTGCCTCACATCTGAGGAAGAAGAAGAGATGGGTTTCAGGATTTCTCAGGGCCCAGACCCCCTTACAAAGCCATGTAACTAAGCAGTGTGAATGTTCTACCAGCTATTGAATATGTATGACTTCTGATGTGTCTTTTAGATTTGGTAGTGGCTGTAGCTTTCAATTAGGATGGAAATTATGCTGTGTGTATCATCTAAGAATATTCTTCATATATAGCTCATACCACTTATCAACTAAGAACCAGGTGAACATCTCAGTTTGTCCACATGAGCTTAACAAACATGTTTCTGTTTGTTTTTAATGATTATCACATGAGAGCAAGCTAAGACTAAGAAACTTTGTGGCTAAGTGGGGCTGGGATGAGCTGTGGTTGTTGAGTGTTTAGCTGGCTGCCTGCACCAGACATTGAGCCCTGCCTGTCTGTGGGCTCAGGTGGCTGGAATATCTCATTGGCTTGCTAGGATCGCAGACATCTTTTCCATAGACAGTTGCCCCTTGATGGTCATGGCAGATTGGTTTCAGGACCCTCACAGGATCCTGCCAAGGTCTGCCCATTCTCAGGTGCCTTCTATAAAGTACTGCGGTTCTTACATCTGACCTATCATCATGTTTCCACTGTGCTTTAAATTGTCATCATTATGACAAGAGCTAACACAATAATGCTATGTGAATAATTTTTCTCATATTGTTTAGGGACAGTGTCTCATACTGTTTAATGACAAGAAAGTGCCAGTTCAGTACAGATGCATTGCTTTTTCTGAGAGTTTTCTAGTTGGTTAAATGTTTAGATTTAGGGCCCATGGACACAGAAGGCCAACTGTACATACTTTGGGCATAGAACCCTTTGCCCCCTGAGTAGATGTCTTCTGTGAGAACAGACTTGGGGAATGTCAGATACCCTGTTGTCAGTGATGGGCTGAAAGGCACAGGCTATCTCCTTGTCAGCCCCTACCCCATTTTATTGAACAGAGGGGAATAATCAACACACAGGAACAAATCCTTTCTGTTCAGACAACAAAGACTCAGTCCTGGGTCAGGACTGCTGCCTGAGGAATAAATGTAGGGGTGCCAGAAAAAGGTAGGAAATGGGGTTTTAGATATGTGGCTTGTGTAAAGTATGTTCTGCCTTTTCCATGTTGACTACTTCTTTCTTAGTGAAGGAAATACAGCCTTTTAAATTCTTCCCAGGGTGAAGGAGGATGTAATAGTGTTAATGATAAAATCATTGTTATATACCTGTTTTCACTTTGTGAGGCTGTGGTGAAGAAATCCAGGCCTTGGCCACATGCTGGGAGTTAATGAGGTTTACAATTGGGAGCGCTTAAAGAGTATTAGGGTAATGTATTTAAACATCAGCTGTTCACGGGCTGAGCTGCTCATCATCTGTGGAGTACAGTCCCCATCCGGTAGGGTAGAGGAGGCCTTTCTGTCAGCTAATGAGGAAAGTTCTCCGTACTGACAGTGGACATGCATTTCAGATAAACACCTGAAATTCGTAATCTAGAGAATTAAGCAAAGGCATCTCTTTAATTAAAAAAAAAAAAAGGCTTGATAATAATCACCAGTCAAACCGTGGAGCTTAAATGTTCTTCATAGTCATCAGACTCCCAAATTAATCTACCAAAACAAAAGGCCTCATTAACAGCTCTCATTGAATCAGTGTTATTTTCTTTCCCTTTTCTGTGGATGTCTGATTAACCCCCTTTCTTTCTGCATTACTCACTCCATGTTTAATATTTGATGTCTGAAATCATGGGGGGCGCATGCAATGTGGTGGCTAGACGCTGTCTACAAGGAGTAAATTAAGAAGGATTTTTAAAAAGGTTGGTATTATGTTGCCGATGCATTTGAAGATCTTTAGGAATGTCAGGGTCTTATTTTTCTTTTTAATTCCAGAAAGAGTTGATTAATGACTAGGTACTGATTTCACATCTCATTTCATATGTACCTACAGCAAACTCCCCCTCTCCACTTTCCTCTTCTCCTCCCGCTCACCCACGCCCTCCTTGGGAGAGTTTTGCTGAAAGGGCAAGGTAAGAAATGGCCATAGCTCGAGGGGAAAGGGAGGTCACAGGAGGCTCTTTCGCACACGGACGGCTAGCAGAAGGCATTCTGGTGGGCAGAACTCTGGAAACTGGAACAAATCTTTCATGTAGGTAGGAAAGCCAAGACACTTTGGTCTTGACTAGGAGATTAGCTTCTTGTAAGAACCTGGAGAATTCTAAAACAACAGTGTAGCTAGTGGACCTCTGGAAGCCCAATGATATTTGCAGGAGTCCAGGAGGTGAGAGCTGTTTCTGTACAGACGTGGAGGTGCCACACATGCTTCTTACGTCGCTGGACAGGTGTCTTTTAAGACCAAGGACGGTGAAGTTGCTACTTTTGCCACCCAATGTTGGTGTCCCCAGATTCCTGCTGAAACCTTACTCTGATCCAAGAGGTGGGGCTTTGGGGAAGTGGTTATGTGGGCTATGCCTCCTGGACCTGGTTAGCAGTCTTATAAAGGAGATTTGAAGGAAGCTGTTCACGCCTTCCACCATCTAGGGAAAACTTAGAAGGTACTGTCTGTGTGGAACAAGTCTCCACCAGACACTAAATGTACTGGCGTCCCTTGATCTCTTGGAATTGTGAGCCAGACATTTCTGTTGTTCATAGTTTTGATGTAGTGGTCTGGATAGAGTAAGGCAGATGCCAAGCCAGCGAGCTGTCCTTCTCTTTTTCACCGCACTGTGACAACAGCAACGACAATATTTTCGCTTCAGAATGCTCATGAAGTACAGAAGTTTCTGACTTTTTCTTGAACAGACACTGAGTGATTAAGTGGGGAAGTACACATAAGAACTTAATACACTTATTCTTACTGTAGTTTGATGTAGAGGAAAGCAATCAGTTTTGAGTTAATAGCTGAATTAATATTTTTCCCCCCAAGAATGAATTTTTTTTAGGATAAAAATTTTTCCATGAGACAACTCCCGGATATTAAAGACTTTCCTAATGTTAGTGGTAACAACATTAATGAAAGTAGCCTTTTAGATGTGGTAACGAAATGTCCCCAATGTTTGGAAGATCTGTATATCTTAGGGGGACAGTATTTTCAGTTGACCAAGACCTGCTGTGAGAGAATCCCAGATGGAAAACTCATCTACTCACGTGGCACAGCACTGGGTTTCAGGGTAACAGTGGGAAAGGCCCACACAGCTCCAACTTCCATGCTGCCTCTAATCCCTAAGAAACCTCTGCTTGTAGGCGTTGATAATTCCCCAGTTTTCTGAAAGGGCTATTAAAGCCCTACTTTCTTTTCCATTGCTAGGCTGTATGAGCCTATAGTCCTTTATATGTTCTTCAGCTAGAAGACCATATCCCCACAGACTGAAGGCAGTGGTTTTCTGCTGAGATATTAAAAGAAATTTCAGAATTAAATGTGCTTTATTTCACTAATTCCTTTGTTTAAAAACATAGATATTTTTCAAACAAATATTTATATTATCATGTAATGCAGTGATTATCAACCCGTGGGCCACAATTCCTTTGGGTTCGAATGACCCTTTCACAGGGGTCACCATTGGAAAGCACAGATACACATTAGTTCATAACTGTAGCAAAATCACAGTTACGAAGCAGTGAGGAAAATAATTTTATGATTGGGGTCATCACAACATGAGGACTGTATTAAAGGGTCACAGCATTAGAAAGCTTGAGAACCACTGATGTAATAGATTTCTCCCCTCCCCCTTTTTTTTTTTTAAATTTTCTGTATAAGGTTTCTCTGGCTATCCTGGAACTTGCTCTGTAGACCAGGCTGGCCTTGAACTCACAGAGATCCACCTGCCTCTGTTTCCCAAGTGCTGGGATTAAAGGTGTGCGCCACCACCACCAGAAATAGATTACTTCTTTAATACACACACAGTTTTGATTTCTAATAGTATGGTAGATATAAGCCATATAAATAAAAGTCCTCTGGGGTCCAAGCAATTTATAAACTACTAAGGGGTCCTAGGCTAGGACTCAGGGATTTGATGATTGCTGAGCTAGGAAAAGCAATGGAAAGGAAGGTAGAGAGTAGAGTGCGGGACTGTAGACATGGTGGTAAGATTTAGAAAGAAGGTTACTTGGGATTTCAAACATTTTTTTTTCCTCTCCTGGAAATAGATGAGCAGGAAGTATAAATTGAGGTATTGTCTGTTTACAGAGAGAATGCTACACTAGAGTCATCTTGACTAGAATGAATGGATGAGGGAATAACAGCAAGGCTGAGCAGAACCCATCTGAGGGCACACCTGGGCATTATCGTACAACTGAACCTAGGACCAGTTAGTGTATGTGTTTGTTAGCTGCCCTTTCACCACTGTGACAGAATCAGCTTAAAGCAGAAGGGTTTATTTTGGTTTATGCTTCAGGAGACAATGTCTATTTGTCAGGGAGGGTGTGGTAGCAGGGCATCTCTGTGGTGGTACCATCTTCGATGGCAGGAGCTCAAGGCACAGCTTGTTCAGAAGGCGATGGATAAGCACACAGAAAGCTGGGACAAGATCATAAGTGGATGCCACCTTCGATACCTGGCAAGTGAATCACTTAAGCTTGGCAGTCTGCCCACAATCCCAAAGGTTCCATGAGTAGCACCTTCCAGAGTAGCACCACTGGCTGGTGACCAAATGTTCAAATACACAAACCTATGGGAAATATTCTATCTTCAAAAACCACAGGAGAGCTATGTGTTTTCCTTAAATTTCATCTGCTCCAGCCCCAGCGTGGAATAAGAAAGGTTAGGTGTAGCAGGGCTCGAGGTCCCAGTCATTAAGAATCTAGAGTAGTTGGACAGTGATGGTACATGCCTTTAATTCCAGCACTCAGGAAGCAGAGACAGGCAGATCTCTGAGTTCAAGGCCTGCCGAGTCTACAGAGTGAGTTCCTGGACAGGTTCCAAAGGTAGAGAGAAACCTGTCCAAACGCCACCCACAAAAGAATCTAGAGTCGGGGGCAGTCCATACAGGTATGGGACACACAGAGAACAATTACAGTATAGTGCATAGTTCTTTTCTGTTTGTTTGGCGAGGAGGGCTAGTGCTGGGTCTTGTAGACTATCACTGAGCGACATTCCCAGTTAGATTTTTTTTTCTATAAGGGTAAAAGAAGATGGTGAAGTCAGAGCAATCAGAGGCGATGGGAAAGCTGTGTAAGCTTAATGAACTGCATTGTTCAGTGTGGATGGAAGTTGGGGCACCCAGGGAGAGAGTGGGAAAACTAAGAGACGATGGTCCCAAAGCAAGAAGCTGAAATTGAGAATAAGGAGTTACTGGTAATGCAAAAGCCTTATTTCTGACCATGGAGTGAAGGGCTAGAAGCGGGGAGAGAACCCTAGCAAAAGGGAAGTTAATGTGACTGGGAGGCCTTGGTGTGTGAAGCACCTGAGATTTAGACTCAATAACATATTGCAGCTATTTTGATTTGAAGGATGAATATAGTAAACATTTTGAGGATTAAGGTAGGAGAGGGTTGGAGACGATGCCAGCCTGGCACCTACAACGATGGCTGGGAAGGGAACTGAGTGCAATGAGATGAGACCCTAGAAGCCAGGAAGGGTGCCAAGTAGCATGGTATGATGGGAATATTCCTCCGGACCATCCGTATTTAAAACTCAATACGAAGTTTTAAAAGGAAGGAAATCGAATGTGACCACTGTTATACAAAGCTAATCACAAATCTGTTTCTCTGCTGGTGTTAGTAGAAACGGAATGTGCTGGTTGCTTCAGTTAAAACAATCTTCACGGAAGCTGTGAGGAACTCCTCAAGCGAAACCACTCTGTTCTGCATGGGTCCCCCAAGGCTCCTGTTGGAAATGCATTCCCAAGGCAACAGCATTGAGGAGTGGGCTCTTGAAGCAGGGAGCTCTCTGGAGGTGATGCTAGCATGGGAAGGCACTCTTTATAAAATGGTATGACTGGCCTCCTCGTTGGTGTAATGCCTTCTGGTATATTCAGATGCAGCAAGAAGCCAAATGACAGTGCCTCGGTCTGGAGCGCTCCCGCCCCCAGTATCGTGAGGAAGTGTACATCTGCTGTTTATAGATGGCCCAGTACTAGAGCATCATGAAAGAGAAAAGCCATTAGGGGATTTAGTGCTTATTAACTTTCCCTGTGGTAATTCTCTCAGTCATTTCCCAGAATGCACTGTGCACATTAGGTTTTAGTATCGCTGTTGAGAGTAAGACTTGAATTGCAATCTGATATTAAAGTTTTAGGGTCATCAGTTTTAGGTGAAAAAAGGCAAGAGTTCAAAGATCTTCCTGTCTTGGCCTCCCAAGGGTTGGGGTTTCAGGAGTATATCCCTTTGCCTAGCTTCTTAATCTTTTTCACAAGCAGTTGTATGGAAACTTATCTGGGACATGGGTTGCCATTAACTTTGAATGACTTATGACCTTTTCAGTGAGTGGGTGGGAGTGACTTTCCAGTTCATACTAGTATTTCTAATTCACAGTAAATTAAACTGATGAAATTAAATTCTTAGTATTTTTTATTTCTTAGGTTTTCTGTCTTTCTCACTGAAAATCCTAGTTGCCTGCAGCATTCACATAATTGCATCTTTGTATTATGTAGATGTTCAGAATAACAACACCTGTATTGTTTCTAACAATTGTATATTGAATGACGATTAAGATTTCTTTTCAGCTGTGTATGCTTAGACTATATTCCACAAAATATATACGGTTGAAATACTGCGTTCTAGAGTATTTGAGGTAATCCATGGCTCTGTGTGGGTTTGCCACTGATTTGATAGATGCATAGGTCCATTCATTTCAGTTTGGTTTTCAAGTTTTAGGCATTGCTTTTCCTTTTTTTCTTTCTTTCTTTCTTTTATTTATTTATTTTTTGCCTTTGGACTTACTTGCATTTTGCATATGTAAATCATGTATTTCCAAAGTCCAGACTGTAACATAGGAGGGAGGTCTGTGAGAAGCCTGTGTACCTTCATCTCTGGAGGCGTTCCTTCTCTTCGTTCAGTCTTTGCTTTCTCCATCCACAAAATAGTTTTCTTCCTCTCAATAAGTGAATTGATACTAATATTCCTGTTCATGGTGACTTCTTATTCATATGGAACAGACAGCTAATTAGTGTTCTCTGTCCCTCTCCCCTCCCTTACACACACACCACACACAACCCCCCTCACACAGATACAAACACCACACATGCACATACATACTATACCCTGCCATACCACACACAAACACCACACACACTCCACCCTTCCATACCACAAGCAACCCCCCCCCCCACATACACATACACTGCACACACCAAAGACAGTACTTACATACATGTGTGCATATATGTTAGGTTCTCCAAGGAAAGAGTCAGTAGTTACAGATTTCCTATAAGGAATCAGCTCCCTAGTTATGGCAGCTGAGCTGCCCCACTGTCTCTCCTGTGTGCATGGTGGAGACTGAGGAAAGTGGAGGTGTTGTGTAGTTTACCTTCTGAGGCCAGAGTCCTGAGAGAACCTGTGAGCAGTTAGAATAGCTCTCAGCACTGGGACTGGGGAAATGGTATAGTCAGCAAAGTACTTGCCATACAAGCCTGAGGTCCTGAGTGAGTATGAAATCCCAGTGCCCACATAAAAAATGGATGTGATGCTGTATGCTTATAATCCCAACACTGGAAAGAGAGACAAGGGTTCTGTGGCTTGCTGGCCACCCATCTATCCGAATCAGTAAGCTCCAGGTTAGTGAGAGACCCAGTCTTTAAAAGGGTTTGTTTTGTTTTGTTTTTAGAGAAGGATTGAGGAGGACACACATTGGGCACCAATTGAAGGTGAGGATGTAATTATTTACTAGACCCAAGATAAACGATAAATGGGTATTTATTGAACAGTTATACAGAAAAATACAAAGAACTATGGGAGCGCGTCTCTGCCCTTTCTACTGAATCGCCTGACCTACCAGAAAGACTGGACCAAAGAAAGCCACTCCTCAAGTTTCCCTCTTTCCACTTCTGTCTATCTGTCTATCTATCTTGGGCCACACACCCAAGGGGGTGTGGCCACCATTGCAAGTTCACTGAAGACTGCAACAAATAGCATCTGACTTTTGTCCATTTATGAACATTTGCACACAAATGTATGAATGTAGATGCATGAGTTTGTACTCTCTCTCTCTCTCTCTCTCTCTCTCTCTCTCTCTCTCTCTCAATCTTGGTGAGTCTGTGTTCCAGCTCAAGTGCTCAGCTAAGAGACCATGATCTTCTGTTTTGCTATCCAAGTGTTTGTTCCATAAAACCCTTGGTGATTGGATAATGCCCACCATATTGGGGAGCAAGTCCACCTAGGAAAATGCTAATCTTATAAAAATCTCCTCATGGATATATAACAAAGCAGTGTTTCATCTTGGCTGTCTGTATCCTAATCAAGTTGACATATAAAATAAACAGTTGTTAGAGAGAACTGGACACAACATGACTTGTACTAATTGCTCTTCTGAATGGCTCCTATGTGCCTATGTGCCTGTTTGTTCAGCAAACACTTCCTAGACTCCTTTTGGTGTCATGTTTCTTACTGTTATTATAACCTACACACACACACACACACACACACACACACACACACACACACACACCTTCTGATAACTCCTGCCATCAGGCACAATGGATATTTCTCATGGGAAAAGCATTGTATAATGGAAGGAACACTGGCTGCCACAGCATTTGTGTCTTACTGAGTTTCTTAAAACCTTCGAGACTTAGGCAAATCGCCTACACTCCTGAGCCTGTTTTGTCACTAAGGAAATGGTGCTTCCATCTTGCTCTGGGGGTATTTTGATGTTCCTGCCCAAGGGCATGATGACTGTGAAAGTGTTCAGTTAGCTTCTGTCTCAGTTGACACCCGGGTACCAATCCTCAGTTCCTGCTGTGTCCGTCACCTTCCACATCTTACGTTTGTGATCCTTCTCCACCATCCTCATAGTCTTTCTTCCATGTTAAGAGCAGCCTTTGCTGATTCTCCCCACTGCCCGCCACCTTGCCTCTCCTTCCGTAACCCTCATCTAAAGAGGTGTCTGTTCTGGCCCTTGCAATTAATTTCTCTGCTCGTTCATTCTTCAGCTGCTCTCCTCAGGTTTCTCTTGCTGCTGGACTGAATTTGCCCCTGTTAAGTCAGCACAACAGTCTCCAATGATAATATTAGTCCTCAGGTCGGCACAGTTGCTCCTTCACACTTCTTGCAGTACTTTCTGTGTGTCCTCCCGGCACACTGCATTTGCCTGCTTTCCTTCAATCTCGCCATCTACAACATCTATGGCTCCTTTCTGCATCTTCTGCATCTCTCCAGTTTTCACTAATCTGTCTAGATTTCCATTTCCTGTGTTACATCTTACATACTCAGTACTTTTGTACTTTCATGGCTTCAGTTCACTTAGCCCCGCTGAAGTACAGTTCTCTTTTTGAGACTCCTGTCCTGCTCCCTGCATCCCTGCAGGGCACTGACTGGACTTAGAAGCGTGTGGAAGGTGTTCAGTCTTTATGAAGATTGGAAGTGCTCTCAACAGCTTGTAATTCCCGCTGCTCGGCACTGTAGTGGCAGCCTCAGGAAAGTGTGGTGGTGTTGTGAGGTCTTTAGAAAGAGGACTTGCTAACCAATGCAGATTGGTAGTGCAGGGTAGGGTGGAGCAAACAGCCTCAGATGGACAGAGATAGTTCCTGACTTGAACAGACCCAGGGTGAGACAGTCATAATGGACTCTTGTGAAGATTTTAATGAAAATCTACATGTCTAGAGTGGCCCCTGTTGTAACAGAGTGATCCTCTTAACATTTTGTTGAGATTCTTTGTACAACAAAACATAGCTACTTAGTCAGAATTTTGTAAACAGAAATGACTTTTTAACTTCACTTTTCATTCTTGATGTTTTATAGGTTGTCAATTACCCTTCCCAGTCATTATAGCCGATGCAGTTCAGCTTTAATATTTGATATTAATATTTTAATATTTGATTAAAAACTATAGCTTTAAGGGGAAATGGCCACAGCTCCATCCAGCTGGGCTCTGTGCTCCTTGTCTGTGTTTTGCTCAAAGATATATTTGCCTTCATCATCATTTTCTTTTTCCTTCCTTCCTTCCTTCCTTCCTTCCTTCCTCTCTTTTTTAATATTTATTTTTTAATTTAGAGACAAACTTGCTTCACATGTCAATCCCAGATCCCTCTCCCTCCCCTCCTCTCCCACCAACCCTCCAACCCCCCATTCCATTCCCTCTCTGCTCCCCAGGGAGGGTGAGGCCCTCCATGGGGGATCTCCAAAGTCTATCATATCCGGGACTAGATCTAGACTCTTCCCCATGTGTCCAGGCTGAGAGAGCATCCTCCATGTGGAATGGGCTTCCAGAGTCCATTCGTACGTCAGGGATAAATACTGATCTACTGCCCGGGGCCCCATAGATTGCCGAGGACTCCTCACTGGAGTGATGAGCAAAGGGGTCAAGACCAGGCTGGTGAAACCCATAGAAACAGCTGACATGAACAAGGGTGAATTCATGGACCCCAGACTGATGGCTGAGAGGCCAGCATGGGACTGATCCAGACTCCCTGAACGTGTCTGTCAGTAATTGCTACATCCATTCAGAGTAGCTTATTGAAAGCAAAATGTCAAGTTTCTGTTTATTTTTTCCTTTTGCCCCTGAATCAAACCTGTGGCTGTATCTTATTCACCTTGTGGTTAGAAGAATGTTATTGGAGCAGTCATGGTGGCAGCAAGGAACCCGAAGCAAAGTCACCCCTCTCTATATGGCATTTCTTCCTTCTCTTGGCCAGGTAACAGGTGCAGCATCTGTCCCTACCAGCAGGAGCTCCTTTATTTTGGTAGCTCTTTCTGTTCAGTTATTTTCAAGTTGACCTCAAAGTACCGGTGCTGCCTCACACAGCCTCTGCCTTCCCTTTTTTTAGGAGATGGGAGGCTTGCTTTCTTTCTTCTGTATTGGAGAGAGGTAGGAAAATAGGAAGGAGTAGTGGTTCCAGTTGGGGATTCTTCTATGTGTTCTTCCTTTAACACTAAAGTGAGAATTTGGAGGCTCTTTACAGTGCAATGGCAGAGAAAAGGTAGTGGTTGTGAGTGGGCCGAGAGCTTGAGTTTGTGTGCAACCGTGGTATGTCTCAAAAGCAACATCGCCTGCGATTCGGGAGGGGAAGGCCAGTTGGAAGAGGTGTATTTGTAATTTGAGACAGTTTACAGAAAGAAATTCACTGGTTCTTTGTACATAGATGCTCGTTTGTGGTGGCATAGGGGAAAAGGTCTGACCTATTTTACAGGCTGGCTGCTACTGTGGATTCAGGCATTTTTCTAGAACACCCTGTGTGAATCAGTTATTTCTGTAATTTGAGACTATGTGATACTTCATTAAATTTTGAGTATTTAAACTATTTTAACTATGTGAGATAACTGAGATGATGATACATGAATTAGTTTAATTATGGTAATGATTTCAGAAGGTGCGTGCATACGATAATACGTTGTACGCCTCCAGCGTGTGCAATATCGGGGGTCAATTATACCTCAGTACATCTAGAAGCCTCTTTGGGAAATTGCATGGAACATCTCATGCTTCCTGTTTATTTCTAAACATCTTACCTCCTAAGTACCTTCTTTAAATTTCTTTTGTTGCTGAAGGCCAGTGCATTTTCTCCCTCATTCCTGTTGGAAGCAAATGTATCACTCTGATAGGAGATGTAGTAGTTTTTTTGCCACACTGAGTAAAATTGAAAACACTTCACCTTTCTCTGTTTATATGGATGTTATGACCATGTTGATGAGAAGTATTGTCCCTGAAACTCAGTCTGAATTTTCATTTGACCAGAAATTTGTGCAAATTCAATTTAGGATCAACATGTGGGCACTTTTTTTGTGTGTTCTTAAATACAGAAAATCATAATCTATTTTAAGCTTATTGTAACTGATGGAACACTTGTTTACACGGGTAAAATGACTCCATGCAAGCCGTATATTGAAGTTCATGTTAATGTTTGCTATTTAATGACACCTAATGATATTCAATGAAGGGTTATGCTGAACTGGAGAGAAAATGTGTTACCCAGGCAACTGCCTCTGGCAGACTAGAGATTCAGGCATATGGCTCTATAGTACACATTATTTCAGCATCTTTAAGCATAAAGAACCACACATGTAATTGACTGTGAAAAATTACTGCTCAGTTACTGTATTGTATGGTCACAATAGAAGTAAATGAATACGTCATTGTTGTTGGAACAAGTCTGTTGGGAATCACTCGTAGACTCTACTATTTAAGAAGCAAAAATACAATAAGAAGAAAATAGCTGGTTTAATTAACGTGTAAAAATTGGGTTAATTTGAATTCAGCTGGCACAGCAGATATTAGTGTTTGCTGGGGACTTGGGGTGGTATTCTGGCCATGCACTTTTATTTCTTTTTGTCCATACTATGAATCATTTTATGTTTTTAAAATGATAGGGGTTTTTCTTGTCATTTATGTTTTGCTTTGCCTAGAGTTTATATTTTGTTCACACCAAGAGAGATTTTGGTGTACTTTTATCACAAACCTAGGAATTCTAGTTGAATGAAAGAAAATGCTAAAATATTTGTAATTCAAAATGCTACTCATGGGAAATCAGTCTAACGATTTCATTTATTTAAACATTATTTCAGTTGGTGCTTATTATTTATTTATACTTCCTAAAACAGAGTGATTAAATAGGAATTCACCATTGGCAGATGCCAAAAAATAGCCTTTTTGCCCTTGTCACTTCATGTGTGTGCCAGTGCTTAGGGACCTTTTATTTGTTTTAGAATATTGTTTTAATTACTATTACTTGGGTTCAGAGATCCAGAAAAACCCACCAAGAACAGCAGTGTCTTCCAATAAAAACCATCCTGCTCAGTTTCGATTTTCCTTAACTGCTGTTTGAGCAAAGACACAAGTGACTGTCTTTTACAGAAAGTCTCCATGACAAAAATAATTCCTCAGCCACACCGACTTAGAGTCTCAGGGTGCTTTATGAGCTTTCCAGCGATAAGCCAGGAAACTGCAGTCTGATGAGCCAGGCATTTGCAGCGTGTGCTCTGCACGCGGCGTGGCCCCTGCATTTAAAATAACTGATTATACAGAGTTAATCTGGGTAAAGTAACAAGCCACGTTGTGGGGAACATTGCTTGGTGTACAGTGGTCATGAGAGGCTTGATGAGTCCCTGGTTTCTCACTCAGGTCTTTCCTTCCCTATTGTATTGTTTTTCCCTCACGACAAATAAAAGTCCCTCTCGTTTGTCCGCCCTTCACTGCCTGCCCACTCCATTTTTGGAGGGAAGGCAAGACAAGAACCCGAGATTGGAGAATCAACAGTCTTAGTGGCCACTTAGAGCTGCCTGGCAGATTGTTCACCTGCTGGCTTTTCAGTGAGTGATTGCTTTTCTGTGGTTTAATCTCCCCATTATCCTTCATTTGCCATTTTAATAAAGTTGAAGCCTTCTCACCCAGCCTTAACTAAAGAAGAAGGAAAGATGTAGGAAGCAGAGTGTTTTTTTGCTTTTTTTTTTTTTTTAAAGAAAATCTGCTGTTAACGTAAATCATTATTCCAACAGGCTGTACAGTTACTTTCCCTTTCTTTAGTGTCGTTTTTAAAGACAGTACTGAAATTAAAATAATGATAATTAATACCTATTTATCTAGACCATGGAGACAGAATTTAATTGTAGCTCAGGAAGCGTTTAGTATTCTTTTCTAGGATATAACTGGCCACAATCAGAATCAAAAATCTGAAAAGTAGGATATTGGCGATGTGGCTTAGATATGCCCAAGGTTGCTGGGTATTAGTTACCTAACAGTGAAAAAAGGAACAGATGGGGTATACATTGTGTCTGTAAAAGATGTCATTGAAGCCTGGTGTTGGTGGAGAATGCCTTTAATCCCAGCACTTAGGAGGCAGAGATAGGCGGATATTTGTGAGTTCGAGACCAGACTGAGCTAGTTCCAGGACAGCCTCCAAAGCCATAGAGAAACCCTGTCTCAAAAAAAAAAAAAAAAAAAAAAATTGTCATTGAGTGTTAGTTGACTATCGGTACAGAACTAGAAGAGGATGAGTCATGGTTTAAGTGCTTGATTCCTCTGGCATGAAAGAGGATGTTGAAGGTATAGGCATGCCATCCCCCTGGTTGACACTGTCAGCCCGAGTAGCTTGAGTGCTATTTGGAGTGTGCCGTATGGCTGTGGGCAGATAGGCAGGGTTGGCAATATGGATGAGTCACTCACTGAGTTAAGCTCACAGTTATGAAAGCTTATTTATTTATCTCCTTTTGCCAATATGGGAAGTAGTGATCTATGTAGAGGTGGTATTTACAGACCAAATTCATGATAATAACACAGTAAAATCACTAATAAAATTCTTTAATAGCTTTTCAAAGCCAGCCAGTTGCCTGCCTGTTTGAATGGCATGCAATGTGCCAGGTTTCATTGGAGCCAATGAATTTAAATAGGCCCTTGGCAAACACTCCAGTGAGGTTTGAACCAGAGTATAGTAGAACCCTGATTTATACTGGCCTCCAGACGGATGAGGCCAAGTCCATGCTGGAGCCAGGGTAGGCATGGGAAGATTTCCTTCTGCCTGAGGACCCCACATGAGATAGAAGGTTTCAGGAGAAAGCCAGGCAAGAGAGACAGATCCCTCATGAACTTGGAAAGGGGGCCACTGGGTAGCTAGGCAAAGGTAAGGCTAGAACTCAGGCTAGTTTCCACTTTATTTCTGCTGGCTTAAAACCAAGTGTAGCTCATTGTCTGTTCTTAGAGCGATTTTTAAGTTTCTATGAATTTTCATAATTAGGGCTGGGAGGCCTCCGTGTGCTCTCTGACCATCAACTAGCCTGTTAATTAAGAGTGTTTATGTGTGAGCTGCCTTGGCATTTGCCTACTGGGCATTTTCATATCCTTGGTGACCTTAGGGCCTTGCCAGTTTTCTGGCTGCCTCTGTTCCTGCAGCCACAGGCCTCCAGGTGTCATCCAGGGGGACAGGGCCCTAGGCTGTGACTTGTAGTCGAGGCTCCTTCAGAGTGCCTTCTAGCAAATCGAGCCTGAATGTGCCCATGTTGTCTCTACTGCTGCGGCTGCTGAGAGCAGCTTAGTCTATGGACTGTGATGTACTGCCTCAAGGGATCTTTTTGGCTCCATCAAGACACACCACTGCCCTGCACACACTTTGCAGTGATGCTGTTCTCATTTACATGGGGATAAAACTCTTCAAATATCCCTACCACTCTTTACGCCAGCCACCAGCTGTCTTTCTTTGCTTTCTTTCTTTCTTTCTTTCTTTCTTTCTTTCTTTCTTTCTTTCTTTCTTTCTTTTATGACACAATTCTTTATAGATTCTTGGGGAATTTCACACCATGCAGCCAAATCCTGCTCACCTTCCAGTCCCTTCCTATCCTGCCCTCACCCCTGCAGCACGTCCCCAAAAGAAACCCGCACAAAACAGTTAAAACAAAAACAAAACCTCACCTCGTTCCTTCTTCTTTCCAGCTCTTCATTCATCCTAGTGGCATTGGTTGTTGCAGTGTGACACACAGTATACACTTTTTTTCAGTCAGTTCTACCCACAAAATGTTCATTGCAGTGAGTCACTGGTCTGGTTCAAGGCCTCTGGCACACCATCGTCAGTGGACCCTCACTGAAACTCTTCTCAGATATCCTGCTGTTGCCCCAATCATGGAATCCTGCCTATTGTTCCACAGGACCAGTCCCTTCATGCACCCCAGCAGGTTATAGATGGGGTAGTTGTTAGGGTGGGCCAACCCAGGACCCAGAATACGGGTCTTGGTGGTAGCTGAGCTGGTCTGTTAAGACACTGGGCCTGTCCCCTTCAGGTGAGGAGCAAAGCCAGTTCTCTTAGGCCCATGCCATTGGGGCCAGCTCTCCAACACCCGTGGTGAGGGGCAGGGACCAGCTCCCATTGGGGAGGGGGTCTCATGGGGTAGGGGGCAGCTCTCATGCTGTAATGTCCAGTGAGGGGCAGGGCCATTTATCCCAGGGCCAGTGGGGGGCAGGGATGGCTCAGCACAACCCTCAGATTTCAACATGCATGGTTCCTATGACCCCTCATGTGGCAACATGGACATGGATATCATCACAGACCCCATCTACAGGAACACAGACCCAGACATGGCCCTAGGAAGCATCCTGGGCCTGGACATCACCATGGCCCTAGTATTGGCAAGGCCCTTAGACACTAACATGAGTCTCAGGAGTCTGTCTTTACCTTGGGCACCCTCACAGCCTAGAGTCACAGACATCAACTCAGACCCTGATGGCTGCTGGGCCACAGACCTGAACATGGCCCTAGGCAGCAGTCCAGGCCCAGACAACACCATGGCCTTGTGTGGTAGCACCAGCTGTCTGTCTATCCCATGGAGGCTAGACACTAGGCTTAGGTTGGCCTGACCTTTGAGACAAAGCATCCCACGCCCACTCTGAATGGCTTGTTGATTCTCATTCTCCACAGGAAGGAAGCACACTGTGTTCGGAACCATCAACAAACAAATGAAGAATCTGCAGGCCTTGAGCACAGCTCTCATGCGTTTGTCTCCTTTATTCTTCTGCATTCTGTTGTCTGATTCTGGAGTGATCTTTGTGTGTGTTTGTGCTCATTGGTGCCTCAAGGACCCAGATTCCTTTAATTTAGTCATTTATGTCTAGGACTGTATGTAGCCTAGAGTATGAACGCGTGCAGTGTCTTATTTGCAAGGCATCTAAGTGGGAGCAAGCAGGACTGGGAAAGCCAAAAAGCTATTGAAAGATGTTAAAATTATAGAGTCCATAGCTCTTTACTAGGGATCACAGTCCAATTCTGATCACTGCTGCTTCCTCTCCCTCCTCTTCCTCAGTACTTGAACTTGGGTGGTCTTGGAACTCTGTTTCTTGAGTTCGATTTTACTGTTTTACTTTTATCTCTGCCACTAATCCCGGACAATTGCTTGGCTTCTGTTGCAACACACGGAAGGGGGTAATAAGGAAAAGTTATTTTTGGGAAGCACTCTTGTGGTTAGGAATCGGAGTAAAGTGGTAATTGGATTTTGATATGGTGCATTGTCTACACTCGAACTTCCTAAAGTCTGAGCAGATCAGAGCCTCGTGTGCAGCTGTGTAAATTCTCGTGGCCACAGAATTGGCCTGGAGATAGGAGCCAGGCTAAGATGAAAGGATCATATGGGGTCTCAGCCTCTGCAGGGTGGGAATGAGCCCCAGCAGGGAGGAAGGCCAGAGCTGGAGTCACCCACCTTGTATAATTAAAGTTCCTATGATACCCACCAAGCATTTGTTTTCTTTTTCAGTCTTGTCTTCCCCTTGCTCCCTCATTCAGTTCTTTTGCCCTTATCCAGGCTTGGAATTTTGATGTTTTGTGTTGTGTGATTTTTTTTTTTTGGTTTTTTGAGACAGGGTTTCTCTGGCTTTGGAGGCTGTCCTGGAACTAGCTCTTGTAGACCAGGCTGGTCTCGAACTCACAGAGATCAGCCTGCCTCTGCCTCCCGAGTGCTGGGATTAAAGGTGTGTGCCACCACCGCCTGGCTTGTGTTGTGTGAATTTTAATTTTTTTTCTTGTTTCAAAACAGTATGGTTCGTGTGTCATTGGAAAAAATCAAAATATGAGTAAGAAGAAAAGTGAATTTAATGAGACATCTACAGTTAGTACTTTGACATGCATGATTCAGACGTGCTTACGTAAAGACTTTTGTCCACTCGTAGCAAAATAGAATTACATTTTGGTTTTGTTATTTTGATTGTTTTTCTTTTAGAGTATTTTTCATTATATCATTTTGGGGCATGTGCATGTATGTATGATTGGATGTTCTGAGGACAGAAGACAACCTGTAAGAATCACTCTTTTCATCTTGTTGGTCCCAGGGGTGAAACTCAACTGTCTTAGGCTTGGTAACAAGCACCTTTAATCTGTTGAGCCCTCTCACCAGACCTGGCGTTTTGAAACAGGGTCTCATCATTTAGTTCAGGGTGTCCTGAGTTCCCTCTTGTAGTTCAGGCTGAGATCTTCCTGCCTCTGCCTCTCAAGTGGTGAGATGGCAGGCATGCACCAGCAGGCTCTGCTAATGGAATCAGTTACTATGTAGTTTCTTTAAGTGAATTTTAGCTTAATCCCACAGGTATGCTTATAACATTTTTGGTGGTTAATTAATACTGTATATATAAACATTCTTTTAGTAAACCAATCACATATTGTATGTTAAAGGTTTTTTTTTTTTTTTTTTTTTTTTTAGTTTTTGGTTGGCTAGTATCGTGAGTGTTCTGTGAACATTTCTGGAAGTAAAAACTTGAACAAATTTATTAACTTTTCTCCCAGGATAAATTCCTAGAAGTGGGATTGTAGTGTCAAAGAATGTGCTGGGTAATTTTATGTCAACTTGACAAAAGCTAAAGTCATTTCAGAGGAGAGAACCGCAATTAGGAAAATGCCTTCGTAAGTTTGGGCTGTAGGCAAGCGAATAGGACATTTTCTTAATTAGTGATTGATGGGAGAGGTCCTGTCGACTGTAGGTGGTGCCATCTCTGAGCTGATGGTCCTGGGTTCTGTAAGAAAGCAGACTGTGAGCAAGCCATGAGGAGCAAGCCAGGAAGCAGCTCCCCTCGGTGGCCTCTGCAATCAGCTCCTGCCTCCAGGTTCCTGCCCTGTTGGGAGTTCCTGTCATGACTTCCTTTGATGAACAGTGATGTGGAAGTGTAAGCCAAATAAACCCATTTTTTATCCCGGTTCCTCCTTAGCTGAGTGTTTTCTTTTTTTTTTTTTTCTTTTTGGTTTTTTGAGACAGAGTTTCTTTGTGTCTTTGGAGGCTGTCCTGGAACTAGCGCTTATAGACCAGGCTGGTCTTGAACTCACAGAGATGCACCTGCCTTTGCCTCCCAAGTGCTGCGCCACCACTGCTGAGTGTTTTATAATGATAGACAGCATCTTGGCTGTTTCACCTGGACTTTAAGGTGCTGTAGAGTTACCGCTGGTATAAATGGCCCAGACGAACAGTGACCCTGGTGCTCCAGAAAAGCCAAATGGCATGCTAGAAAGAAGTTCTGGTTATTCATACACATTCTCCCTTAAACTATGAGCCACGGCATAAAATGTGACTTCTGTGTTTTGCTTCCACCTTCATTGGCTGCATCCTACTCTTAGTTGCCATGAGTGAATGTTGACATAGGACACCTCTCCTTACATACTTGTCATGGAATTAGTCAGACATGTGTGATTATTCCTAAAGGACATTGACACAGTGGAAGAAGCTTTGGCAGTTGGGGGTGGTGGAAAAGGAAGCAAGTGTGTTCACCAGCCAAGTTTGAACTTGATGAAACTTGTATCCTTCCTTGCAACACATGTTAATACCCATTAAACCTGTAAAGTAAGGTTGAAGCGGTGTTTATATGAAAATATAGATGTTTGTGGAAACCATGCTGTAAGTGCATATAGTACTATGTAATTATTCCCATGGCCATCCAGTCAGATTACCTTGAAAATCCAGAATGATCTTGATGAACAATAGCACATTGTGATTTCATGGTTGCTCTGTATACCTCCTACATAGAGGTATAATGCTTGTATCTAATAGGATTACCAAATTACATACCTTTTTGGTATCAGTAATGTGCCTAAAATACCAGTCTTCACTGGCCAGCTATGGTTTTGAAATGACGTTAAGATGCCAGGGGAGAAACTCTTATACCCTTATAGAGTCTGCAGGCTTTTCATCATTCTGAGAAAGGCAAGATGCTCTTTTTATTGAATTTAAAGCCTTGTTCAGTCCACAAAACAAGAGGGTTTTTTTTTTTTTTTTCTATATCCTACACAGTGTGGTTGTTTTAGCTAGCCTGATGCCTTTGTGGGTTAATTTAATCCCATGCTTGTTGTCTCAGCACACTACCCGCCCCCCCTGCTGCCCACTGGTCTTCTATTGAGCCGGACAGGGTGACTGCAGAGCTGCTGGTACCAGCCCAACAGGGTGGAGGGGCCAAGGAGTGATGGCAAGGAGGGAGCAGACAGAAACAGTTACCCCAGTTCCTGGAGTGTTTTGGGTGGTGTGGGCCAGTTGGTGAGTTCCTCAAAGGTACCTTTTATTAGAACATTGTTGGGGGAGAGGACCAGAAGAGTTTATCCCAGCTTCATCCTGGCCTTCAGTAACTCTTGTTTAACCCCTTCTCACCCAGGTCTTTGTTACTAATCTTAGCTTCTATATTGCTGTTCTCAGGTGCTGTTAACAAAAATACCAAAAGCACATGTCTTTAAAAGTTTTCAAAATTGAGACAGGCAGTGGTGGCTCACACCTTTGATCCCAGCACTCTAGGAGGCAGAGGCAGGTGGATCTCTGTGAATTTGAGATCAGCCTGGTCTACAGAATGAATTCCAGGACAGGTTCCAAAGCTACACAGAGAAACCCTGTCTCAAAAACCCAAAGGGAGCAAACAGTTTTCAAATTTGGGGGCTGGAGAGATGGCTCAGTAGTTAAGAGCATGGCCTGTTCTTCCAGGGGTCCCAGGTTCAATTCCCAGCACCCACCCATGGCAGCTCAAAATGTCCATAACTCCAGTTCCAGTGTATCTGACACCCCCATACAGGTATGCATGAAGGCAAAAGACAGATGCACATAAATAATTTTTTTTTCATGTTCTGGATGGTGGACATCATGAAGGTGCTGGCAAGGCTATTCTCTCCTGGAGGCCGAGAGAGAGAGAGAGAGAGAGAGAGAGAGAGAGAGAGAGAGAGAGAGAGAGAGAGAGAGAGAGAGAGAGACAGAGAGAGAGACAGAGAGAGAGACAGAGAGAGAGACAGAGAGAGAGACAGAGAGAGAGACAGAGAGAGAGACAGAGAGAGAGACAGAGAGTGAATGCTGTCTACCTTTCTTTGACTACTTGGGGTGTACTGGCAGACTCTGGTGCTTCTTGACTTGTAGACACAGAAGCACGACCTCCATCTCCATCTTCACACATTAGTTCCCACACCTGCTAAGCATGAGTTTCTAATTCTTCTTGGTTAGCTCGCCATTCTTTTCCAGTATCTCCTGATCCCCGCTAATCGCAGAGCCAGCTAACTGTCCAGGTTAGCTCATGTGCTAAGGCTCTGGGGCTGGGGCTATTGGAGAGGCACAGTTCATTCCACACACCAGCATCTGAACTGCTTGTGTGCAGGTGATACCACCAGCCTCTTCTTTTCCAGACTTCCGGTTTGGTTTTCCTTTGATTGTAACTTCTCTCACCTCTCTTCATTTAGTCATCACATCAGGAGGCTCGGGAGCTTCCTGATCTCTGTCTCTGTGTCTATCTCTGATGTCTTCTCATGACCAGGGTGGTCACCTGATGTCCGTGGTCAGGTCTTTCCTCTCTGTCTGCTTCCACAAGTCCCCCTCTGGCGTGGGCCTCGTCTACCTTAGGTATTAGTCAACCCTATCTTTTCTTCCTTTCTTTAAATTCATCTTCCTCATTGCTCATTCTTAAACAGAGATGTGATCCTGACTTTCATCTAAAAATATGGAGTGCTTTCTCTCTTCTGGTAGCCCGTGGAGGTCTGTCTCTTGATTTGGGTTTCTGGCAAGACAGCTCCAGCTGGTCTCTCTGGTCGCATTACCCAGTGTCTTCTGTATACACAGTGCATGCTTCTGCATTCACCTGCTACTCTCCCCATGTGCGATGTCCTTGTAGTCCTGTCCTTTCCATCTCTCTCCAGATGAACATCTTGTCTACCTGCTCTGTAGTACAAAATGCCAGAGGCCAATTATTTCAGTTTCCTCAAAGGCAAAATGTGTTTGAGAGAAAGTATCTCTAAAATCTAGTTGCTTTTAAAATGTATGTTTTAAACGTCATGCCTTTGTGAAGCCCTTCCCAGTTCTTCCGTGGGAAAGAAAGTGCCCTTTTCTTGTATCCCTTGTGCATTATTTCCTTTGCTCTTTACACGTGATGCCCTTATTCCTGGAGTTATGTGCACCCATGACGATCTCCTGGTTTTAGCCAAGAATGTTGCAGTCCTGTCTGCTTCCTTTCTCATCTCCTACATTCCCCTTGTCTGTCCAGTTGAGAGTTGGAGCAGAAGATGAAGTGTTCTGGGCAGGTATTCTCTTGAAATACTCATTCCTGAATGGTCCATGCATTGTGAAGGATGTGCTCTGGAAGGTGAATTATGGGGATGCTGCATGGAGGAAGAAGAATGGTGGGGATGCTGGATGGAGGAAGGAGAATGGTGGGGATGCTGGATGGAGGAAGGAGAATGGTGGGGATGATGGATGGAGGAAGGAGAATGGTGGGGATGATGGGTGGAGGAAGGAGAATGGTGGGGATGATGGGTGGAGGAAGGAGAATGGTGGGGATGATGGGTGGAGGAAGGAGAATGGTGGGGATGATGGGTGGAGGAAGGAGAATGGTGGGGATGCTGGATGGAGGAAGGAGAATGGTGGGGATGCTGGATGGAATGTACGGAGGTTTCCTTTTTGAATCTGTTGTGGTCAGGTGACATTCAGGGAAACAGCTAAGTTTACTTTGTAGTGCTGTACACAAATGTGTTCTCTGTGTAGGCAGTTTCAGAAGAATGAAGTGTTCTGTGAGGCATATGGAAATACTCTTATTTTCTTTCCTTATATTTCCAGAGACTTGGACTTTGCCAGTATATTAGTGAAATATTTGGACTTTTATAATATAAGTCAGTGGTGAAAGACCTTTGCTCATAGGAAGTCTTTTATGGACTTCTTTCCCCTTTTCGTCATGCACCCTGGCCTTTTATGCTCTTCTTGAAGCATAGATTTGATCATGTTGTGACATTCCTCAGAAATTCTCACTCCTATTTTTTTTTTGGGGGGGGTGGTGGAGAACATTATGGCCTCCTTCCTGTCTTTAAAGCTACCTTTGGTCCTCCAGCATACTCTTTTATGTACTTCAGTGTCCAGGCAAAAGTCAATTACAATTATCATTTCCTTGTACATGTCCTAGCTTTGTTGTGTGTGTGCACAGAAGCTGGAAGAGGACATTGGATTTTCGGGAGCTAGAGTTAAAGGCCATTGTGAGCCACTCGGTGTGGGGCTGGGAACTGAACTGCCGTCTCTGGAAGAAAAGCAAACTTTCTTAGCTGCTGTGCTATTACACAGGGAGGGTCCTCCCTCCTGCCTTTTACTTTCTGCCGGAAAACTGTCCTCATTGTTTTGGTCCCTGCATTTGGATTTATGTATCCTTTATACTGTCCCCAGACTAGAGCTATCTGCTTTACCGAATCCAGAAGTTCCCCGAGTCACCCTACAGGCCTGATCTAGCTGATGTTCCCTCTGTAGCATCCGCACTTCATGTGTGGCCAGGAGCTGCCAGTAATGAACGGGTATTTGTAGTCGGCTGCATGTGGTGTATACGACTGTTAATAGCGAGCAGGGCCACTTCTCTCTGTTGCCATCATTTTCCAGTAGCCAAGCTTTAATCACAGAGCTCAACAGTGTGCGGAGGAAGATTGGGGCCTCAAGTGTGGAGGAGACAGGTACATTAGAAATCACAGTGCCCTTAGTATTTGCTAACGTGCTCCATCCGCCCCACCCTTCTTCAGTTTCTATGTGTGATTGCCTCACCTGGATGCTGAAGCAAATGCTAAGTGCTGGTGTGTTAATTTGGATTTTACAGTTGGATAATGGTGACTGATTTTGTTGCTTTAGTGTATGGTTTTATTTTCTACAGTGGACTGACATTGTGTCTTTGTTTATGTTGCAGGTTAATATCCTTCCAAGAATTTGTAGCATTTGAATCTGTCCTATGTGCTCCAGATGCCTTGTTTATGGTGGCCTTCCAGTTGTTTGACAAAGCTGGCAAAGGAGAGGTTACTTTTGGTAAGGAACATGGTGGTGGGAGCATTTCTTTGTTTTAGGAATGAAAGATGCCCACACACTCCTTTTTTTTTTTTGTAATATTATTTTTTTCTCACATGATGTATCTTGATTATGGTTTCCTTTCTCCCTACCTTTCCTCCCATCCAGATCCACTCCCTTTCTGTCTCATTAGAAAACATTTCCTAAGGGCTAGTAATATATGGTATGACAAAAAATAACACAAGTTGGACAAAACAAACACAAGAAAAGGGTCCAAGAAAAGGCACAGGAAACAGATCTACTCATTTATACACTCAATAATCCCATAAAAACACCAAACTGGAAGCCATAATACGTACACAGAGAACCTGGTGCAGACCTGTGCACTCCTATACATACTTCCCCAGAACTGTGAGTTCATACGAGGTTTGATCATGTTGAATTAGAGGGCCTTGTTTTCTTGGTGTCCTCCACCCCCTCTGCCTCCTATACTTTTTCTGCCTCCTTTTCCTCAATGTTCTCTGAGCCCCGAGGGGAGGGATTTGATGGAGACACCCTATTTAAGGCTAAGTGTTCCAAGGTTTCTCATTTTCTGCATAATGCCTGGCTGTGGGTCTCTGTAATTTGTTCTCATCTGCTGTAGGAGGAAGCTTCTCTGATGATTGCTGAACAATGCAATCTGTATGTATAGCCCAATGTTATAGGAGTCATTTAATTTTTTTTCTTTCTATTGCTGCTGTTTTTTTCTTTCAGAACAGTAGTATTTGGTTTTACCCTAGGTCCTTGGGCTATCTATGGGTTTCATCTTGTGGAGTGGGCGGGCCTTAAGTCAAAATCAGATATTGGTTGGTTACTCCCACAGGTTTTGTGCCACCATTGCCTTAGAATGTCTTGTAGACAGGACACCGTTATAGATCAAGGGGTGGTGTCTGGTGTTGGCCCACACACATTCTTTTAAGTTTAGCATGTCCCTTTGAACAGTGATACATTTGGGTCTGTAGCTCACATGTCTTAACTCTTTGCAGAGGAAGGACAGTGCTCTGGCTTAGCTTTAATATAACGCTTTAGTTTCTAGGTAGACAACAGCATGGCAGGACTCCTTGCACACTCTCAGAAGGCGACAGCTAGTAAGGACTTGCGTCCCCTTTCCTCTCTGTGAGCTATGCTTTCCTCCATTCCACTGTGGGGGTGGAGGATGATCATAAGCCTCCACCACCACAAGTTCCCATTCACCCAGTGTTTTTTGTGGTCATCCTGTCCTTCCCGAACAGTTTGCTGGTTTAGAATGGTTCTGAATACCATGAGCTTTGAACTGCTGCTCCCCAGCTCTGTGCACATGGCGCTTTTCTGGTGGTGGCCTTTTTTAATTTTAAAAGGCAAGTGCATCTTCAACAAAGTTTGCTGCAAAGCTACAGAAAACCCTGGAATCTTCTATGTGTAGAAAGGGAAGACCTGGAGTTATTGAGGCCGGAGTAAACTCTGCTTTAAAGAAGCTGACTAATGAGGTTCCAGAAAGTTCCACAAGTGCCTCAGACTGAGATTTCTGCCAACCTCTTGTACCCTTGCTTAGATAGAAGCCGAGAGCCCTTTGAGCATGTGAGTTGTCCTTTAGGGGAAATGGCTGGCGTATCTGTGTGAATTTTCTTGTTGCTGTGACCACATATCCAACAAAAGGCAACTTAAGAGAGAAATCACTGATTTTTGTTTACAGTTTGAGATATGAGTCTATATGGGGAAGGCACCGAGGCAGGCTGGAGTGTGAGGCAGCTCATCACTTTGTTTCCACAGTCAGAAAGCAGAAAGTTGAATGTTAGCATCCTGCTCATTTTCTCCTTTTTATCCAATCAGAGACTCCAGGTGGGGTAGATGGTGCCACCCACATTCAAGGTGGTCACCCCCTTTTCAGTTAAATCATCCTGGAAACACCCTCATGATACATCCAGAAGAGAGTTTTCATGGTGATTGTAAAGGCAGTCAAGTTGTTATGAAGATGAATCATCACAGTGCCCACTTTAGATGTGCGATTCTGTTTCTAAATTGTTCAGACTTCTTGGGGGGGGGGTGCCGTGTTTTGGTGTTTGTGGGAAGGGCACAGATAAGGGACAAATACAGGTGCCACACAGCACAGGTTCTCAATCAAACACACTTATCCACCATCAGCTTTGCTATTTTTGTCCCTATGCACAGTAGTGCCCATTTCTTATCAAAAGCAGAGTTAAGAATGCCACAGGTAAGAGAGGTTAATTGGTTTATTGGATTGGCCTTTTGCTCTGTATCTGTTCCTCCAGGCTAATTTGTTATGACAGAGCTGTCACCCAGGTCCCCCACAGCACTGTACACACAGCTTCCAGTAACAGCCCTGAAAAAGACCATGAGAGTCTTCAACCAGACAGTGAGCATGGAGGCTCGTGGAAGTTGTTCTGATGATGATGCCATGGCATTGTTACCTTGTGGGTTTCACACAGTGTGTTGCTTCGTCTACTTCCTTGACTGTACAAGTCTGAGTAGAAATGGGAGGAGGCCAGGTTGGGGTGAAAAGAGTAAGGAATGGACTCCTTGATGCATAACACTTTTCTTCCTGGGGACACATTGGCAAGGGATATTGGCGGCAACAGCCATGCTAGGATCCCTGGTGGAGGATTGAAAGAAAGTTGAGGAGAGAATAATTCTGGCTTACAGATCCAGGGGCTACGGTCTATATCAGGGAACATGTGGTTCAGGAGCTTGATGTGTCTGGGCATACTGCAACCACAGTTGAGACGCAGAGAGCTGACAGGAAGTGAGGCTGGGTTCCCACCAAGGCCCACCTTGATGCCATACTGCCTCCAGTGAGATTCTACTTCCTGCAAGTTCTACCCTTCCAGAACCACACTGCCAACTGGAGACCTGTGTTTAAACACATAAGCCTGTGAGGGACATTTTAAATTAAATCAGTAGACCCAGATTCTCACCACGGCAGGGGGAGATGTTAGGACAGGAGAAGCAGTGGGGGCAGACAAGAAGCAGCTATAAATTTAGAAAGGACAGTGGTGTGAGGGTTATGGATAGGGGAATGATTTTAGATTTTTGAACACTGAGGCAGTGCCTTCCACTTCCAGACCATGTGACAAGCATCACCACATATGGGAGTGCTATGTGAAAAGCAAAGGTCTTTAGAAAAATGGTGATATGAAACAATAGCCTGAGTAAAGGACCCTCTGCCTTCCCCTGCTGTCTTAGTTACTTCTCTATTGCTGTGATAAGGCACCGTGATCAAGGTTCTTTATAGAAGAGTTTAATTTGGGAGGTTAGAGTCCATAATGACATGCTAATGACCTGGTGGTAGGAACAACTGAGAATTGGCATCTTGATTCCTAAGCAGGAGGTAGTGGTGGGGACACGTATACAGATAGATGGACAGACAGACAGACATACTGGGAATGACTTCAGTTTTTTGGAAACTCAAAGCCAGTGACACATGTCCAACAAGGCTGTGTTACCTAATCCTACCCTAACAGTTCCACCAACTTTGGACCACTTATTCAAATAGATGATCCTCTGGGAACCATTCTCATTCTAACCATGACAGCTGGTTTCTGTTTTTCTTATTCTTTGAGAAGTCCTTTGACCAAATAATGTTAACTGTGGTCCTTCTGCTGTGTGCTTCTCTCTCTCAGACTGTATGAGATTGGCAATCCCAATTTGGGGGAGTTCACATTCTCTTTATGCCATCAGTTGCCTGTGACTGGTGCAGAGCGCAGAGCCCCTGGGCCACCACTACCCTGTCCTTATGTAATGTATTACCTGTGTGATCATTGAGGTTCAATGACATTTTGCATGTATGTCCTATGTACACTTATGATAAATCCATTAGGAGTTCCCCTTCAGATCTCATTAAAATATGGCTTGGATCTTCTGAGCCATTAGCCCTCAGATAATTCTAGCTAACAGTACTAAGGTATCTTAGTACTGAGGAAAGAGTACTAAGGCACAGTACTAAGGTGTCCAGATGACCACTGAACTGCAGGTTATTATCAAAGTTCTAACATTTTTCACAGGGTAGGTGTGGGTGTCTTTTAGTTTAGGGAAACAAAGCAAGTGTAATGGGGCAGCCTAAGGACATTTGGGCAGCAGGTGCTGTAAGAAGTTAGCAATGTGTTCTGGGAAATTCATCACAGATTTGAAGAAATAAAAACAGCCAGGCAGTCACACAGCATGCGAGTTGGACAAACCAAGAGGACTTCCCTACTCAGTCCTGGTGTCATGAGTTCAAAGTCATCAGAGAACAGAAGTCCAGATGAACAGTCTGCCTAGCTGTGTACCTGAGGCTGTTGTGCGGTGTGGGGAGTGGCTGTCTTGCTTGTTCTTGTCCTTAGCCCTCTTAAGTTCCTTGTTCTAGAGTGGCCCCTTGCATTTTTGGAAGATAGTGTGCATCTTTGGAAGTGATTAATGACAATGGTGAGAAAAGCAGGTGGGGGGGCATTCACCTTGATGTCCCAGATAGACTGTCCCCTGCGGTGATCATAAAGGGAGCATTGTTTTCACTGTGTGTGGTCACTTGGAGCTTTCCCCTGAATCACAGGGAAGGCTTGAGAGTGGTCTCACCCCGATGTCCCACACACCATTATTGCATTTTATACAGGGTGAGAGAGGTGCACTCTCTGTGGATAGGGTTTCCACAGGAGATCGGCTTCTGCAGGTAGGGCCAGGGTGCACCAGTGTTTGTCACCAGTGACCAAGTGCCTGCCCTTCAGCAATGCTGGCTGTGCTACTCACCAAAATCAGAAGGACAGTGTGACAGGTAATCAAAAGTCGTGTTTTCATAAAGCCTTCCCCTGTTTCTTGAGGCCTTGTTTACATTTCTTGTATTTTCTTGTCTAAAATCATTTCCTGTGTTTGCTGCAATGAAAAGACCCCGATTAGGCCAATTTTCTTCCTTTCATATCCAGCTCATTATCTTCTGTATCCTGTGTGAAAACTCACCTCCACTATTCTTGCTCTCGCTATGTTTTCTTCCTTTCTTTTTCTTTTTTTTTTTTTTTACAATGCTATAGATTTAATCCAGGGCTTTCTGCACATAGGCAGACTCTCTAGCATTCATTGATCCACATCCCAAGCACTCACTGTATTTTCTATTTTGATATCTGATATTTATAAGTAACATTTTATATGAACATGTTCCTGGCAGGATGTCAGGAAAAGTGAAAAATTCTAGATAATAAGTTATGATTCTTTATATGTGGAGAAAAGAATGTTCTAAATGCTTTTATTTTCACTTTCAACTTATATCATGGCACTTTTAAAATTTGCCTTTCATTTTTAAAGCATACTTTTCTGACATTCATTGTATATAGTAGACATGCAAATTGTCAGCGAATATTTTAATGAAATTTATGTGATGTGGCCATTGTCCATATGAGAAGAGAGCAGAGCCAGTGGTGGGAAGGACTTTCCCCCAGTTCCAGTGTCACAGCTTGGATTCATCACTATCAGTTCATCTGGCCTGTTTTTAAACTTACTGTAAGTAGAAGAATACCAAAAGCCCTCCATTAAGAACTTTGTCAGCATTGGGGTGATGGTGATTAACTCTGTTTTCAGTAGAGCAGAGTTCAGTGTCTGGCACCCACATCTGTAGCTCATAGCCACCTGTACCTCCAGCTCCAGGGGATATGATGGACTCTTGTGGTTTCTGCAGGCACAGGCATGTGCATTCACACACACACACACACACACACACACACACACACACACACACACACAAATAATGAATAGATCTTGTCTGTTTGGAGATGGTAACATTCGGTTTGGATACTGTAGACAGCTGCTCTACTGAGGGGAAGTCTTTTCTTTATGGGAGAAGGTTAACTCACTGTGACCAAGCAAGCTATAACACGTGGGCCTGGAAAGAGACAGCCAATCATCAAAGCATATTTGTAGTATAATTCCATTTGCCCAAAATTCCTAAGATAGGTTCATACAGGAAGAAAGTAGAGTAGTGATTGGCAGGGGCTGGGAGAAGACAGGAATGTGGATTTAGTGTTTAATGCACACAGAGCTTCCATTCTGCAAGATGAAAAGATTTCTGGGCGGGTGGTGGTTGCACAGCAATATAAATTCATCTAATGCAACAAAACCACATACTTACAAGAAATTAAAATTGTAAATATATATATATATATATATATATATATATTATATATATGAAATAATGGGAGGAATTAGGAGTAATGAAAGTTGATGTTTTTTTACAGCTAGTCACTGGAGTCAATAGGTGTGAACCCATTGGATTGTGACTTGGCTTTCTTAAGAGTAAGGCTATACTCCCTTAAGGTGCAGGTGCCAGGCAATTCCTATAAAATGAAGACTAGTGTGAGCCTGGAAGAGGCTGTGCTGGTGCACTTCTGACTTTTCCTTCTTGGAGTAGAGCCATCTGCAGCAGAGATGCCAAGGAATACAGCAGTTGTGTCTTGCTACTTAGTGGAAACAATTGAAACCAGGATTGTGAAGTGATATCAGGACTCAAGTGATAATATTCACCATAGCCAAAATATGGAAGGAGCTGAGTAACTAGTAACTCATGATTAACAAAATGAAAGCTAGTCATACAATGGAGTGTTACTTTGGTTTAAGGAGAAACCCTGTTGTATGCAACATGAAGAAACAGGAGGACAAGCCAAGTGAAAAAGTTTAGTCTCAGGTGGACAAGTCCTGCAGAGTTAAAGCCATAGGATTCAAGAGTGTAGCTACAAGGGACTTCAGAAGATGTAGGATTCCAAATCAAAGGGCATAGCATTTCTGATAGGCATGTTTTAGAAATAGATCTGCAGCGGGACTCAAGGCTTTACTTCCTACAGATTTCATAGGCTCTCTAAACAGCACTACCACATGGGGTCCAAATGTTCAAATATGTGAGCCCATGGTAGACCTGCTTTTATTCAACCACAACAGTGTCCTTAGCCCAGTCAGAATGACTTGGGAAGATAGAAAGAAATGGTTAAATGGATTTGGGATGGTGGAGGAGACTTTCCCAGGAAGGAAGGATGGCCATGGGCCAGACGCTAAGGATGGGAGTGTGTGTGGCATGGTTGAGAAGCAGAGAGGAGCACCCATGGGAACCGAGTGAGGCAGGAGGAGCCCAGAAGGAGAACTAGAGAGCTAACAGGTCTTGCCAGGTGGAGCACTGCCAGGAAGTGAAGGGCATATATTCTGCTGGTGAGTGTGGGGGAAACTGTTACAGGATTTTCTAGCGGAAGCGTGACAGATTTTGCAGGTGGTGAATGGGGTCATTCTGATTTTTGCTTTGAGTGTGGAGTGACCTGGGTAGAAAAAAAGAGATCTTGTGTTGGCTGGGACAGAGGGGTAGAGGCGGGGTGGTGTCAGGGAGATTGGTTCGATTCTGGGTGTTTTGTTACTGGTGTGTGTGCATGCACATATGTGCCCATGCCACAGAAGGCTTTTAGGGGTCAGTTCTCTCCTTCCCTTGTATGATTCCTGAAGATCAAACTCACATGGTTAGGTGCCTTTACCTTCTTGACCGTCTTGCTGACCCAGACTCTGAGTATATTTGTAAAGGAGAATTTATCGTGTTCTTTGATAGGTTGGATGGGATGTATTTGAGAGAGCAGGTGAACAAGAGGACAGCTGAGAGGATGAAGGAGAGAGAACCCAGAACAACTGTGCAATTTGGCCCGACCCAATGCACGGGAGAGTTTTCAGCTAGAAAGGGAAGACTGGCTGGAGCCAGGTGGGAGAAACCGGGATCATCTTTTTCCTCCATTAGGTCCTGCCTTTTGTTTTCTAAGTAAGCATGTAGGCATTTAGACCCAGAGGGTGGGAGCTGAGAGATGGGATTTGGGGGAGGGGCTTGGCACATCTCTGGTTGAAGCCACTGACCCAAATGCTTCGAATAAATGGAATAGAGTTAATTCCTGCCTCTGTACCATGTTGTAGGACTGGAGGTAGAACAGTGAAGTAGACTAACACTTCCTCCTCATGGAACTTGTATTCTAATGGAATGGAAAGGGCCCACGGTGATAGGTTATCGCCCGGAAGTGGGCAGAAAGGATGGAGGTTATTGGAGTCGGCTGCCTGAGTATTGGGAGGGGGAGTGTGGGAAGGTGGGTTTTGGAACAGAATGAGGAGATTAAAGGTATAGATTCAGAGATGTGAATGAGCCTGTGGGGGAGGAGAAACCATGTAACATCAACTACAGGACCGTGGGCAAGAGTTTATCTTATAGGAGAGGCAGTTGGCAACTGGCGCTGGTCTTTCAGAGCACTGGTTTAGGACCATGACGATGCTTGGAGTGATGGGGGAGAAATAGGGGGCGGGTGAGTGTCATAAGGCCTCAAACTCATCTGCCCATGACCTTTGTATGTGTGATGAAGCCTCTCGTGTGTGGGTAGAGCACCTGGCCTACATTGTAAGTTCCTGGCCAGAGAGAGTGAGGCCCCAGAAACCAGTCCAGTCTTGCCCTGTTATTAGAAAGTACAGTGGCTTTGGCCTTTAATTTTTACATCAAAAATGTTGTTTAATGTAATGCAGCGTTTTCTGTGCATGTTGATAAGGGTCATGTGGAAGAGACTAGGCAGTCAGAAAGCATAAAAGCTCAAGTTTCTTAAGGCGCAACAAGTCCTGTAGGCAAAGGAAATCTGGTTTACTGCTTAAACCACTGTTTGTGGCACACTATGAAAAATTCATAAAACTGAGATCATTGCTAAACCAGTTCATTTTTATTTCCAAACTATCTTTTCAGCTGGCTAATTCTCTGACATGAGTGATGTGTGGAGGACCCTCCCGGGATTCAGGGTTAGAGTCTGTCTCTGACTCCCCAGAGTGACGAATGTGAAATCAGTGCACATGGGGACAATAGGTAGGCAAGATGACATAAGGAATTATGTTGCAACAGCCTGCTCCAGTCCCTGGCAGGGGAGGTTGCAGGAAGGGATGAGAGTTAACAGTGTGCGAACGTGAACTCTCAAAGGGGAGCACATACATTTCAGGTAAAGGCAGATTTTCTGAAAGCCTGGGACATCCTCAGTATGGGGCTAGATGGGAAATCATAGGCATCGTCTTTAAGCTCAGTGGAAGAGTCATTTGTTACTGCCTTTGTTAATACTGACTTTAGGTTTGGCATTTCACAAAGGTAATGTTATTTTGTTGAAAGAAACCTGTGTCCTACAGTAGGTAGATTTTATTAGCAGGTGAAGGTTCCTGCTCACACCCACATTGCAAAGGGGCTAGGATTCCAGGTGAGAGTAGCTTGAGTTCTGAAAGCAGACTCCTGCACATTGATCGTGAACGTGCCTGAGCTGGAGCATCCTGTCAGCACCGACACTGTTCAGAAGCTCTTCCAGTTCATTGGGTCAAAAATCCGCTATTTACGAGAAGCTAAATACGGATTTGCACGATTGACCATAATGGCTTCAATTTTGAAAGATAGTAGTATCAGAGAGTACTTCCAGTTGGTGGGATAATTTGAGAATCGTCCATGCTCAAATGGCTAAAATATTGTACTTTTTGCTACTTCATCACTCCATTTTAGAAATAGGGACATTCTTTAAAAAAAAAAAAAAAAAAAAAAAAAAAAGGCAGGCTTGTTGAGAAGGTGGAAGAATGTCAATTGAAGAGTAAATCATAACAGCCATGTGAAGTCAGTCTTAGTTAACCACGGGCCTGGAGGTTAAACATTCTCCTCAAGGCTATGAAGAGATTAGATTGGGGGTCCCTACCGTCTGTCTCTTCCTGTGTCCATCTGTCTGTCCTTCCACCCAGGCGCACATGCATGAGTGTGTGCCTTTGTGTGCAAGATGGAAGCTGAAGAGAGTTTGTTTGTAAGAAGGAAGGTGTAGAGAACTGGAGGCTGAGCTGCTAACACTAAATCCTGAAGCTTGGAGCAGTGGGGAAATTTGACAATTTTAAACTGTACAGCTCATTTAAAAATAGTAAAATTATACCATTATTCTTTCAGTATGAGAGAGAGAGATAAAAATACAGTTTTTCTAAATTGGAAAATTCGCTGTAATCTTGCTGCTAATGACTGATTTCTTCCAACAGTTGCAAGGCAGATTTGCTCTGATAGGTTGATAAAGGAAACAAAATCAAGAGCATATTGGAAGTTCTTAGAGAAAATTACAGTTTAGGTATATGTTGGGGGTGGATAGTTAGACATTTTAATTGAAGTAAAACAGTTTCATACTAATATGGGCTCACTGTGGGTGTGCTTTTGTAGCCCATCTGCTCTTGAAGCCGTTAAGTAGGGTTAAATGTATGGTAATGCTTTGTGAGAAAATTATTTTCGATAACATCTGTCTAAGGAAACTCGCTTAGGATTTTTTTTAACAATATAGTTATTATACTTGCATTTACAGAATGAATTAGGATTCTTACACTGTTTAAACATTTTGGAGTTTAGAGTTGCTTGGTTGTGCTCCTTATTGATGATGAAAGATGATGATAATTGATGCAGGAGATGATTAAAGCAGACACATCTGGACATTGGCCACAGTCCACTCTTTGCCTCTGAACACCATTTTAAGTGACTTGCTCTACTGTAGACTGCTGACCTTAGTATTCTACTGTAAGAAAAATACTTGTTCTAGCAGATACGTGGAAAGCCTCTCATTTGGTCTCTTTGCTGTTGATGGAGGTTGAGCTTGTGAGAGGCAGATTAGATCTTGCGCTAAATCTCTGCTGGCCCTTTGCCTTTCGGCCACATTGTTCCCAGCATTCACTGATTTATGGTGTGTTATGCTTGAGCATTGGGAGATACCTCAGATCTTGCAATAGGGTTCTTAACCTGTGAGGCTGACCCTGGGTCTTACTGTGATTGTACATGGTGCTTGTGGACACTCTGCCTCCAGCTTCCATCGGCTGACTCAGAATGTTTGGGCGTGATGCTTGGGGATGTGTTTTAAACATGCTCTCCTAGGGAACATAGTTCATACTTCATTTGAACAATAGCTGGTGTCATTTATTCTTCCATGCGTGAGAGCGCTCAGTGGGGGAAAGGTGCCTGGCTTCATAGCAACTGAAACTTGTCTTCTGGCACTACGAGAGTGTCCATTTCAGAATGTCACATGACTTTCAGTTAGGGCAGCTTTGTTCCTCTCAAGATGTAAAACTGGAAGTTTTTTTTTTTTTTTTTTTTTTTTTTCTTTTCTTTTGTTTCCTCTGTGGCTTTGGAGACTGTCCTAGAACTAGCTCTTGTAGACCAAGCTGACCTTGAACTCGCAGAGATCCTCCAGCCTCTGCCTCCCTAGTGCTGGGATTAAAGGCATGTGCCACTACTGCCTGACTGGAAGTTTTAAATTATATTTGACTGTTAAATCTGAATCTGCTGGCATCATATGTGGCTTCAGTAGAGCTCAGCTTGACTACATGTGTGCTTTTGTTTGTTTGTTTGTTTGTTTTTCTTGCTGAAACTGCATGAGGCTTTATTGTTTTTTAATGAGCTAACCCCATGTTAGCTCAGGTCTTTCACCTACCCGCCATGGCGGATGGCTTGCAAAGACAGCTCGAACCCGCTGTGTACAGATCTTTATAGGGCAACGTAAGGAGAGTGTCTAGGGGTCGCACAGGCTCAGGATTGGTGTGCCTCCAGGCTTGGAGGGCTTGCCCTGTGTTGATTGGCCAACTGGTTGTTATGGCCCATAGACCCTCCCAGGGTGGTTGCTATGCTCTGTGTGTCATTGCTGTGTGCTTGTCCGTAAAGTACACCCAGGGTCGTAAAGCATAGCGCCACCAGCTAACTTCTGATTGGACAGAGGTGCCTTTGGCCTGATGAAAAGCCCTTTAAGTTTGTACTTACATGACAACCAAAATGAACTTAAAAAAACTTGAGCTTGTGCCTGAACAGTAGATAGTCACTATTTTATCAGCTAACATGCTGACTATAGTCTATAGTGGATCTGACTGTCTAATGCTGCCAAGTTGACAACCATTAATATTTCAGAGATCTGACAAGGGTATATTTTATCCGAATCTACTAAAAAGTGACAGAAGCCAGTTAGAAGCCAGTCCATATACAGTTAGCCACACCCAAGTTTCTCCATTACCGCTAGAGGCAGCTGTCTCAAAGACCAGCAATCTTCGCCAGGCCTATAAGGTGAGAGGTTTTTGTTTTTTTTTCCTCTCTGTGGAAGAGGGACATGGAAAAGACTGACCTTGTTTTGTCTAGGCAAAGGGGGTGCAATCAATTTTCCAGTGTCCAGCAGCTTTGTCCACAGTCTCGGCCAGGTTCTGGCAGGCGGCAGGTATCACATCTGAGCATCTCGCTCACTGGTCCAGGTGCAGGAACTGAGGTGCCTCATAATCTTCTTTGGAGACTTTGGGTCACTGTCTGGATCTGGCAGTCTGTCTGACATTATAAACTTTAAAGATAACAATTTAAATGTCATATTCTGAAGATCTCTGAAGCATTAGAGGTCTGTTTGTCTGTTTTAGTTACTTGCCCTAAGCACACAAGAAGCATACAGGTGGCTAGGTAAGGTCTTATTTCTGTAATTAATTTCCAGCCTGACTGTAACTGGTTTTAACTTAGTAAAATATTTGAAACTTAGCACAGCTGAATTTAAGACTGCATAGGGTTACCTTATAGTCCTTAAATATTACCTACCTGTACACATTTTAGTTGCTTTTGTTTAAACTTACTTCTGAGACAGGGTTTCTCTGTGTAACAGTCCTGGCTGTCCTGGAACTAACTCTGTAGACCAGCCCTGCCTCAAATTCACAGAGATTCACCTGCCTCTGCCTCCAAGTGGTGGGATTAAAGGCGTGCTCCACCAACGCTCTAAACTTAAAGGTGTGTGCCACCAACGCCCTAAACTTAACTAATATCTTATAATAGATTAGCAGCTTTTATAAAACAACTTTACATTGTCAGGCTTTGCTTAAAAATTATTCTAAATTGAAGCCCTTTATGTATAAACATTAATAAAAACAAATATTAAAAAAACTGGTTTTAAAAAGAAATTTAAATTCCTTTAATGTCTTTCTGTAATATATAGAGAAGCATTAACAATTTAAATCTTAACTGAAAAACTTGTTTCTAAGATAGTACCTCTAATTTCCATGCGGTCACCTTTAGTCAAGATGGCGGTTTAAGTATCTTTTTTTAACTTCAGCAAAATGGCTACCAGCCAGCCCTGTGACCAGTTTGCCATGTGGCTGGCTACAAAATGGCGGTATCTTGCACCATTTGTTTAGCTACATGCTTGTAAAAGAACTTAGGTTATACCAGGAAACAGAACATTTTAAAACAAGTATACATAAATTGCTTGAGAAATAAACAGGACTTTTAAAACAGAATTAGCTTAATATGGTTAAAATTTTAACTTATATTACTATTTTTAAAATTTACTATTTGTAGACATGAGAAACCATAGCAAACAGTTTACATTTTTCTCTTTTAACAACCTTTTCTCTGACCTTCTACGACTTGCTTTAATTCTATAACTTTCTACATACCTTTAGTTTATTCCTCTGATTTTCTTAGACATTCTTAGGCAAATTTCTTTCTCCCTTTTCTCTTTATTATTTAAGTCTCCTACATTTTTCCTCATTTCTCAGTCAATATAAAAATTTTTATCAAAGTCCCTTTCATGGTTTTTAATAACTTTAAGGACATTTTTTTTTTTTTTTTTTTTAGAACATCTAAATCAGACCAGATAATTCACCTGCCCAAGCTCCACGCATTCAGGGAAGAGACCTGGGGTGGGGGTGCTGCTGGTAACCCCAGACCCTCAGCCAATGCAGGGGTGGGAAAAAGACCCCCTGGCCCCCCCTGCATACCATGTGTGTGGAGCACAGAGAAGGCCGGCCGCCAGGCAGATGGCGGCCCTGAAGCTATGTTCCCTCAGAGCAGGGAAACTCCTGAGGCAGGCAGGACGGCAGCTGGGGCAGGGACAGCCCCACTTGGCATGCCTCACAGACCCGCAGGTGGGGATAGAAAGGGGGTGGCGTGGTGGATCCTGAATTGAAAATCAACGATGATAGCACAGAATAGACAGGAAAGAACACAGCCAACCCAATCCGTCTGCGCCGCTTATAAGGCAATGGCTCCGGGAAACAGGCAGGCAGAACCTGGTGGCTAAATCACCGCTAACTGAGCAGGATCCAAGTCCTTGGCCTCCGTTTGTACCTCCTGGGTGTCCTCAGAGCAGCAGTCTGTCCTCCGGGTGCATCTGCCGATCACAGTTGAGGTGGAATCCAGGGATGGGGTGGTTAGTATGGAGACAGACAAACAGCAAAAACAGGACAGACATCAGATAGGACAAACCTCGCAGCAGAGGAATGGTGCCCCAAACCAAAATTACAAACAACCCTTGGACTTTCATCCAGGGCGGAACCAAGGGTTCTAGAAACACAGTTTCTCTCACGTCTGCTTTTCCTATGGTCCAAATTATACAAATACGAGTCACCAAACCAACAAAACAGCAAATTCAAGTGGCACCAAACCAACAAAACAGCAAAAGACATAACAAGCAAACATACAACATTGAACATATAAGTTGCGAGCTCGAATCATCTTACCTCCAAGATCGAATCCACTCAGGTGTGGGGTGATCGCAAATCTCAGACGAGCCCCCAAATGTTAGACCCCCGGAAAACTCAGGTATCCGGTGTCCCAGGCCACGACCTCGGTCACCCCAATTACCAGGCGGATTCGAGAGCTTGCTGCAAACTGCATGAGACTTTATTGTAATTTAACGAGCTAACCCCATGTTAGCTTGGGTCTTTCACCCACCCACCATGGCGGATGGCTCGCAAAGACCATTTGTTTGTTTGTTTTTTAAAGATCCATATTACCACTGTATGTTTGTGTTCAAAATAGCAATAGTAACTCGCTAAGATCTTATAAAAAAAAAACCCTCATTTTTAATGTGAAGTACTTCATGCTTACTGTTTTAATGACATCCATTTGGTTCCTAGACTTTCCTTGAGTGAGCCCCAGTTGTAGCCAACATACTTTTTCCCTTTTCAGACCCTTGACTGTGATTAATATAAAAAGGCACTTGGTGGAAGGGTTTGCAACGGCAACCTTGACATTGGGGCACATGACAAGATAGTCTGCCTCCACTCAGTCCATTGTGTTATTATTTAACTTGCCAGTTCAAGTTCATGTTTTATGCGATGCTTGGAGCTATGTCCATCCATATGTTAGCCGTATCAGCAGGTGAAATACTACTTTCCATGTAAACAACATAAAGTTTCTTTGTGGATTAAGATTTAGAGAAAGCGGGGAGCCCTTCAGAGAGAAGGTGAAGGCATTCTACAGTTCTTTTGTCTCTTAAAAGGGCTCACTTTGGCATTTAATCGGAACATCCTTTTTGTATTTATTGTATTAATAGACTTTTTAGGATCAATAGAGAGATATTATGGTTTAGTGTTTGGAATAGCATAGCTTGATGAATCTTTTTTATCTTAATGGGAAACTCATTTTCACTGATTTGAAGCTTCGAAAAGTGAATCTTGTAGAAATCAAAGAGCATTAATTTAGTTATTCTGTATGGAAACAAAGATGTAGAAAGTTAAAATTTGCATAAGTGAAGACCTTGATGATTTCAGATTATAGTGTGGTGGAGGTTAAGGAATAAGAGCCCATAGAATTTGTAAAAACAAATTCAGTCTAACCACTTAATGGCATGTGCAAGTAATTTGCTAATTAAATATTTCTAGTATTTGAAAGATCTTCAAAGTAGAGTGGAGGTTCTTAATCTTTCTTAATTTCATACTTTAAGAAACATAATAGAAAATTACGTAGATTTTGATCACTTTTCATTCAGAATTTCAGCATGTGAGCCCAAGGAAGGATGGATTTTTAATGTGGCAGGAAAACTGGTATCTTTTGAAAGATGTATGAGCTCTGATATTTCCAAAGCACACTGTGCTTGACCTAAGAAAATTGCCTGTAAATATTTGGTCCCCAAATCAAAATTTCTAGTATAGTTAAGACTTTTGTTTTTGGAACTTACAATCTTAATGGTCACCTCACCTCCTATGTTCAGAACATTGTAATAGGCACACTTAAATAACTCTCCAAGACAGGTATTTTTTTTTTCCATTTTAATAGTCACTTATTTTTTAAAAGTGCTTTATTAAGATTTAAAATACCCCCACTTACTCTTCCTAGCTGCGTAATTTTTTTGCTTTGAGTACAGTCACAGATTTGCACAACCTTCAACACTTTGAAATTTAGAACATTTTCTCACGCTAACAAGGCAACCTGTATTTGTTAGCAGTCAACCATTTTCCCTCAACACCGAATTGGTTCTTTGCCTCTAGTCCAAGGCAACTCTTAATCTACTCTCTGTCTGTCTGTATCAATTTGTCTTAGCATTGTTTTTAATGTTTATTGTGTGTGTGCATGTCACAGTGTATGTATGTGTGAGTATGCATGTGTGAATTATGTGTGTGTATGCCAAAGCACAAGTTGCAGGAGTTAATTCTCTCCTGCTCCTTGGAAGTGGTGGTTGAATTCAGGTCATCAGGCTTGGTGATAGGCACCTTTACGTGCTAAACCATCTTGCTGGGCAAGTATATGAATTAACTCATGGACTATACCCTCTGTTAGTACAGATTTTTTTAACATAATTTTTACAAGGTTCACCCACACATTAGCATAGTTGTCCACATATTAATGTATAATTATTCCTTTTTATTCCTTGTTGGATAATAGTCCATTATATGGATTTAGCATGTATTTTTGCTTAGCATATCAGTTCCTGAGTATATACATATATGTATATTCATATACATATTACTGCTTTGGGGCAATGAATAATATTGCTATGAACACTCATGTACATACCGTGTGTGGCCATATGGTTCCATTTCTTGGGACTGCACACTTGAATATAGCCTTGTTAGGTTATACAATGACTCTACATGTAACCTGTTTTCCACAGTGGCATTTTGTATTTCCAGCAGTGTTTGTGGGTTCCAGTTTCCTCACATTCTTGACAACATTTTTTGTGGCATCCCTTTTTAAGTGGTCTTCATCCTCCTGATGCTGATGATGTTGAACACCTTTTTTGTGTCACTTTGAAAAAAACTGACATTTTATCTTTTGTCCATTTTACGTAGAACTGTCAGGGGGAGAGAGATGCCTCATTTTTCTTGGCAAATTGTCAGTCATCTTTCTTGGAATCTTGTCTGGCACACATGCTTGACTCTAGGTCTTGGTTCTCACCTCCTTTTCTTTATCTGCTAGTCTAGCTTATGTTGTAACCACAGTCTTGGCTTGCAGTAACTTTGTACTGACTGAAACCCAGGTCTGATCTTGTATTTCAAAGCTTCCTGGAACCTTCTGGATTCCTTGAGTTCTTACTTGCATGTGAAAATCAGCTTGTCCGTTCCTCAAGAAGCCAGCTAGGATTTTGTGAGGGAATCTAGGAGTCACTTTGGAGAGTATGAAATTTAACACCAACTTTGGGAATGTACTTCCACTCTCCCGCCCCAAAATTAATTAATTTAGAGTCAGGGTCTTACACTGTAGCTCAGACCAGACTAGAACTCACTGTGTAGCCCAGGCTGGCCTCACTTTGCTTCAGGTTCCTGAATGCTTGAGTCTTAGAAGCCACAGCCCTTGGTTTTTAAAAATTTTTAATAATATTAGTTCTTCTAATCAATAGCATTTTGTAGTGTTCAGAGAATATATTTTCATATCTTTTATTAAATTTAATAAGTATTTTTGAGCACATTGCATAAGGGATTTTCCTTAATTTGTTTTTAGCTTGTTATTTCATATATGTAAAAATATAATTGACTTTTGTATGTTGATCTCTGATCTGGCCAGATTGGTTTATTAGTATGAATGGCTTTTTAGTAGAATCCTTGGGACTTTGTGTGTGTGTGTGTGTGTGTGTGTGTGTGTGTGTGTGTGTAAGAGCAATTTATTGTCAACCAGCTTTTAGAAGTCTTAAATCTTCTATCATGGGCTACCCTGTTTCTGAAAGAAGCCTGCTAGGATTTTGGAGGGAATCTCTATGTCTTGTAGAAGAGTATGACCCATTATCTTCAGGAAAGAAACAATTGCTACTTTGTAGTTGTTCCCACCACTTTTATTCCGGTCCTCTGACCTCAGTCTCCTGAATGCTGGGTTTAAAGGCCAGCAGCAGGCCGCCCATTGTAATTATGGTTTTACAATATAAAAAGCGTAGTTTACTTTAAGCTGGAAAAATCAAGAGTGGAGATAATAAGCCCCATAAATAAACTCAGGAGCCTTAAGCTTGTTTGGTAATGTCTCGACTTAAGTAACATCTGATGGGAGCAATAGGCCTTCCAGACATAGTTTGCCACAGACTGAGTAACGGTGATAATGTTTTGAAAGATAAGCATTCTGTTTGCTTTCACTTTTAGGAGGAGTAGCTGAGCTTAGGACAGCATGTGTCTGTCTAATCTAAACCCACTGTTCTCAACCAGTGGGTCGACACCATTCTTGGGGGTGGGGTTGAATGACCCTTTCACAGGGGTCACCTAAAACCATCTGAAAACACGGATATTTACATTATGGTTCATAATAGTAGCAAAATTACAGTTGTGAAGTAGCAACAGTTCCTCGCCTTGGGGATCACCGCTTGAAGATCTGTATTCAAGGGTAACAGCGTTAGGACCCTGCGCCCTGTTCTGCCCTCCCATTCTGCAGCCAGACCAGCTTGCCTTCTTTGCCTGACTGGACGTACTCCATGGGTACGATTTTAGGCTTCTTTCTTCCTATAAATGCAGCATCTTTTGAGTTTTAGGAATTTAAAGCTAACAGTATTTGCTGCAGGCATGGTATGGAAATGTCTTGACTCTCTGGGGCAGGATCTGTCATGTCTCAGGGTGACTTTGGGCTCTAATACTGTGTCTGAACCTTTGATTTGCCTCAAAAGAAATGAACTTTGCTTTCTGCTTCAGAACTCACAGGGAAGCACCCTGAATAAACATGCAGCAGTCTTCAGGGTCCATGGCAGAGTTTTTTGGTTTGGGTTTTCTCAAGACAGGGTTTCTCTGTGAAACATGAAACATTTCTGGCTGCCCTGGAACTTACTCAGTAGAAGAGGCCAACCTCGAACTGACAGAGATTCCCCTTGCCTCTGCCTCCTTGGTGCTAGGATCAAAACCACTGCCCTGCCCAATATCAAAATTTAAAAAGCCTCTCTCTCCCATTTCTGTGCCTTCCTTCTTCAAATTCTGCTGCCTTGCTGTGGAGAAACCCCCCCCCCCGCCCCAAACACACACACACAGTGCTAATAATAACCTTGGACCAGATCCTGATGAATTTTGTGGGGTTAGACTTGGGTTTTAGCCCTTACCTCCCGTGGTACATGTTTCTCCCACAGGAGTGAGTACAGTACTCATACACTTTGCTGGTTTGGTGTTGGCCGTTAGCTCTCCACAGCATCCCATTTTACAGTAGCTGGTGTGTGACAATGGCTAAGAAACAGGTTACCCAGGCCACATTCTGAAGGCTGCTAATGTTTATGCTGTCCCGTTCCAAGGAGTTAACAGTCACATGGACCATGGAAAGAATTTTTGCCAGTGCAGTGGCCCTCTGTCCACCAGGGTCTACGCATGACTGGCGTTGCACATGACTATGTTGCACAGGGCGATTTGAAAACTAGCCTAGCTCTTTCTTTCATATTTCTTTGCTGTTTCAGTGGAGAGTTAACAATTAATGACAAGTGAATCTCTTCCATAGCTTACTAAGCTCAATTTACAAAAAGGTCCTTTACCCTTGTGTCAGAAAAACCTTGGGGTGCTGGTGAACATAGAGATTATTTCTCCTCTGTAGACTTGAAGGTCACTGGGAAGAGGGACTCAGGGCGAGCATGACTACCAGTGAACTGTTGGGAACTGATTACAGAAGTTACGTTTCCATAAGGGAAACCATAATGTTTCAGGAAGCAACTGTCTTTGACCTGTCAAGTACTGTGAACTTTTACCGACTGACTCTAATTAAAAAAAAAAAAAACTGCTTAGGGAGAAGCTGATCTCTGCCTACCACTGTGCCAGCCAGGAAGGGGAATCAGATGGAGACAGTGGGGCCTGTGCCATCAAAGGATTAATAATCTATTTGTAACTAAAAGATGAACAGTAAATCTGGACTAATGTACATATACAGAACACTTAAATACCCTTTTTAGTAACTAGGAATGGTAGATTTTAGGGTTGAACAATATCTTGGTGATATAGTTTCTAAAGTGCAGTACTTGGCTTCAGTACTTAGAAGGTCGTCAGTAGGAAAAACACTCTACCCCTGGCTTTAAAGGTTCACAGTTTTGTGTTCCTGTCTGACCTCAAGGAATAGTAGTGGATGATAGTTAATTATAGGAAAAAGTAAAAGTTATTGGTTAGAATGAAGCCCACCTCCCCTTTTTCGGTTTTTCAAGACAGAGTTTCTCTGTGTAGCTTTGAAGCCTATCCTGGCACTTGCTCTGTAGACCAGACTGGCTCGGAACTCACAGAGATCCACCTGTCTCTGATCCTGAGTGCTGGGAGAATGAAGCCTATTTTAAACTTATCCATTAATTATTTAAGCTCATATGTATGTATAGATATAAGTATACAGACGGGATTTAGACCTTCAAAAGGTGCCAAAACCTTTAGCACGTGTTTCTACTCTTTCTGCACATTCCTTTATCCACAGGCCACGTGGACACTAAAATGCCAGTGCTTTGATATATATATATTTTTTCATTTTCTGTCTGTTCAGTACCTTCTCTTCCTTTCCATGAGACAAGAAGGAAGGGCCAAGAATGGATGCTATTGACAACTATCCTGTGATGACCTTAAAATGATTTACATGTGCTATGTGGCAGAAAGGGATCATCAGCTTACCTGAGTGCCCTAGGTAGCTGGTTTTGCTTCCCTGTTATTAAGAACCCATTGTGGTGTAACATCGTGTTGAAGGCGTGAAAACAAATTCTTGTGAGGTTTTGGTGGTGTCCTTATCATCTGAGTGCGGCTGCTCATTTGCTAATGCACCAATCAGCAGCCTGGTGCCTGTGTTGACTCTGTCTGGGATTTGCTCCATGCTGAGTTGTAGACACAGAACTGGGCATGAGCTGCAGACCCTTGAAGAAAGTCTGGCTTCAGGCTCAGGGACTTGGAACCATTAGAATAGTCCTGTCACTTGGGAGTACCCAGGAAATGGGGGCTTTTGCTGCTGTAGTAACATGGGAAGTGGTGGCTGTTGTCACTAGAGGTGTTAGAGCCTGAGACATTTGAATTTCAACTCAGGAACTTGTCAGTGCAGAGGGAGCCTCTCAGCTAACTCATTTTATTGACTTGGGGCCAGATGTTCTGGGTACCTCTCTTCCTCCCCTTCTACCAATTTTTTCTTTTAAATCCTAATTCTTGGTTTATGTTATTTTCCTCTCTCTGAAAACTTTAAAGTTGTACTTTGAAAATTTTATTTTTTGCCCTCACCATGGTCAGCCTGAGGTTTTTTGCCACCATTTATAAAATTTATGCCCAGCATAATTTTGATTTTTATTACCCTCTCTGTGCAAACACACACAACCATATGCTGATGGTGGCCTTGCTAATTTCATAACAAGTTAAAATTTTCTGGAACCGTTAAAAACTTTGTGGAATGAAAATTTTGTGGGCATATGAGGTGGAGGTAGGAAATTTGGGGGAAGCAGTAGAAATAAGTACCAGGGATCCTGGCACCCTAAGAGGACTCAAGAATTCTGTCTTTTTCTTTTGCTTCCTTTGAATTAGAAAGGGGGAAGAGGAAGGAACCAGGCTTGGAGCCCCCCTTGACAGATATATTTGACAGGTATAAACAAGGATAGAGTTCATCAGTATACTCATTTGTTTTCTCATTACCCTGTAAGGACACACTTTCATGATGGTGCAGACTAGTAATTAAAACAATGCTTTGTTTAAAAAATACTTTCTATATTATTTTGTGTCAGTCTTCCTACACCTCTCTGCATGCATGGACACATGTGCCAATCCGCCCCTCTCCCCCAGTGCTCCACAGGTGCTCTACAACAAGCCAGCCATACTCCAGCCTGCCTTCTAAGGGTGAACTGGCCAGTACACAACTTGAAATGGAATCATCTGAACAACTTGAGAACTTCTCTGTAGCCGCCCCCCCCCCAAAAAAAAAAAAAAAGTTAAAGCTATGCTAGATGGTGGTGGCGAGTGCCTTTAATACTAGCACTCAGGGAGGTAGAGGCAGGCAGATAAGATCAGCCTGGTCTACAAGTGAGTTCCAGGACAGCCAGGATTACACAGAGAAACTCTGTCTTGTGGCAGGGATTAAAGTTAAAAACTCAGACTGCTTGCTGGCTTTTCTTTTACTACAAAATGAGCTTGAGAAAGTTATAACTAACCCCAGCTCAGATGGAGTCTCAGGTGTTGAACACATGTTTCAATTCTTTTATTAGGGTCTAAATCTTTCAAAAACTTGATAATGACTTGTGTTTGTCTTGCTGACGTTAAACAATTGTCATGTCTGGGTTTTCTGCTTCTGTATTTGTGCTTTTCAGTTGCTGTGATAAAATGCCATGACTAAAAGCAACTTCCAGAGAAAAGCTTATTTTGGCTTAGGATTCCAGATGGAGAATCTGAGGGGAAGGAAATGGTTGCAGATGGCAGGAGCTTTAGGAAGCTGGCTGACCATATTCATATCCACATACAGGGAGCAGAGAGAGGGAGAGGGAGTGAGGAAAAGATAAACCCTCACAGCCTGCTCCCAGTGACACACTTCTCCCAGCAAGGCTCTGTCTCCTGTAAGTTCCATAGGTTCCTCACAGAGCTCACCAGTGGGGGCTATGGGGGCCTATGAGGGGCATTTCCTATTCAAGCAACCATAGCCACTAAAGGTCAAATCCCATTTCCAATATAAAAACAGTCACTTATGCCGAAACAAAACAAATGAGATAAAAATTTAGCTTTTTAAAAGACTTTTCTTTTTTTTCTAAAGCAGAAATAAAATAGTTTTTATTCCAGATATTCTAGTTGTATATTCAAAATCTCGAAAGAATTTTTAGGAAAATTGTTAAAACCAATAAATATAACAGTATATAAGCACAATACATAATCAAATAAATGGATACACACAATACAAGAATCATAATATATGGATATTCTTAGCTGCAAGAATTCATTACAAGATGAAATAATGAATTTATGATTATATTATCATTAAAATGTCAGATAATAAAACATTAATCTAGCAATAAATTTATTTTTTTAATAAAAAGCAGCATAATACTATTGAGAGAACTAATATTTAAGTACATGGAAAGATTAAACTTCTGGATTGGAAGACTTAACATTTGAACAAATGACAACTTTCTCTAAGTTGATCTATTTATTCAATGCCAAACCAATAAATTCTGCATCCACTTTTTTGTGTAGATATTCTATAATTGTTATGAGATATTCTATGTGGCAAATGTCCTAAAACAGCTATGGAAATGGAAAAGTTACCAAGTTAAAAGACTTTTCTTGTTTTGTTTTGTTTTTTTTTGTTGTTGTTTTTGTTCCGTTTGGTGAGATTATTAACTTTAATATTTTAGCGGTTCCCATGAGTATTCTGACTTCTGTTTCTGCCAAGTTTTTATGGTTATATACATTAACATTTAAGTTCCTTTTTTAATAAGAAGTAGGAATGCCCATATGAATTATCTAAGACAGAACTTCCTTTATTTTAATCACTATTTACTCTTTTTCAGAGGATGTAAAACAAGTGTTTGGACAGACTACAATTCACCAACATATTCCATTTAACTGGGATTCAGAATTTGTACAACTACATTTTGGAAAAGAAAGGAAAAGACACCTTACATATGCGGAGTTCACTCAGTTTTTGCTGGTGGGTCTGATTCTTTTTTTTTTTTTTTCTTTGTAAATTTACCTGTTGTTTTTTAACCCCTGAAATAATTTTTTTTAAAGTTTCTGATATATATATTATATAATCAAGAATATATAAATTATATATATATATAATAATATATTATCAGAGGTCATATTTGTGTTTTTGTTGTGCCAATATTTCTTTTTTTCAATGATTTTAGCTTATGTGTATGCTTATATGTACCAGAAAAGTGTATTGGATTTCCTGGGATGACTTACAGATGGTTGTGAGTTAGTTGCCATGTTGGTGCTGGGAATTGAACCTGGGTCCTATGGAAGAGCAGCCAGTGCTCTTAATTGTTGAGCCATCTCTCTTGCTCCTGGAGTCTTATTCTTAAAATGTGAAAAAGGAAAACACTATTAATACAAGTTCTTGCTTTTGCCCTGGAGCCTGATTCACCACAGGTTTGCAAGGCTGGAAATCTAGAAGTTATTTCTTTTTTGGCGTTTAAATTGTAGAATCCCATGGACCTCTCCTTGTTTGAGAGTGTGAAAACGATCCCCTCAAGGTTGCTGGGTCAAAGAAGGCAAGATCATAGGGCTGGAGAGGTGGCTTAGTGGTTAAGAGCATTTGTTGTTCTTGCAGAATTCTAAGAAAGCAAAATCAGAATTGTAATTGGGATTTGTGCCTGGTTGTCCTACTGTGTACCAATATTGTGTTTTTCCCTGTGAAAACTAACAGACATAGCCGTCTACCTCTTAACTGTAAAATTGTTCCCTCTGAGGTCTTTTATAGATTAAGCCCTGGATTCTCAAATTGCTGCATATTGAAATCATTCAGGCAGCTTTGGAAACTGTTTCTCCTGTCTGCCTTTAGACTGCTGCCTGTGTGGCTATGTCAGGCTACCCCTGCTGTGAGAGTGTTGGCTTACCTGTTCCACTACTATGCTAGCTCAGTCCCATCCATGTTTCTCTTGCCCTCTGTCATGATTGGGTCATTGGACCACTGATGGGATCAGCCCAAAATAAGATTATACTGTTCTTATTCTATGATAATGCTGTAATGAATCCTATCTCTTCTAGACTAACTAAGAATGAATTAAAAAAATAAGATTATGATTATGGCTTGGTTTTCAAGTGTCATTTAAATTTTTTTTTTTATTTTCCACACTAACATTTAGTCACTGGGGCCCAATATCTATTGGTATACAAATCTCCATAAGGAATCCATTTCTTTTGGATTTTTATAAACTCATTTTGTTTCTTCAGCGATCCCATTTCTTTTCCGAAATCAGTTACTTAAAAAACCATGTTGAAAGTTAGTCTTTCTGGATTTCCTTCAGGAAATCTGCCTGGGAAATCACCTTCAGTTCTTTAGTCTTTATTTCTTTGTGAAGTGTTGTTAGTATCTCAGCTTGTTGGCTTCTTTTCCTTGCAGTAGAACTTTCCAGATGCAGGGGATGAAGGCAGAACTGGGCTGGAGCAGTGGGGTTGGAAACAGCCAAATCCCCAGTGGTGCTACTCCTTTGTCAGCATGTTGTGGCATCCATGCTTTGGCACTGACTGGCGTATGTAGCCACTTAGTGTCTAAAGGTGCTTCTGTTTTGGACTTTCAGTGTGTTTGTGTGTACACGTGTATACATGCGTCTGCGCACATACGAGCACTCTTGAATACATGTGTGTGCACATGTGTGTACAAGCCAAGGAACACCCTGGGCTGTTGTTCCCCAGGCAATATCCTTGGCCTTCCATAGCTGGAACTTAAAAGCCCGCTAGGATGGCTGGCCAGCAAGCCCAGGGATCCATCTCACTTTGCCTCCCAGCACTGAGGTTACAAATGCTGCCTACCAAGACAAATATACTCCAACACTTTGAAAGTCATATAGGAAATCTTCATTGCCAGCCAATGGCTGCACGGGAAACTTAACCAAATCACACAGCTCAGATCCTCACAGTTCTTTGTCTCTTATGCACAAAAACCATATCCTGGTTGGCAAAAAGCAAAACTACCGATGCCAAAAAGCAAGGTTAGTACGATTAGGGACTTTCCTGGATCTTGGAACTATCGACCAGGTCTTTGATGGATTAAGTCTTTGTTCCTGTTTTGGCAGGTGTTATGGCCCACGTGCTGGGTTTTAAGGTTAAAATGGTGCCTCTAACATGGCATAGGTTGTGTTAAAAGTCTTGATGCCTGTTACATAAGTGTGCCCCACTCTACTTCTTTTTATTAATTTTTTTTATACATGGTTTCTGGAGATTGAACTCAGAGGTACTATATTGACTGGGTCATCTCCCTGTCCCTCTTTCAGTCCTCTTTACAGTACACAGAATTTGTCAGGCTTTCACTTTTGCTATTAATTTCCTCACGAAGCTTCAAAGATATCTTCAACCAGGCCTGATGGGTCATACCTATAACCTCAGCACTCAGGAGGCTGAAATGGAAAGATTGCTTGCTGCAGGTTCAAAGCCAGGCTGGGATACAGAGTGAGCTGCTTTCTCAATTATATCACCCCCCCCAAACAAAAGCAAAAACCAAGGACAACATACCTTATCCCTGGCTTTTCATTTTCTTTGTTAAACATGCTAATGTCTGTGAATCTCCATTTCCAGTTCTATGGGGACATAAGCCTACTTCAGTAATTCATATGGGAAATGAAATAGGAGGTGGTTTTTACTGCTGTTTACATAGGACATTGGTACGTGGTTGGACTCGGTGTTCCTTTAATGTGGGATAATTACAATAATGCTATTGAGACAGATGCCTCAAATTGACTTTGTGGGACGTTAGCAATAGTAAGAATGATCGCATTGCCCCCTTTGAGCAAGTGTCAATTACGCTGCAGCCAGCCAACTGTCATATACTCAAGGCCACTTCTTGGTCTTTTTCAAGAAGTGGGGAGCCTGAGTCTAGGATTCGATGATTCAGGCATCACACGTTCTGATTGCAGCTGCAGCTTGTAGGCATTTGCCTAAACTTGACTCTGATCCCTGATAGTTAACGGGAGCATCCCACAGTGTCATGCAGTGGATGATTTGGCCTTTGGAAGCAGAATGGATGCCTGAAATTTGTACCCATTTAAAGTAGCTATTAGCACCTAATGCTACCGGACAAGGACTTTGCTTTAAACCCAACTCCAGACTCAGAAGAAAGAATGGGTACATGAATTGAGATAGGCTTTGTAGCAGTGCTGGGTTTGAAGTCTACTTTGGGTCACTTCTTTCCATTTCAGATCATTTGTTTCTTTCCTTTGAATTCTTGTCTCCAGGCAGGTTGAGCTTCAAGCCCCTGCTTCAGGCCTCTTGTTTTCTTCATTACCGGGCACAGATAGCTTCTGAAATACATAAGTGATTATGTTCACTAGTTTTATGCCAGCTTGATTCAAGCTATCTGAGAGGAGGAAACCTCAACTGAGAAAATGCTTCCAGAAGATCAGGCCAGTAAGGCATTTTCTTAGTTAGTTAGTGATGGATAGGGAAGGACACAGCCCATTGTGGTCCAGGTTTCTATAAGAAAGCAGGCTGAGCAAGCCAGAGGGAGCAAGCCAGTAAGCATCATCCTTCATGGCCTCTGCATCAGCTCCTGCCTCCAGGTTCCTGCCCTGTTTGAGTTCCTGTCCTGACTTCCTTTGATGATGAACAGTGATGTGGAAGTGTGAGCCAAATAAAACCTTTCCTCCCCAGCTTGGCTTTTAGTCATGGTGTTTCATTGTAGCAATAGAAAGCCTAACTAGGACAGTGAGCTTGGTCTCCTGTTTCAGACTTTTGCTTTGTCAAGTATGCCCACCTTTGTGCTCTCAGGCAGACCTCAGAAAGGTAGGCCCTGCTCCCCAGGTAGCATCATTGTTGTACAAGCAGAGAGATGTAAAAGCTGTCACCATCCACCCGCTGGCCTGTTTCTGATGAGGAAGAGAAGCACTTCAGGGACAGGGACTGTGTTTCTCAGTTATATAGTCATAATGCTGATGACAATGAAAGATGTCAGCTGGTTCAGGCCACCACCGGTGGTAGCCATGCTTGGATGTATGGTTCGCTATGCCACACTCTACAAGTTCCTGCTTCCCCTTTATTTAATAAACACTGTGCTTGTATAAACCACTACTTGGGTGGAGCTTTTTACACCACAGGTTCACTTCACATGGTCTGGAGAAAGTGATAGCTGGCCGACAAAGCTCGTACGTTCTTGTCTGTACTTTGTTTATGGATTACACAAATGCAGGATTGAATAGCAGGGATACAAAGCCTACTTTCTGGATTCTTGTTCCCCATTTCTGGGGAAGGATTTCAGGTGACACTGGGAGCCACATAACTTTTGTACTAATGCAGGCATGAAAGTTAGTTTTTTTAATGCTTAGTTCTTTCATCTCCACTTCATGAGTAATGGGGTGTGTGTGTGTGTGTGTGTGTGTGTGTGTGTGTGTGTGTGTGTATAATGATATACTATATATATATATATATATATATAATAGTATAATATTATATATATATGACGAGAGAGAGAGAGAGAGAGAGAGAGAGGGTAGCCCTAGCAGACTTAGAACTTGGTATATATACCAGGCTGACCCTGAACTCACAGAGAATCAGTCACCTGCCTCAGCCTGGAAAGTGCTGCGATTAAAGGCAAACGTGTATTTTCTAAGCCCCTCCATGTGCCTCTACTCTCATCTCCTAAAGCAAAGCTTTAATTGTATGGATGTTAATTTACAAGGAGATTTTAATATTATATTGTTAAGAAACATTCTGGAAAGCTGGGCAGTGGTGGCCCATGCCTTTAATCTCAGCACTTCGGAGGCAGAGGCAGGTGGATTTCTCAGTTTGAGTCCAGTTTGAGTCACTACAGAGTGAATTTAGGACAGCCAGGGTTACAGAGAAAACCCTGTCTCAAAAAAAACAAAAAGCAAAACAACAACAACAACAAAAAGTAATTTGCATTTGGTCAACAACAATGAGAAAAATAAATAATACCCTACTTTTATTGTTGGGTGTAGGCTTCATATATAGTCATTAAAATTTTAGAGGATTCTTCAAATAGGGAGCTTCCAGTGGCTCTGACCTCTGGTCAAAGTCTAGGGTTGTTGCCAAATATAAAATTTAAGCAGAAAACTGCTATGTCTTGAGAAATACTTTTACAGAACCTGTATAACACACAGCTTCGAGCCTTCACTCAAACCAGTGAGAATCCCATAGAGGTAGCATGGCTAGATTTATGTTTCATAAGGATTATGCTGACATATGGGAAATCAAATGGAGACAAACATGACCAAATACATGGCCTCCAGTTGGCCACTTTCTAGTCTGAGATTGAAAAGGATCTGGACCAAGTAGATGGTAAGAGTAAGATGGGATAAGTAAATGGATTCAAGAGGAAAAAGAGACAGCCTGACAAGAGTTGGCAACTTTGAGGTGAGAAGACAGTGAAAGCTGAGTAGAGTTCAAGGTAGGCTCCTGGGTCTAGGCTTGGGCATATGCCAAAATAGTGGTGGGTTACTGGGTTCTCCTAAAAATCCATCCATCCATTCTCCATCTACCTACCTATTCTTCTCTCATGTATTGCATCCCAGACCATAATTTCCCCTCCCTCCACTCTTGCCAGTCTGTCTCCCCACTTCCCCTGTCGAGATACCCCATCCTACTGTCAGGAGTCCCACAAGAACACCAAGCTACAAAACTATAACATATATTCAGAGGACCTAGGTCAGACCCATGTAGGCTTCTTGACCGTCACTCCAGTCTTTGTGAGCCCCTATGAGTCCTTGTTAGTTGATTCTGTGGGCCGTGTTCTTGACCCCTACTGAGATGATTTTAAAGAGGCAGGTAGTCTTGTGTGTGCATTAGCTGTTCACACATTTGGTATGTTGACCCTGTGTTGCCTTCTTGGTTCTTGGGAATTAAGATGATACTTGGCCTCCCACCCAAATAGATTGGGGCTTTTTGAAGGAATTCTGTTCCTGATTTTATGGAGCAGGGAATGTGTTCTGTATCTAACAACTTGCCTCTTATTGCTTTACAAAGAGGCACCATCAGAAAATCAGCTGTCCTAAATGGATAGAGAAGCCAGATTCCATTAATCAGGAGATGGGCTAGCTGACTTGAGAGGCCATGAGTCTGGAAGTCCTCTCTCACTGTTTTACCAAGTATTGCTCAAGAATGAGATCACCTGACTCTAGGCACATGAGTACTTACTTGTCTCATTCAGGCCATTGTTTAGTCAGATGAGGGTGATGACACTTAAGAGACATAAATTTTAGTTGATAGAGCAGGAAGCAGAGTGTAGGAGGCAGAGCTGTGTCTGCCCAGACGGACCTCACATTGGTAAGCATCGCCGCACTTACATCACATCTGTCAGATGCCAGAGCATCTGCTAATGTGGGATATTACCAATATGGAGCCAGGTAAAAATACAAGGGAATTTAATAGGGAAAAGCTTTACTTACAGAGCGACCTAGCCAGCCTGCGGGGCAGCAGTAAGTACAGCAAGCCAAAGATGAAAGCGAAAGAAGGGGCCACCACATCAACGTCCCTCACTCTTAAACCTTCCCTACATCACCCTGATCACGCCCTTGCAGGGGTGGTCAGGCACACCTGTAGCCAGCCCCTAAGAAGGCGTGGCTACAGCATCCCCTACAATTCCCCTTTTAGTCTAAAAGACTAAAAGTTAACAGTATAAAGTATCCAAAATTAACAGTCATAAAGGTGAAATATAAGAAGATACAACAATCTGCTTATGTCACGTCCTGACTATCTATTTTAACTAAACCCTAAAGTCATCTGAAAGAGGTGTCCAAGCCTGAACACCTCCTTCCAATCCCAACCATAAACAATAGCAAGCTATCCCTAACTATGCATATACACTATCCTAAGTGACAGCAATGGGGAAAGGAGGTATAGCATCCTCCAAGTTACTTCCTGCTGAAATGGGACAACAATAGCCTTATGGGGTCCTGTAGGAAGAAAATATTAGTATAGTGAAAGCTTTGAATGCATTGTATCCAGTCCATGTTAGATGGGATTCGCTTGATTGAAGATCTCTCTTGAAATCCTCAACTTGATTGAAATCAGTACCTGAAGCTCTGGCTGGAGTGTCAGTTGAAATGGAGAAAGTTGTATCCAGTGCAGTCAAGGAGGTGTCCCCCATTTCCTTTCCAGGGTGTCCAGGCAGGTCTTCATTAACTGTGTGGGACCCAAACATAAATGTCAGCAGAGAAATGTTTGCTTGTGTAAGTATGTATACTGGAAAAGGCAACCATGGGAGCATAACAATTATGAGAGGGTGTACACTTGAAAGAGCCAAGAAAAGACAAAGACAGTCCCCAAATTCTTCTTATTCTGTATTACATCAATTGGCTTCTTGATACAATACAGAAACTCTAAAGTTTAGTTAAACCACGTGCTTGGATTTTAGAGGAGGAAAGCCAAATCCACCTCTAAAGCCAGCATTGGTTTAATTGAATAGGGACTAGGAAATAAAGAGAAATAGAGTTCTCTGAGAGACAGCTCATGAAAAGTTTCAATTTCCTGCATCATAAAAGATTCCAAGCATGTTAGTGAATCTGTAAATCGCTCTAACTGCTCCTCTACACGTTTTTCTAGTCCTTAGACAGCATCTGGATGGTATGGAAACTGTCTTCTAGGTATTGGAGTCTAGATTCTCGGTCATGATTTGCTTATTTTGATTCCTCAGCAATCGACTGTATGGACCTATCTAATTTGTCAGCCCTGTTTTGTAAATTATCTTCCAAACATTTGAACTTAGATTCAAATTTGTGATCTGCTACTTTAGATGCTTCAATAATTGATGGAATGGCATTGTCCAATTCTTCAACCCTATCCTGGGTATTTTGCACCTTTGCATCATCTAGTTTCTGGGTCACAGAGCCTATCTGAGTTTCTAGCTGGCTACAGATATTCTTAGTTCGTCACAGTCCTCTGACAGCCTAGCCTCTAATGCTCCAGACATGGAGGATCTCTCTGTGTTTATCTTATCATAAATACACTGCATCTCATCTTGGGTAACAGACAGCTCTGTCTTTAGTGTACTGGAGATAGAGCCCAGCTTAACACCCTACTTCTGTTCCACTTTCTGCACAATTGTGGCCTGACCTAATCTGTTCTCCAAAACCTCATTGAGTAAAGCTGTTATTTCCTGTAAGCAGGTAGTGAGGTTATCTTTGTCCCTGTTCCTGGGAACTCTGGCTAGTAATGTTATTTGTACCAGCAAGCTAACTGCCATTACTGCATATATGCAGGTAATTGGCAGATTAGTGTCCTCCTCAAACATTGAATTCACGTAATAAGCAAAGATATTACCAATTATAGAAAATGATAAATATTCCGCCATGATTTTACCTGATTTTTACCCCAGATGCAGTAAATATCTTTGGTCAGCAGGTGGCTCAGGCGTTAAGCTAGTCCGCGCAGCTTTTGGCAGCGCTTGGTCAGGCAAGATGGCGTGGAGCTGAGGTCATACAGGTGGCTGCACTTTAGCTGGAAGTGTAAGGCCTTTGGGCCGCAGCCTTGGAAAGCCTCAGGCCCTGCTGAAAGCCGAGGCCTACTCCTGAGGCCTACTCGGCTCAAGGGCAGGAGGTCTCCTGGCACAGGTAGGCTGTAGTCCCGTGCACGCAGCTAAAAACTGGCGGTAAAACTTTGGGGAGGTCTGGAGAACTCTCCCAGCTGGGGGGACGGTTCTGAGCGGCTCAGCAGCAGCTAGAATGCGCTTGTGGTGCAGCTGGTCTGTGTGATTCACCAGGTCGGCTGCGAGCTGGGACCACCTGTGGATAGGGTAGGAGCTTTTCAGGCCAGCTAGTCTGCTGTCCTGGTGGGACCCAAAGGGCACTCCCAAAGGGGGCCCAGGTTTACAAGATCCTGCTCCTGACACCAGTTAATGTGGGATATTACCAATACAGAGCCAGGTAAGAATACAAGGGAATTTAATAAGGAAAAGCCTTACTTACAGAGAGACGTAGCCAGCCAGGGCGGCAGCGGTAAGTATAGCAAGCCAAAGATGAAAGCGAAAGAAGGGGCCACCACATCAGCGTCCCTCACTCTTAAACCTTCCCTATGTCACCCTGACCACGCCCTCGCAGGCGTGGCCAGGCACACCTGTAGCCAGCCCCTAAGCAGGCATGGCTACAGCATCCCCTACAATCTGCACATGGATGCTTTTAGGTGTTTGTTATTATTAAGTCAGATTGCTCATCATTTTAGCTTGTGGGTTTCACCCATATCTGACCTGCCATGTAGAGCGGCTAAATTATTTTCTTCTGTGTAGAAATGGTTCTTCGGTTGTTCACATTCTGAGGCTAAGAGCACTCTCAAGTCTGCTGCTTCCAGGTCTGTGGTTGCCACATATCCCTGCAGAAGCCAGGGGTTCTCTGCTGCTAGTCATCTGTGGCATCGGCTTTCTAGAGATCATTATTTAGGATTGGCTGCAGTGTTGTGGGATCCTGTTATCACACAAAAATGTCAACATGAAAGTCTGCTTATGTTGAAAAAGAAATTGTTCTCTGGTGCCGTCACCCAACCAAACATGGTTTCATCCATGGCAACATCAAATTCTCAAATTTTGGTATTAATAAGGGGTTGCAGATGCTAATGGAAAATGACTACTTGCAGAGTTCCATGAAGTCGCAATGGTTCAAACAGGTTAGTGGCCATCTGTACGAATCCTTCTGTGGGTTTGAATAGTTCAAGCCATTTCTGTTTCCCTTATTCCCCAACTTGCCTTTATGGTTAATGGAATTATCAATATCAACCACAAGTCCTTAATAGCCAGAGAGCATATGTGTATTTGCATTAGCAGCATGTAAATCTATTCATATTGATTGTAAGTTGGATCTGACAGAAAATGTAATGCATGTTGGCACTGATTTATAAATGAAATAACCCTAGTGTTTCGGAGACAAATATGGAGTGCAGTAAGCTGATATTGTTTACCCAAGCTCTTCAGAAGATAGACTGCTTGGCATCCATGTCACTCAGATGGTTAGATTCCATTTTTCATACACTTTCTAGAGTGGGAACAAAGGAAATCAAGATGCACTGTGCTGTTGTGTCCAGGGTTGGTCAGCCTGCCCTCCTGTTGAACAGTTTGAGCTGGCTTTTAGTGTGCCATCCTGCTGAGAGCGAACATTTTGTCTAGCATCTCCCCAGCTGTTAGCCACTGAGAAATGTAGCAGGAAATCAGAAGAGCAAGGAGACAGAGACGCACACTGGGCTTGTTTTCTATCATGGTGTTGCCGTATGAGCAGAGGGTTAGGTGACACTGTTCTGAGGACTCTTATTGAAGGTAAAACCCAAGGAACTAGGTGCAGAATTTCACCACAAACTCTTGAAATCTGACTGCAAGGCAGACTATGTGAATTATGGGATGTGTGAAGAGTGGAAATGCCTTCACTCTCTACATGTTCATTGCTCAGTTCTGCTTTTACTCCATTTAAAAATGTTTAGCTCTTTTGGCTCAGTAGCTGAGAATATGCAAGGATGACAATATGAATTCACATCTTAGCACACATGTGAAACACCATGCATAGCTGTGCATGTGCCTGTAACCCCAGGATGGTAGGAGGCAGAGGCAGGAGGATCAAGAGAGCTCACTGACTGCCAGCCTAGGTACAGGTTCAATGAGAGACTGTGGCTCAGAGGAGTAAGTAGGGAATGGTAGAGCTGGGCAGCTGACATCCTTCTCTGGCTTCCACACAACCATATTCACAGACATGTGTCCCCGCCACACACACACCATAATACATACATGCACATACATGGGATTAAAGGCGTGCCCCACCAATGACCAGCCATTTCTAGAATTTTCTCCAATCACAGTTTTATTTTTCTTGATCCTGTTTTATTAAAGTTCTCTCTCTCTCTCTCTCTCTCTCTCTCTCTCCACACACACACTCGTTATCTTTCAACGGTCTTTTCTCTGAAGCTTAAGTGAATCTGCTGTTTTGTTTTGGAGACCTTTTTGTTGTTGTTTTACATGATAAATTGCCCTCAGGCTAAAGCACAAACTTGAATGTCTGAATAGAGGCGAAAAGATTTTTTTTTTAATTTTTATTCATTTATTTTTTACATTCCAATCCTAGTACCCCCTCTCCCCTTTCCTCCCCCCATCATCTGCTCCTCTGAGAGGGTAAGGCCTCCCCTAGGAAGTCTACTAAGTCTGTCCCATCATCTCATTGAAGCAGGACTAAGGCATGTCTCTACTCCCACACCCCTGGGTCTAGGCTGAGCAAGGTATCTCTCCATATAGAAGGGGTTCCACAAAGTAGGTTTGTGCATTAGTGTTAGATCTTGGACCCACTACCAGTGAAAAGTAGTTTTTATATTTAAAATATTCCCACTGGAAAATTGGAGATTATTAAAGAAATGACAGACCTGGAACTATTACAAGCATGAATTTAGAACCAAAGCAGTGTAACCCCCATATATGTTTTTTTCTGTACAGGTAGCAATTTTGAAGAGTTTGACTTTTTTCCTGCAGCAATCTGAATGTCTGTGTTGAATTATTTGGAATCTGCTACAATAAAAGCCTGTTCCAGTAATCATCACCTGGCAGAGGAAAGGGAACAAAAAAGATTCTCTGGTACTGTAGCAAAAGGGCCTTAGGTGACAGAAGCCCTGTCCCCTCTGTTCTCCACCCACCCACCCTGCTCACATTTAACAAATGTTCCTTGCTATACCATTAGGTGCACTCCTCAGAGGCACACCTTCCCAGCTCCTTGGATTTTTTTGGGGGGGGGGTGGGGCATTGAGACAGGGTTTCTCTGTATAGTCTTGGTTGTCCTGGAACTTATTCTACAGACCAGGCTGGCCTCGACCTCCGAGGTCCACTTGCCTCTGCCTCCTGAGTGCTGGTATTAAAGGTGTTCAATACCACTGTCCGACTCCTTTGAGTTTGTTTGCTTGGTTTTTTGTTTTGTTTTGTTTTTATCTCTTCTAAGGTCTTTAATTTTGTTTTCTGTACTTAGTTTAAGCATCAATTTGATCTTTGTTGTCTTGTGTATTGAGAGATAATCACATCTCTTTCTAAAACTCTTCTATTTGTTTTTTTGTTTGTTTGTTTGTTTTTTAACTAAACTGTCTTTCAAAAAAAAAATACTTGTTAAGATTGTGGCTCCCAGTCAGGGTGTGGTAGCATACATCTTCCTCCCCAGCACACAGGCAGAGCTGGGAGGGGAGACGGGTTCCAAGTTTGAGAATAGCAAAGCCATGTTTACAGACAGACAGACAGGACACACACACACACACACACACACACACACACACACACACACACACACAGATGCAGTTAGCACAAAGTTTACCATCTGTTTCTCCTCACTTTCAGCCACGTAACTTTCCCAGATTTACACTTCTACTGGTACTTTAGCTTTCTTTTGTAGAATGCTTAACATTTATTTTTAACCTAAACTCTTCACTCTGTTTCTCATTCTGGTCAACTGCTGCATCTCTTTCTGCTCAAAGTAATTTTAATCTGTGGTGGACTCACTCTTCTATCTCCACCATCATCCTAGGTGGGAATTCCTTTGAGATAAAGCCTTCTTTATTAAGCTTTGGCATCCAAATCATCATCATCGTGTGTGTGTGTGTGTGTGTGTGTGTGTGTGTGTGTGTGTGTGTGTGTGTGTGTATGTGTTGGGGGGTGAGTAAAAGTCACTTTTTCAACTGAGATGATCCCCAAGCTCCCTCGAAGCTTTTTAAAAATTCTTTTTTCTTATTAGGGTCCAAATCAGTTTCTGATCCCACTGTGATATTTCCCGAAAGACAGCCTAACACAGCAGTGAGGAATGTGCTTTGGAGTCACATGATTCTCAGTGATGATCTCAGCTCAGCTGATGTGTGACTTCCGCCCCAAGCTCCAAGTGCCTCTCTGTAAAGTGAAGATGATGTCTGTTTCCAGAGTTATCATACTGCTTCAATAAAGCACTTTCTCAACCCCTGGCCTGCAGTAAAGTACTCCACTGTTCTGTGATTCTCTGCCATGTTCATGTGTTCATCTGCCTGTGCCTGGGCTGGTTCAGATGGCTTCTCGAAACCACTGGAAAGGCCTTCACAGGGGTTTAAGCCCTTCACCTCAAGTGAAATCAAAGCTACCACTTACCAAGTGTCTGTCATGCATGGCCTAAGCAGCGGGCCTTGGTGTGTGCATTTTGTGGAGAAAGCCTTAAGTCCTAAAACATCAACTGGCTCACTGGAGCTCTCCCAAGGAGTAGTGTCATGGTGCATTACATTCTGCTGTCATCAGGGCTCCACTCCCCTCCATCAAAGGAAAATGAAATCCGTGACAGGTGTCCCTTCGCCCTCAGTTAAAGTGTTACTGGTGACACTTGCTTGTGTGAGGCATCTCATCTCATTTCTCAGTAGTAGTTTCCTGCGTGAGAGTCTAGTGTAGTTGCTGTAACCTACCCTGGTATCTTCTTCCCATTGATTTTCTTTTAAAAAGAAATACAGAGAGCCAGCGTGGCCCTTTCCTTGGATTTTTTAACCGGCCAGTCATTTAACCTTTAAATACTTCAAAACAATGATTGTTTCTCCCGATGCTCTCATTTCCCTTCACTTAGGAAATGAGTGTTACTGTCTGTGTTCTTCATCCCACTGTTGTTCCTTCTGGCACACATATGGGAATCACCAGTCCCATGGTGGCCCTTACGTATATGTCAGATATTCTTTAGTAGAGATAATGTCAAGGGATTTAAGTCACTGTGCCACAGGTAACAAGCCTGGTCATTTATTTCAAAGCGAGCAGTTCTTGAATTTGACAGTTATATAGTTGTCTGTGTGGCTGGCACTGCAGGCTTCCCCACTTTTTTTTTTTTTTTTTTTTTTTTTTTGTCTGTCAGGGCTCTTAGGACTGAGAGGAGAGCAGACATGAGTGAGAAGACATCTGTCCTTGTTCTTTTGCCTTGCATCCCCTGTGACTGTAGGTGAGGAGAGCCAGGTGTTCTCTACACACTGCCTTTTGCCTTAGTGGAAACTTGGGAATTTTATTGTCTTCCCAGCAGAGGCAAAAACTAGAGCATGAAGAGTAACTTCAAAGCAGGCCTGGGAGTGTGGCTCCCAGGCGTGAAGCCCTAGGTTCAGTCTTCGATACCACTAAATTAGGCATGATGGTGCATGCCCATAATCTCAGGGATCAGCAGGCAGAGGAATTGGAAGGGGAGCTGGAGGTCTTCTTTGGCTACGGTAAAAGTTGGAGCCCAGCCTGGGCTTCATGAATCCCTGTCTTAAGTAAATACATAGATAAATAGAGTAACATTAGATTTGTAAGTGTCAAGTGTATTTTTACTCAAATTCCCCACGGCGTGGTTCTCCAGGGCTTCCCATGCACTTGCTTATGGGCGTGGGCCGTGTGTGTGTGTGTGTGTGTGTGTGTGTGTGTGTGTGTGTGTGTGTGTGTGTGTTGTGTGGGGGGGGAGTACCCAGGCGTGAGTTACAGCTTAGTTCCTCCTGGGAGGGTGATTACAGCTCCTTCCCTGGATGCAGTAAGGTAAATGCTTGTTTCCTATATATTGGATCCACTGGTACAAACCAGAGATCCTAGGACTCAGGAAGATAAGGCAAAGCAAGAGGATGCTGAGGATTCAAGATTGTTCTGGACTGTATAGTAGGTGTGAGGAAAGCCTAGGTCACGCATGAGAATGCTGCCTCAGTTGTGGGGATGGGAGCAAGCCCTGGCTTTAGTAATGTAGTTTACATGGAAGGAATAGCCAAACCTTCCCTGTCTTCATACTTGAGGCAACTTCACTAGTACAGCTTCAAGTTCTGCATGGAGTTTTGATGTCTCCAGCTTATAGGAGCTGTTAAAAATGAACTCTCAATTTGCTCATCCTCAGGGTAAAAGAGCTATTGGTTTGTTTGTTTGTTTGTTTGTTTGTTTGTTTGTTGCCTGTCTGTCGGGTCCCTGCTGGCAACTCTTCAACTGAAACTATAGAGACAGTGAAGGAGGCAATATTATTCCCGTCATAGATATGTTCCCACCACAACACATCCCTTCTTCGGTGGTGTGGTCTTGGCCCCTCCCCAGCCTTTGGCATCCGTTTTTCTCCTTGCCATTCCAGACAAGCTGTTCTTCGTAGTCTGGGTTTCTGCTTTGTGAGGAGATGGTTGGCTGTGCTGTGTGATGCTGACTTTGGAATACAGCCTTTAGGTCCTTAAGACTGAGTTTTATCTAGGAAAATGGTATGTACCAGAAGATACCTCTGCTGTTGCCAAGAGTAACCTTGGCCTTCGATAACATTTGCAGTGGGTCTGAGGACTGTGTTCATTTACTTTCAGTTGAATACCTGCTATGATCTTTGCTTTCAGTGGAATACCTCCTGTGATCATTTTCTACTACAGGTGCTGAGCAGTTAATTCCTTCTTCTTGAATTGGAGGCTCTTGGGTAGACAACTCCATTTTTGTTGTATAGATTCTAGTTGTTCGTTTAGTCAACTTTATGGGCCTCCTGTCACTGATGATGTCTATCATATGAGTGCCCATGTACCTAGTACCACAGCAGCAAACTAGGGAAAAACGTAATGGGAATGCAGCACCTCATCCATGGTATGGGGAGGTGGGAAAGCCAATAATGTCGACTCTCTTTCTGATGTAGGGTTAATATTATCTGATAACATGTTCATGTGCATGGCAGGGCCCTAATTTTTAATGCAGAGGCCAAGTTGAGTTTTCCAGTCAAATAGAGGGTCTGCATTGTAGAGATGTGGCTCTGGGTAGCTGTCCGAGAGTCCTTAGTACCACGCGTTGGAGATGAGTCTCTGTAATACAGCCCATTGGATCTGTCTGCCGAGGAAAGAGGAGGCTCTGTCTGTGACTTTGAAAGGTGACCTGATGTACGCATGGTAGACTGCGGTGGCCAGAGACTGACAGTGAGGACCACAGAGACATTGAAGCCAGGTTCGAGGAGGCACTGAATCGCTGCTGTTAAGAGAGAAAAGGAAAAGATGCATTTGAGTGAACTTTTAAAGGCCCCGGGAACATAATTTGGTAACAGGTTTACAGTTTGGAGAAAGGAAGCTTAGAGAATTGAAAATGATGGCTTTTCAGGTGACGTCACCAGGAAACTACCATGCCAGTAGTTTTGAACCTAGAAAAGGGACCAGAGTTGATACTGGGTAGGGGACATTAATGGTGGGATTAGTGATATGCAATTTTATGGCCTTTATAAGATACCTACAGGGTAGATTCTTAGAAATTCTGGTCTAGCAGGTGGGAGTGGGAGGTTTGGAGGTGACAGTAATCCTTAGCTCAGAAGAAATCTCTGACCGTGTTGTGCCAGGTGCTTTTCTGGGAGTGAGCAGCACTTGAGGATGGGGCTGGATGACACATGCTAAGTAAAGATCAAGTGCGGGGCTCTACAAGGATTTGGGTCCCTAAAGAGGCTTTCATCAGGGTCATACTGCACCAAAAATGGCAGTTGCCATAACTAAGAGGAAGCTACAAACAAGATAATGACTATTCCCCTACTTAAGTATTTTTTACAAGTCCAGTGTTTATGTTGTTTTGAAACTACAGAAAACTAGGCAGGAAAGCATAACCCATGAGTGTATTCATTACCCAGATCCGATCATTATTAATATTTTGTCAATCGTGTTTTCTCCTCTCACCCATGTGTTGCAAGGAAAGGACATAGACTCCTTCCCAGCAGCATCAGTCTCCTGTCACTTCAAATTGCAGTGACTCATAAGGACAGTCAGTGTTTACTTAACTGTGTTATTATGTCACCCGAACTAAGAGATGACGTCCTTACTAATGGAACTTCATTTCATCTAAATAATTTGAGATCCTTGATAGTCCTTTGGTATATCTCTTAATTTCATGCAGACGAACTTTGTGAGGTCCATTTGGAAGGTAGGTAATGTCCTGAGGAAGGTGATAGCATGCTTTCTACAGCAGGAATACTTCGGCCATGTGGGGAGAAGTGGCGCGTCAGTGGGAAGCCATGTTTGGTTTTTGTGCCTGAATTTATCTTCTGGGATTAGCAATGGAGAGCTATGCTTCTTTATGGAATTGGTCATATGAGTTATATATCCAAATGCATTGCCACAATTTTGCCTCTTCTGATTCACAAACTGTCCAACTTCTTATTGCAGAACATAGGGCTCTGTGGGGCATCAGTTTTGGCCCTCATAGCCTTGAGTGAAAGAGTTACCAGCAGGTACTGTGAAGAGGGACCAGCACAAGGCAGCCTTTACCAGCCCTGAATGCCAGTAGTGCTCCTTCACTGTTGTTAGGAACACTTGCTTGTTAGCATGTGGTCAAGATGGCCTGTATTGCAGAGAGGCTAATGCTCCCATGTATGTTTTTCTTTTTATCCATATCACCTAAAGCTGGGTCTGGCCAGGTCCTTGCAGCTACCTAAGTTCATTCTTATTTTCATTTTCTTTCTGTCTCAGATTCTAGAACAAAGGAGACAGACTTAATTCCTTTGACTTCTATGTTCTCCTCCTCTTCCTTCACCTTTCCTACTTTCTCTTCCTTCTTTTGAAACAGGGTGTGGTACTTTGAGTTATTATAGCCCCATAGGCTCATGTGTTTGAATGCTTGGAACTTTTCAGAAGGATTAGAAAGTGTGGCCTTACTGGGGGAGTTGTAGGGGGTGGGCTTTGAGGTTTTGAAATCCCACGCTAAGACCCAATTTCTTTGTCTGCCTGCCACCTGGATAGATGTAAAGTTCTCAGCTCTGGTTCCATGCCTGCCTGTTTTAGACTAACCCTCTAAAGCTATAAATATACCCCCAATTAACTGCTTTCTTTTATAAGAGTTACCATGGTCATGTTTTCTCTTCACAGAAATAGAACAGTAACTAAGACACAGGTTCTTCTCATGTAGCCCAGGTTGACATCAGAGCCATAATGCGCTATTTGGGACCATCTCTCAACTCTTGGTCTTGCTGCCCCTGCTTCCCAAGTGCTGAGATCACAGCCAAGTGCCACTATGTCTGGCTCTCATTCCAGTGGGCAGAAGGTTTAAAGGAGAGTATACTTTCTCCAATTTATATTTGCCGGTCTGAGAAATGTTCTTTCTCTCAAAAGAAACAATAGTTTAGGGGAGCATTTGAACAGCCAGTGGGCCCTGTTAAATCAAGATGTAGGCTTGTTTCTGTTGTTTGCTGTACAAATGAGCAGTCATTTGCAGAAAGAAAGTAAGAGACATAACTGATCCGTTTTACCTTTTCTAACTGTAGGAAATACAGTTGGAGCACGCGAAGCAAGCCTTTGTGCAACGAGACAATTCCAATGCTGGAAAAGTCACAGCCATTGACTTCCGGGACATCATGGTTACCATCCGCCCCCATGTCCTGACTCCTTTTGTTGAAGAATGTCTAGTAGCTGTAAGTTGTTGTTGTCCTAGTGAAACATTTTTTTTTTCTCCCTAATATGAGCTAAGTAAACTGGGATAGTAAAGAACAGTTCTTAAGAATTACGTAGTTCTTTTTTTTTCTTCTCCTGATTAAACACTTCTGTTTTTCTAATATGATCACTCATATTCCCATCCTTGCAAACCAAAATATATTTTGGTTTATTTTAGTGGATGGCTTAATTGATTGTCTGGATTATATATGTACATTTGTTTCTCAGTGTCCCTGGAGGACTGCACCAGGGTGCTTTCATATACGAAATTCTACAGATACTGAAACCATTTATACAAAATGACATCATCTTTGGATATTACCTACATGTGTCTTCTTTGTACTTTAAATCAGGTCTAGATTGCTTATAACATCTAATGCAGAGTAAGTATTTTTAAGTCTTTGTTACACTGTGTTGTTCAGGGAATAATGGCAAGGAAAACATCTGTATGGTTAAGTGCAGTTAGAATTTCTCCCTCCAAATCTTTGTAAAATTCTGTAGTTGGTTGCATTTGCATATGTAGAATTCATGAATACAGAGTATCCATCTGTATTAACTGATTAGGAAAAAAGGGAAAGGTAAAAATAATTTGTGATTTAATGCTAATTTTGCCTTATTTTTTGAGGTCTGTCATATGTTGATTTTCATGTTTCTTCTTTAAGGAAATAAAGAAATACGCATGCAAGCAGGCACCCACACAAGCTCACACACTTTGGCCTCCTATTAGAGTCTTAGGTAGACCAGAAGCTATAAAGCTCATATTTCTCATTGGTTTTTGGTGTCTGTTGGGGTTGCAGTGGTGCTTGTGACAAGCATAACCCTGCCATTATGTGTCATGGTTACCCCATCCCAAAGGATATCCAACTGATGTCCTTACATCTTGGAACTCCAAGGTGTCCTGCAGCATGCTGGGTAGTGGTTCCAAGCCTTGGCCATGGAATATCTAGATCACCAGGGAAGATCATTACAGGTGGAATGCAGGTTTCTTGTAGGGCCTGTGCTTCACCACTTATGGGTGGCTGGGATAGTATTTAAATGTTAAAGCTTCCAGCTGATTCTCATGGTCATTCAGATTTCAGAACTATTCCTCTGGAAACTCTTCCTTTGCTATAGACTACCTGTGTGCTCATGGCTGTCTGGGTTTCCCACAGTGCTGACCATGTCAAGTCTCTATTTGGCTTCCTGGCACTTTATTTTGAATACAAAGCTTTTCCCATTCTGGTACTCTATTAATCTCACTCCTTTTCTTATGTGTGCCTCCCCCCACCACCAAACTCTCCTGTCAGCTTCTTGAAATGATTACTAAGTGAAGATTTATGTGGCTGTTATTAGAGATATGCTTTCCTAATTACAAAAAAAGATTTTGCCTTGTTAGTGAAGGATAGAATTTGAAACCCCAAACTGAAGTTCCATTCATTATAATGGACATGCTATTTGCTTCCCTGTCTCCTGCAAAGAGAATTTTTTCTTTAAAAATTCTGATTATTGGGCTAGAGATGCAGAGATGGCTCAGAGGTTAAGAGCACTAACTGCTCTTCCCAGGGTCCTGAGTTCAATTCCCAGCAACTACATGATGGCTCACAACCATCTGTAATGAGATCTGGTACCCTCTTCTGGCCTGCAAGCATAACTTATTTATAAAAAAAAAAAAAATCTTAAAAAAAATCTGATTATCATAATTCTAATCATCTTCCAACCCACCTAAGCATATGGCATCTCCAAATTTTACCAGAATGCTCTTGCACTTTAGCAATCCCACCAATGTGAAGTCTCAGGACTTAAGTGATTATTTATTGCTGGTTTAAGTGTTTTGATAAGTCTTAATATTAAGGTTGTATTATCCACTTCTCATAGTATGTCTGAACCAATATAATCCAGTTTTATGTGTATGAGCACATACTCATGTGACATAGTTTGGAAGGATAGTATTGTAGCTCAGATACAGGAAACAGGGCCTAGGCTCTCCCCTAAATAATGTGACACACATTGATGATTCCCCCATGGAAGGCCTCACTATCCTTGGGGAGTTGGTGTGGGGTTGGTTGGGGGGATTGTTGGGGGCAGGGGAGGATGGGAGGCAAGGGAATGGGGGATTGATAATGTAGAATAACTTCTAAAATAATAAAAAAAAAGACTTGCTCTTTAGATGAAATAAACCAACGTGTAAAAAATTTCTAACTGAAATCTAACTTCTGTAAATGTCTGCTGGTCCTGTTATAGTCCTACTTGTGTATTCATTTAGTTTTCCAGGTGTTGTATATGGAAGTAGAGATCTTGGTCATGATTGGGTGCAGTTACCTTTAGAAATCACTTGTAGCTTTTCTAATACGAAGGAAAAATACTTTTGATCATTCCTGGTTACTTCCAAAACAGCTTTAAATATATATACTTTTGCAATCTCTTCATCTATTTGTCTTTTTTTTTTTTTTCCTTCCTCTGGCTCTTGTTTTCAACTTACCAAGGCCGCTGGAGGCACTACATCCCATCAAGTTAGTTTCTCCTATTTTAATGGATTTAATTCGCTCCTTAACAACATGGAACTCATTAGAAAGATCTACAGCACTCTGGCTGGCAGCAGGAAAGATGTGGAGGTGACTAAGGGTGAGTGAGAGTTTATCAGAATTTTTGCTTCAAGTGTGTTTGGCAGTGGGGCTGAGGAGAGCAACCTGGATAGAATTTTCTACCCCATTCATACATGTTAATTAATTGGTGATGTGTGGTCTCCATTCCATGATCAGACAACCCAAGGCAAACAAAACAATCTTCACTACATTTTTGATAAATCGAAGACAGCCTTGGGTGAATCTTTTCAGTTCTGACAAGAACTTGAGCCAAAATGACAGGCAGGTCCTTGGCCCTCAGAAATATGCGAGAGTCCCACAAACCTGTATTGGCGATGGTATGTGTGATCTGTGAACTCAAAGAAGATATCTGCATTTCAATGGGATTAAAAAAAAATAAAACATGGAAAATTCACTTGGGAATTCAGTGTTACTACCAGGAGCCAGTTGAAGTTTGTACACACTGCCTTGTTTTCCATGCCCTATAATTTGAATACCGCCCATTGCCATTTGTTTAGAGCCTTCCTATGGCACCGAGCTCTTACTGGAGTGTTAGGATGGTGCTCTGCACTCTTTTCCACATGGGTGAAAGACCTGGGGAGGTGTGGAATGACTTCATGATAGCATGGTGTGATTTCCACCACCCACTGTTCTGAGTCAATGCTGAACGTGATGTTGCTGTCTCTGAATCTCTCTCTCTCCATACAGAGGAGTTTGCTCTGGCAGCCCAGAAGTTTGGTCAGGTTACACCCATGGAAGTTGACATCTTGTTTCAGTTAGCAGATTTATACGAGCCAAGGGGGTAAGTTGCCTTTTTTTTTTTTTTTTTTAAAGCTAGTTTAATAAAAAGGGAGGTTAGGAGCTAGGTATGGGGAGAATACAGCAGGAGAGAAAGAAACAAAATAGTGAAGGACAGCACTGAACTATGGGAAGTGATCAAAGGAACATTCTGGAATTCTATATTGTGAGTGTAAGAAATGTAGGACTTCATCCTTGTTCTGTGTGCTCTCTGTCCAGACGCATGACCTTAGCAGACATTGAGCGGATTGCTCCCCTGGAAGAAGGAATGCTGCCCTTCAACTTGGCTGAGACCCAGAGGCAGGTGAGTGAGCAGGAGTGAGTTGCACAGAGATACCAGGCCCCTTGCACCTCCATTGCCTTTCCAGCATTGGCTTCTGCCTTAATCATTTTCCAGTTTTGCTCCCCAAATTCAGGTATTTTGAGGAGGCTGAAAAGGCAGATTGTTTAGCAACCTACTGGTGAACTGATATAGGGCATGTGTTTCTTAGAAAGACAGGGCAGTTTCCCCAACACTAGAAACCCCAACACTCCCAATACAAGGAGCTCCTTTCTTCTTTTCGTCTGGCACTGAGGGACGTGGGCGTGGAGCACTGGTTCCTGTGACTGTCCCCAGCAGCATCTGGCATTGCTAAATGAAAGCTGTCTTTGCTCCTCAGTGGGCCACTGTCAGAGCATTGTCTAACAGCCATGCCTTCCGTTTTTTTCTGAGTATCAAAATGAGATAATTTTGTTTAGTCTGGAGTCATAGTTCAGAGGCTTTTAGACCTATTTTCTCTGTGAAAGGATTCATAAGTTATGTGGAAACAATGTTAGGAATGCTAAATTTTATTTTATGGTTAACAGAAGCCCTTGTCTTGAAGTTGTGGGAGTCAGAAACTTAAGACATGGGGACCTCATCACTTAACCCTTGCTCAGCTCTGTAGCTGTGACCCGGAGAGCAATGCCTTCATTGCATATGCCTTGCCTGCATGGCACTTGTAAAATAAATCCATGAACAGACAGAGTGTCGTTTTTTTAGAGAAAGACCGCCTTTAAGGCAAAGCCATCTTCGAATCTTGTGAGACTTAACTGTTTTTGGCTTGGAGCTCTGGGTCTGAACAGCGACGCCAGTTTGACCACAATGGGTTGACTCGGCCTGCATTTTTAGGGCTGTTAGGCCTGGAGCCAGAACCTCCCCTCCCCCCCTTAGCTGCATCCCTCCCAAAGGCAGCAGCGAGTCTCTCGTGTGCGGCATGGAAGTGGAAGGAGTGGGTGTGTACTCAGTAAATCCTAACTAGGCACCTCTGGGAAACCAGCTGGCTGTGGTTAGAAGAGGAAGCCGATTACCCCTGGTGCCGGAGAAAGAACTGTGTAATCCCGGGCAGAGGTGCAAGCAGCCTTGCTCTCTCCTCCCTTTGATTTCAGACGCTGTGTCTGAGATAATTATCTCTTCGTCTGCATGCCACCAGCTATTGTAGAAATTTGGGGATTAAGGAAAGCACAGGGGCTGTTTCAGATCTCCCTTGCTTTGCCCCTGGCAGCAGTACCTCTCTGTTTTCCCTCTGTGCCCTTTGCAGCGTTGGAGGGCTTGTAATGGGTGCTTGTCGGTACTGCCCACAAAAGGGTTAGAGGAGTGTGATGAACTCCGCTACAGTGGGAAGTGACTGGCTGATGCTCAGAGGTTTTAGAGCAATTCATAGCAACCCTACCTGAAATCTAGTGTGATTTTTACTGCGTGGATCCCACTGCGCCTGACAAATTGAAATACGGCGGGTCATCTACCTGTGGGCCAGTTTAATATGTCCCAGCACCCTATAGACCTCGAAGTGTTTGTCCTAGACAGGGAGCAATGACAGTGGACTCTTTTTCTCTCGTGGTTTTAGGAACATATTGCATTTTGTAGCTTTTAAAAGTTAAGTGAGAACCTGGAATTTGATTTGTCTTCTAGAGGGAGAGTTAGCAGTCATGGCAGGTTCTTTTCCTTTAGTATCGTAGAGAACTCTTATTCATTATTTTGATGCCAGGACATACGTGTTTTCATGCATGTAAATAAAGTAATGTTCCTCCTTTGAATGCATCTGTCACACTGAAGGTAGAACATAGGGGCAGAATTGGAGACAACCGTGGAATTTGGGGAAGAAATGTTTTACCTTCTTAGACATGCATATTTCGACGTAAAGCTGTTTTCAGCTAAATGACTACAGATTTCAAATGATCTCATTGTATTGGAATCGTGTTGCATTGACAGCAGTTAAAATTCAGTGGGTTGGTAGCTGAGTAGGGTGACTATTTTCATTGTTCGCTGATGTTAATTATCATGCCTTTTGAAAACAAATTTTATTGAATGTATTTATTCATTCAACAGGTATTATTCAGTGCTTGACAACTCTATGGGACAAAGTCAATACTTTATTTACATTGACAGGGTAGTATAATATTCTAAAATGTGTTGGCCTCAGAAATGTGAAAGACAGCAGGTCCAAAGAACTACAGTAGACAGCTGACTGTCTAGAAGTAAGGATTTTAGGAAGATGACCTAAATGAGGAAAAATTTACAATCACCTATAATTTATACATCTAGTTATGACCATCATAAACATTTTGACTGTTGCTAGGTAGTAGAGATGCCAAAATATTAGTATTAATTTTATATGTGTGTGTATGCATATATATATATGTATGTATATCAACAAATTATTTCATTTTATTTTTGCAGATTTTTTTATTTGAATTAGAAACAAGATTGTTTTACATGACAATCCCAGTTCCCTCTCCCTCCCGTCCTCCCCTACCACCCCCCCCAACTAAAACCCTATCTATCACATACCCCTTCTGCTCCCCGTGGATGGTGAGGCCTTCCATAGGGTGTCATCAGAGTCTGTTGTATCCTTTGGGATAGGGCCTAGGCCCACCCCCGTGAGTCTTGGCTCAGGGAGTATTCCTCTATGTGGAATGGGCTCCCAAAATCCACACCTATGCTAGAGATAAGGACTGGACTACTACAGGAGGTCCTGTAGATTTCCGAGGTTTCCTCACTGAAACCCATGTTCCTGGGGTCTGAATCAGTCCCATGCTGTTATCCCAGCTATCAGTCTGGGGAGCAAGAGTTCCCCGATGTTCAGGTCAGCTGTTTCTATGGGTTTCACCAGCCTGGTCTGGACCCCTTTGCTCTTCACTCGTCCTTCTCTGCATCTGGATTCCAGTTCAGTTCAGTGGTTAGTTGTGGGTGTCTGCTTCTACTTCCACCAGCTGCTGGATGAGGGGCTGTCGGGTGGCATATAAGTCAGTCATCAATCTCATTATCAGGGAAGGGCATTTAAGGTAGCCTCTCCTCTGTTGCTTAGATTGTTAGCTGGTGTCATCTTTGTAGATCTCCAGATATTTCCCTAGTACCTGAGTGCCTGATTTCTCTGTAAACCTAAAATTTTAACAACAAAAGACTTCATATTCTACTCTTTTATTATAAATACGTGTCTGGTGTTTTGCCTCCATTGCATCTGTGTACCATGTGTGTGTCTGATATCAGCATCAGATCCCTAAGACTGGAGTTACAGACAGGTGTGAGCTGCCATGTGGGTGCTGGGAATTGAAAATTGGGTTCACAGGAAGAACAGCCTGTGTTTTTAACCACGGAACCATCTCTCCAGCCCCTTGTGCTTCTTTATAAATAAGTTTTGTGAACATTTTAAAAAAGCAATGTCAGATCTTCTTTGAGGATCCAATTTTAAATGATGTGTTTTTTGGTTTTAAAAGCGATTGTTATTTTGTTTATTTATTATTTATTTTTGAGACAGTGTCTCACTATGTGGTCCTGGTTTGCTTGGACTTTGCTATGTAAATCAGGCTGTCTGGGAACTCACAGAAATCAGTCTCAACCTCCCAAGCCCTGGGATGAAAGGTGTGTGCATCTATGCCCACCCGTATAGGATTTTAAACCTCTGTTGGTTTGTTGGTCATTTAGTGTATTTCCAGAATTTTTGCTCTGTGCTGCTTTTTTAAAGAGCCCAGTTCTTGTTTATTCCCCTGTTTTTTTCATTTGCTGTTTCTTGTCTAATTTAAAGTAAGAATTGCAGCCCCAGAGAGTATATTCATTTTAAGTGTTTACATGTATATTTCTAAATTTTCCAAAGCTTTTACTTAGCTTAACAATGAGTTTGAGAATAACTTTTTATCAGTTCTTGCTAGTCTGAATATTAGGATTTAAAACCAAAACAAAATTCAAATTAAAAGCCCAGCCAGTTTGATTAATCAAGAATGATGTCTCTCGGTATTTTTACATTGACATTACTAAGAACACTAATGGGAACTGAACATTTGAAAATTGGTACATAATGTTATTTTTCATGCCATGATTTTACATCCCAATGTAATTTCAGTCATGCTTAGTAGCCAAACACCTATTACTAATAAGTACTTTATGGACGTGGATCTCGCTTTTCTCTCCCTCTCTCTCTTTTTTTACTTGGTATTAGATTTAGAGTCCAGTGAGTGATATGTTAAATAACTGTATGTATTTCTGTTCTGTCCACTGCTTCCTGCTTGCCGATGTTCTGCGTGTGTGAAGCAGAAAGCCTCAGGGGATGCAGCTCGACCCTTTCTTCTCCAGCTCGCTGAGTCAGCCTACAGGTTTGGTCTGGGTTCTATTGCTGGAGGTTAGTCAAATTGTCACCTTCGTGTTGTCCTCTGGTCTTTCCTCCTGTTTTCTACCTTGCTGCTTTCAGCAATCATTCATTCCTCAAGTCAGTTATCAACCTGCCTCTATTAGTCTATTAGGTGGGACCAGAGCAGAGGGTACTTTTCCTACTCATCCATATCATCAGCATCCCACAAGTGAGCTTAGACTTCGCTGATATGCTGTTAATTTAAACTCTAGTGACATCCTTTTGTCAGGTGATACTTGAAAAAAAAAAAAAAAACTACAATTAAGAGTATAGAAAGGGAGCTCGGTAATTCTGCGCATAAAAAATTTCTGCTTTCAACCCTTTCTTTAATTTTTATCCACCTATCCATTTCCCCCATCTCACCTTAATTCCGGCTGAGATAACGGTATTACTTAATTTCAGCTGTTGGAGCCACTGCTGTGTATCCTATTGACCTTGTAAAGACTCGGATGCAGAACCAACGGTCAACCGGCTCGTTTGTGGGGGAGCTCATGTATAAAAACAGCTTTGACTGTTTTAAGAAAGTGCTCCGCTATGAAGGCTTCTTTGGACTGTACAGAGGTTAGTATGGCGTAGGCCAGTGTGGTGCTGCATTTGCCTAAGTGCAGTCAAACAAAGCCAAGGGTTTGCTTCCCCATCTCTGTGCCTGAAATGAATTAGAGAGACTGTGTTAAAATGGAAATCCAGCAGATTCTCAATTATCCATGCTAATGGGTGTAGGCTGTAGGCATCCAGGGCATGGCTAATCAAAACAGCCCATAGTCTGAAAGCCATTTATATTGCTCTGTTGTGTGTTGTATTTCTTAAAATAATAAATTATTTTTAGACATATTTTGAGGGAGTTTTTGAAAGGCTTGTTTGTGTTCTTGAAGTAGTCTACTTTCCGTCTGCCAGGGAAGCGTATTCTAGGGACAGGACACAGCTTGCTTGAGATTTGTGTATCTTCTGGAATGTCCAGTGGTCCCCATTCCATGGTGTCACTTTCCATGGATTCAGTTATTCATGGTCAACCGTGTTCTAAAAATATAGACTAGAAAATTCCAGAAATAAGCAACTCACAAATTGTAAACAGTGTACTAGTCTGAGGAACATGATGAACTCACTCATGTTTTTGTACCAAAATGTAGCCATTGATTTGCCCAACATGACTTCAGGTCAGTAGCTTCTTCAGGCTACATCACACAGCCACTTCCCCTCCCCCCCCTTTTCTCACATCACCAAGGCATTATAACAGCTTGTGTTATCACAGGAAGAGCAAGGACAATATACTGAGAGACTCTGAGAGAGACCACATTCATATGCTTTAACTATAGTATGTATTTATGATTGTTTCATTAATGTAATTGTTGTTCATCTCTTGCTGTCATATCAGTAAATTCCACTTTACCCTAGGTATATACACATAGGAAAGAATGGAACATACATACAAGGTTTGGAATGTCAAGCACCCACTAAAAGTCTTGGAATGTGCCTGCCCATAGATGGTGCACAGACTACTGTACTTACTGCATCAGTGAACACCTGTCAGGAAGATAACCAAATGTTCTCTCACTGGAGCCTTGTTTGCCTACCACGTCCTGAATTAGTTGCCCCTTTCCTTCATCTGAATGGATTTGAGTCACATATCACAATAGCCATGGCGTTCTCTCTGCCCACTTGGTTCTTTTGCATGTAAGGTTTATTAAAGAACGTTAACGAGAGGAAAGAGTGCGTCATTACTAACCAAGGGTCCCACAGATCTTCTGTTCTAGTGGGCTTGGCCTGAGGAGACATGCCCTTATTCCCCAGCTTCCTGTCTATCCTTGCCTTCGGCAGAGAACAGATAGGTACATTTTCATAAGCTACAGTGTGGAGTTAGTTGTAAGGTAGCTCGTGTCAGGCCACTTTGCCATTTGTCCAACTGCAGCTCATCCTTCCCTTCAATCCTAGTGCTTGGGCTTGGAGAAGCAAGTGGTGCCTTGGACTCTGCTGAGGCATGATGAAAGTGACAGCCATGAAGAGACCTCTAGGCCTCTTCTGCCATCTGCTGACTTTATCTCCCAAGAAAGCTGAGTTAATGAACGAAAACCCTGTCACCTTAGAAGCTGGGCGGCTTCCAGCTGCTGAGAAGTTCCATTCTGCAGGTGTTATTGTGTCAGGCAGATAACCCTCTTCAAAGGCCTTTTGATCTGTTCTCTCCCTTCTTTCCCTTGCCCCCTGCCTCCTATTACAATTTGGAAGGTCTTTGACCCCAGATGATTAATGATGACCCCTGTAGGGTCACCACCTTCCCTCTGAAATGCTTTTCCTCTTTGGTGATAATAGACATTTCAAATAAAATGGCTCCCAGGTAGTACAAGGTTAATGTCATAGTTACTGCTTCACAGAAACTTAGGCAAAAATGACCACCTTACCGGTGCCCATGGTGGTGGCGGTGTTTTTTAAGGAAAACGTTGAACTTCTGGTGTGTATAGCTGTCCAAGTCTTGATGTTGCTTCACTGAATGCTTTTATAGATACTGAAATTAATGATAGGGGCTCCTTTTCCAATTGTGGGAACCCTGCCTCACAGTTTTATCCCTTCAGTTTGCGTGTGTTGCCTTTCAAACTTTCAGTCCTCTTTCTCTCCTGTGTGACTGCACCTGGCACATCCTGATTCTTGGTTGTATCTAGATCTTTCTCTGGGTGACCTCACCTTTTGACCCCATGGACCGAAGAGCTCAAAGGGTACTTGAGCTCAGTGACTGCCTGTAGGCTGTGAAAAATAGTTCATCCCTCTTGAGGATCAGGCTGTGGGTGCATAGAGAAGGCATGGTGCTTTTATCTTCCAGACAGGAAAGCATGCTGGCATAGAGAGATGGAGGCTCATTCTAGGCACCAGGAGACAGTGCTCACCTGTTTCCGACTTTCTAAATAGCCGTTTATCTAGCCTGATTTGAGTGCCAGAGCCCTCGGGACAGAGACTGGATCTGTGTGTCAGGATGACAAATAGAATGTGAATGTAAGATTAGCCTTGGGAATCACCCATGTTCTCCTCTTCCTGAGGGTTTTTCTTTGCTAAAACAAAAAACTATAAAACTCTTGTTTAGTTTCTATCTTTCATTTGAATTTTGAGCAAAGAGATGATCGACAGTTAAAATTAAAAACAACACTGCGCTGAAAATGACGTATTCCTATTCTGGACTGCTGAGGGCAGTGCTCTTGAGCTCGTTGTACCCAGTCATCATATGTTTGTAAATGTGTGTCATTGGGCCAGAGAGAGACCAACTGAGACTATAGGTAGGTCATGAGAAATAGTCACTATTAGAAGTAAAAATGATAAAGTTAAAAAGACGGGTATTTCTGAGAATCAACCTTTATATATAAAATCATTACATAAAACATCCCCCATGTGACTGTCTGTATGTTTCATTTTAAATGTAATATAATTGTTTTTTGAAGTTTTATAATTATAGAGGAAAATGGTCAAATTTAAGCTTGGAGAATATAAACTTGCACTGTTAATATGTAGTTGAACTGTTGGAGTGTATCACTAATTATAAATGGGCTATAAAACATTAGGCATTTTAGAATTTGCATAAGATAGAACTTGTCTCCATCATAACATATATAGTTGATCATGTTTCCTAAATAGGATAATTTAGTACAAATGAGGTCTCTCTTCTACTTGAAACTACCCCTGCATCTGCACTCACAAACACCGGGCTGGAAAACCACTGACAAATAAGGTACCTCTGCATTGTGCATTTTTATTCCACAGTTAATAGTTCCCTGCCACACTGCCTTTTTATCTAACAACAGGAGCTGTTTTTTCCCTATGGAACCAGAGTGAAGGTTATCATCAGAGAACTCTGACAGTGCTTAGGGCTTGTTTGCCTTTTTCTTGCTGGCAACTGCCAGCACCTATACACAGCCCTGCAACTTACCAGGCAATAATCAGAACACACATCTGGATCCCCATCCCTGGTCACCAGGAAGGCTGATCCGCAGCAGTAGAATTCAGTGGAATGCCTTTGAGTGTTGACCATGGTTTTTAAACAACTCTTGGTTCTTGGGAAAAATAACCATAGGAGCCCTGTGACTATGGCTTCAAACTCCTCTGTAAATGCAGGAGACTTTCTTTACAACAAAGGGCCTACCTCTCTCTTCTCAGGTAGTTTTGTAAATTTTGAACATCTAACCCTTTGACTAAGTAGATAATCCAGGATTCCCCGAAGTCACTCGTAAAAATCTTTGTTTCCTCCCAGGTTTCCAGACCCATTTAACACTCAAAGGTGTTTGAGACTTTAATGAATTCCCTGACAGTTCCTTTGGTTTGAATGAACTGCTTGAGCAAATCGAGTCAGTCATTGGCCTGCCATAGTCTGAGCTGGTCTAAGAGAAACAATTGCTGGGTAGTCATCCATAATCAAATGTTCTTAACGTTCCAGACATAACTAGTTGCTGCTTTTGAATTTATGGCACCCCTCCCCTCCTTTCCAGTGCCAGGTGGTAAGATGAGGAGCCTCCGACATTTGGAGGTAGTTTGGGAGGACTTTGTGGACAGGGAATATACCCAAGAGAAATCAAGAGTCTATCAGAGACAGCCTTAAAGGATTTCTGGTTTTGTTGGTGGGAGAAACCTGAAGTTTGTTTTTGAGTTATAAATATAAGAAAAAAAAATGCCAGAAAAGCAAATTAGTTCATTTCATGAACCATCCTTTAATTTAGGTATTTATTGGCAAATAAATAATAAAATAAAAATCAGTTCCCACAAAAATAAAAAATTATTCAAATCAGCCCATTGAATCAGACGTGAAAAATTTTAGAACTATATATTTGAAATTGTTTTTGTGGTTCAAAGCAGTCATCCTCCATCCTGGCATGTTCTCAAGGTGACATCTAGAGGATGTTGTGATATTTCAGGAAGCCATTGATCAGAGTATATTCTAGAAAAAAGTTGGTGGACAGCTGGTTTAAACCAAGGTTGATGGCAGTATAGTTGAGAGAATCTAAATTCAGTGGGCTTCTCGTGAAAGATTTCCTTCATACTTAACTCTTGTGGATAAAAATAGACGTAAAAGTCTTAACACTGAAAGAAAACCAGTGCAGTTTCAGTTCCTCCTATCAGCATTGCTTAGTGACATGTGTACCTTTGAAGAGACTACAGTTCCTTCCTGAGCTGCCTTGAGCCACGGCCCACTCGTGCCCAATAGACCGCTCAAGTTGTGCAGAATGGGCTATTTGGAATCCAGTTTTCATTCCCTTTTCTTCATGTTTTCATTTATGATGTCCACCTATAGAAATCCAAAGACACACTTGATTGTAGGAAATCAGGAGTGAGCAGAGATTTGAACACTCTTGTTGAGGGAGCACAGGAAACCACCAGCAGATGCTAAGGTGACCCATCTAGACCGGGGTGGGTGAGAAGTGGGTGGAGGCTCAAAAAGGCCATATAGGAGAGGTGATGAGCTTAGCCAGTTCCAGAGGGTGACAGGTTTGGGGATTTTATGTAACTTGGAGGAGACAAGTTTCTTTCAAACTTCTGGAGCAGTCAAATTTGAGTGTCTGTTGTCCTTGTTCACACTGAGACAGATTAAACGTCAGAGTGTAGATGCTAGATGGCCAGCATTTGGAAAGTTACCATACACTCAAGTACAAAATTGAAGGAGACTGTATGACGCCTCTTCACAGTCTTCTGGGAAACCCCAAAATAGATTTTTATGTTTTAATACTTAGACTTCCAAAGGCATCCTGAACTGTAGTGTGGACTGTGGTCAAAAATTCTAATACAGCATGGAACCCAATAAACAAGTGTTGAAACCCCAATTGCCACCCTCACCCCCTCCCCCGGCCCCATAATCTAGCCACCACAGAGTAGCTGCCCTGAGAGCCTGTGGAGAATTGGACTGTTGTGAAGCTTTGAAACAGGATAGTGTGTTTGGGAAGGTGGAGGAGCCTCCTGCCTGGGGCAATATGAGTCAGAAGCAGATAGACTGTGCAATGAGGAGGAGGAAGACAAGGAGGCTTGAACTAGTGTGGAGAGAAAGGAATGAGAATCAGAGCTATAAGGCAGGCTGCATGGAGTTCTGATAGCTCTAAGAGTGAGGGTTAATCTGTTAAAAGCAGGGTGTGGGCTTTCTAGGGACCTGGGGACAAGGGTAGTGGCCTCCATAGTGAGGTCAGGAGGGTAAGACAACACAAGAGGGTTGCCACTGGGTTCAGAGTGTGCAGGCTGTGGCTTCAGGGTGCAGGGTTGTTGTGCGTATTCTTGTTCCCCACCACATTCCAGCCGGCATGCTTTCCACCTCATTGTGTGTAGGCTACACCACCTTTCTCAGGGCTGTCCTTTGTTTGAACTAACACAGCCTTGCTCCCTCAGGTTTGGAGTTCCTTCCTTGTTAGAGGCCCCCTTGCCTTCATAGGCCTGCTTGATTTGTGTACCATGGTTATAACAGCAGTTGTATCGGTCACAGTTTCCATGGATGATCAGCCTCAGTTCTGATCACTGCCTCCTTCCCGGAGAGAGCCTGGTATTCATGATGAATTGACAGAACAGGAGGTGTGGTGTCCCCGACCCAGATTTGTTATATGCAAGTCACCTTCTTGGAGGAAGTTCGAGCTGTATGTTCACTAGAGTGAGAAAACTAAACATGGAAAGTGTAGAGCCTGGTGTGAGAGTTGGTACCGAACGTCACATGTTAGTATTGCTGCAGGCACTGAATAGCTTGGGTCCTATGGAACAAACTGCTGAGTTGATACTCGGAATCTGGTTCCGATGAAGAAAGAGGAAGGAGAAAAGAATGGTTAGTGTTGTTATGATGGCAGCGATGATGATGGTGATGGTGATGATAAAGTCTACCTCTGAAGCACCGGGTGTTTGGTACCTTTTCTGAAGATTTGTGTTAACTGATTTTGTCTTCGTCACTAGCCTAAGAAGATGGGACCATGATTTCCCATTGGGAAAGGGGTGAAAATGAAGGTACATTTACAGACAACTTCACAGCCAATAAATAGCAGCTGGAAGTTAAACCTGGCAGTGGGGCCTCAGGCCCATGCCCTTAGTCCCGTGACTCCTCTGCTACCCAGGAGAAATTACACTGGAAACAGTTGCTTACCAGCAGAAGTTGAGACGTGTTTAAATATTTAACTGAAAGATTTTATTTGAACTTAAACAACAGTTGGAGATATGCTGTATTTCTGTGCTTGTTTGTTTTTTCTAAGGTAGGGCCCCTAGACTCCGTCCCAGTGCCCCGATTAAGGAGTGCTCTTCCAGGGATAGGCTTGATGTCATGGGGATAGCACTGGACTGCTCCTTACCTACTCCCGAATCAGGAGCGTTACTTAGCCTCAGTTGCCTCTTAGGATTAAGCAATGCAAGGCTACAGCTTGGTGAGGTGGAAAGGAGCTAACAGTTATGAATGTGTTAACAGATGACGAGTGTCTTGGGCACTCTTTGTATACATTTGTTCTTTAGATTATCAAAATAAACAGTAGATAGTAAGGAGCATTTTTGTTTTAACTGTGGAAATGCAGAGTTTGAGGCCAGATGTCAGAAGGGTCTCTCCACTAGAAAGAGGTAGAAACCCAGAATTGCAACTCAGGTCTGTCCACCTCCAATGCCTTGCCATTCAGCTGCTCCCAACTATGGGGAATAAATAAGCTTTAACTGGGCTTGGATGCTTAATGAGCTTTTCCCCAGTCTTTGCCAACTCTGAAATTCTAGACTTACATAATATTTATGAAGTATTTATAAAAAGTTCTTCGGTACAGAACAGTGTAGTAGGTCTCTTTAAGGGCATTGCTTACAGGAACCTCCTTCTGGGATGCTGTGTGAAGCTCAGGCTCCTGGTGTGGGCTCCATGCCCACACCTCCAGCTCAGTTCTCATTGACTGCTCAAAGGGAGAAGAAACGGTGTGATTTATATTTTCAACCCGTGAAATTTGAAGAGAAAATACTGCATTAATTCTGTGCCCTGTAAATCTTTTCTCGCATTAGCAGCCTTCTATTAAAATGTGCCAAGGAAGAATTGCCATGTGTGCTGATGGAGCTAAACTAAAAAGAGAAGATTAGAAAAGAAACCGCACTAATAAATTTCATCTGGGGCAGTTGGAAAATGGACTGCTGTTTTGACAAGTTAGAAACAACACACATACATCCCGTTTCTGTTTGGAATGGTTAAGATGAATTTCTGGGGACCACCAGGAACATCTTATATTAGAAACTGGACTTTTCTGCTGAGTTACCCAGATGTCAAACACATATGTTCTTGAGCTTTAAGTGCTATTGTAACGAGGTGCTGTAACGGGAGGCTTACGAAGCCATGTTACTCCCCTGCCCCAACTTCTCTGAGCACCATGTCTAAGAAAAATTATTGGAATTCCCACCTCCGTGCTTTGCAGTGTCTGGCAATTTATGATGCCTTCAGGAGATCTTTGCTCAAAGCTGATAGTGTCAAGCCTGGTCTGAAACCTCATATTATAACCTGGAGTCACCTTTGTTTTCCTGTGGAGCCATAGTAGAGCAAGAACAAGAATGGTTCTTTCCTACTTCCTTGCTGAGTGCCAGCACCTGGCCCAGGTCTTAGGGATGGATGCGTGGTTTGGTTTTATTCTACTCTGGAGGTATTCATTTAATATGAGGAAACTTGTGGTCTCTGATTATATTACTTTTATTTTTTTTATTTATTTATTATTATTATTATTATTATTATTATTATTATTATTTTTTTTTTTTTACTATTTTCTGGCACTGCTTTGGGTCATTTGGAGTACAGAGAGCACAGCATCCCCCAAGCTAGCAAGAAGGGGGCTTTTAGTAAGAGTGGTCATGAGAGCAAGTAAAGGCAAAATCCAAGGGAGATCCAAGGGCAGCAGTTACCCTGGAGCTTACCTGGATCCACAAAACAGCCAGGCCATCTCTGCAGTCTACAAGCTCTGCCTTTTGGGGACTGTGTTTTCTCTTTTTGCATACTTTGTGTCCCACATTCTCCTTACTCCACCAACCCAGTTCCTTTGCTTATTTGTGGTTTCTGCCTCCTTGTGACCTTAGTGCATGCCTGGCATCCAACTGGCCATTTTCCCTGTGCTATCTGAGGCATCTTTCCATTTTTTTCTGCCCCTGTGCAAATTGGGATACATTGAGTCAAAGAATACTTAGTCATGCTTCTGGAGAGAGCTTCTTGATGGGCCAACTCCATTTTACAGAGTTCAGGTTGCTAAGCCACTGGCTGCTCAGTTCTTAGTAGTCTGCATAGTATCCAGTTATTGGAAGCACCAGGAATTCAGTATGATATGGAAATACAGCCACATAGAGGAGCCTTAGGAATACACACACACACACACACACACACACACACACACACACACACACACACACGCGCGCGCGCGCGCGCGCGCACCCACACACACTGCCACAGGCTGTGTCCCAGCATAGCAGCAACTGAGTAGAAGGTACTAATCTCATGACAACTGAAAGTTGCCTACCGGTATAAACTGTTGACTAGAAAGAACTTAGGTGTGAGATCATCTCACCATTTACCACCAAATGCATTACCTAACCTCAGAAAACCTTAGTTTCCTCTCTCTAGGGTGGTTATGAGGATTAAATGGGTTAATAGAGACCTCAAATGGTGCCTGGTGCATAGTAAACATTATATGGGTGTGTCTTAAATTTTCATTAGTGTCAGCATCCTCATTATCGTGTAGTTTCACAGTGAAATGGACTTTCTCACCTGTTTTTCTCCTATGGTCTGTTCAGTTCCCGTTCCCCTCTTTACTATTTCCACCAGCAAAAAAAAAAAAAAAAAAAAAAAAAAAAAGAGGAAACTTCTCTATTGTGAGGACATCAACAGGACAGTAAAAATGAAAGCCAACACTGGGCACTGGTCTGCCTTAAGGTAGGGTGGGGACCTTGGCAAATTGGCTGCATAGATTTTGTCCAAAGAAAAAAGTCTCACCAGTCTTAAACAGACATCAAAAAGAGGCCCAAGGCTGTCAATCTGCCGTTCTTTCCTGGCAAAGAGCTTGGATGGATTATGTTTGAAAACTTATGCTACTCAATCAAGCATGTGTATGGCTGCAAGCTCTGGCCTCAGACTGCCCTTTAAGAACATGTGTGGTCATACTTGTCCCCCACAGAAGGGGCTGCAAGTCGGGTTTATGTATGTGAGTTCAAGTTGTACTTGTGGACTAAGGTGAATACCATGAAGTCCTAGAAAGCAGAATTGCACAGGCTCCTAGGTCACCCAGGCATGTTTCCAAGGGAAAGTGTGTCTTTGATGTTTTTACTTTTTTTTCTTAGAAAAACAAGTGAAAATAGCATGGTTTTGTTGTTGTTGTTCAGAAATGCAGGGCTACTCCATTTTAATTGACTATCATGTCAAAGGCCATACCTTCTCAAGCTGGGGATCCTGCTTGGGTCCCACTCAGCTCAATGTGGCCCTAACAGAATTCTTCATGTTTGCCCCAAACCTCTTCTTTGGGCTTTCTCAGCTGTACCCAATTGTTCATGTTAAAAACTGGAGCAGCTATAGTGTGTCCCATTGTTCTCTTCCAAAGTCTTCCTTCCTGAGACACACCTACTTACATACATGTACATGTTTGCGTAGTACGTGCATTGGAACACACACACACACACACACAAACACACACTTCCCTGTGGCTGGTGTTGATATTCATAGTGTTGATGTTCAAAAATACAAATTTGTGCCAGGTCTAGTGGTCTTTAATCCTCGCAGAGGCAAGCAAATCTCTATGAGTTCAAGGCCAGCCTGGTCTACACAGTGAAACCATGTCTCCAAAACAGAAAAACAAACAAACAAAAATATTTAAGACAAGAAGAAGAAAAATTATAGAGTAGTCTATCGCTCTTATGCTGCAGACCCACTACTTGTTTCTCATCTAACGGAACAAGTGAATTTGAGTCTCCTGGCATCCGATGCGGCTGCGGCATCTGGTACCTACCTGAATCACCCTTCCCTCTTTTACTCCGAATGGTTCAGGCCCACATTCTCCATCATTCTTGAGCACACGGACTTACTCTTCCCTGTTTTCATTGTCCCTTCTGTTCCCCACTTAGAAGTTGGTTTTCTCCAGTTATCAAGCCTCCCCCTTCGTAAGGTCATTCTCTTTCTTTGTTGCTGCTCATCACTAAGTCATAATTGTCCCATGACCAAATGACTGCACTGTGGGCCTTTAGGGGGGACACCAGAAAGGTGTTAGGAGGAGGCAGAGGGGAAGCAGCAAAGTCTGTGAGATAATGAGGTTTCCTGTGCTACTAACACTGTTGACTTACCCAATGTGCAAACGCTCCAGAATGTGTAAGGGAATTTACTCGGGGCTGATGTGGCTATTAGGAGTCGGTTCTTAAATCCCATCACAAGTGTTCTCATTAAAGGTAATAGCAGAAAATTGCAGCAAAGATTGCCCCAGTTTTCAAGTGGTGATCCCCTCTGCGGAGCTGTTGATTTGTGTAGTTAATGCTAATTTATTTAATACACTTCTTGTTGATTTTCAGGTTTGCTGCCGCAGTTACTGGGAGTCGCCCCGGAGAAGGCCATAAAACTTACAGTAAGTCTTTGAATTGGGGCTTCTTATTAAGAGACACAGATTCAACAGTCTAGCAGGTATTCTTCTGTGATTCAGCAGGTCTGTGGTTCTTCAACCATGCTAATGAATTTGATGGTCAGAGCTGTTGGCTTTTCATCATCCTTGCTGTGACTCTGAAGTTCCTATGAGACACCTGCCGTGTTAGACACTAGACACATGTCATCTTACCCTTTTGGTTTAAAGTGTGAATTATGGAATACAGCACGTTAGGCCCGTCGGGGTCAAGTAGCCTAGCTAGGAGTCAGAGGACTGGAATGCTGAGCCAGCATTCCAGGCTTCCCAGTCTGTCCTCTTGCACCCCACCCCACCCACCATGCTTATGGAATTCATGTCTAAGGGTGTGTTCTCAGCCACATTCTGAGAGATCATTGTTGACGTCTGTCCCAGCTCACCTGCAGGAGGTTGGTACTTACTTTCAGCATTTGGGGAGTGGGTAGGTACCACATATACACCCTAAGGCCTCCGAGTCCTAGAAAATTAAACCCTTTCGACTGGGCAGTGTAGCCTTGGTCCCTGTAATAGTTTCTGTGTTATCTTATGACATGACTTTGAGATAGTAGTCTCTGGCCCTATCTGCCCAAACCATACAATTGTTCTTTCCTAAAATTGCTTATAGTAAGTACCTATCCAGAGATTGTACTCATTTTTAAACTGTGTGAACCTATGACAAGGATGAGCAGGTAACATCGGAAGCCAGAAGAGGGCATTCATTGGCTCGCCTCAGAGCTGGAATTGAAGCCGGTTAGAAGTCACTTTTCATTGGTGCTGGGGACTGAACCTGGAGCCTTGAAAAGAGCATAAGTCACTGTTAACTGCTGAACTACCTCTCCAGCTCCCTGAGGCATTTTTAGAGACTGAATATCTACTAAGCTTTAAAAAAAAAAAAAAAAAAAAAAAAAAAAAAGGACTAAGCAGCCTCCATTGGTTTCAGTAAGGTGTGCTGTTTTAAATCTTGTTAAAAAGACCTAATATGACTTTTAACTACAACTTATAAGACAAGTTTTAAATTATAAAATGTATGTTTTCATCTATACTAGCAATATATCTCCCTTTTCATGTTATTATAATTAGAGGACATTTTTAACTTTTTGGCTCTTTAGGCCATTTTTCTTTGAAATTTTCTGCCTGTAATATCAGGTATGCCTATATCTATCTATCTATCTATACACACACACATATATTTAACACACACAATCATATAATATATATATATATATATGTATATATATATATATATATATGCTATTAAGAGTCTCTCTTAAACCACTTTAAGATCCATTAATTCATGCAATCAACTGTGGGGAAAAAACTAACGTAAATTGACAGGTGACTTTCTTTATATTTTTCATCAGCTTCTATAAATATTTCTCTTCAAGGTGAATGATTTTGTGAGAGATAAATTTATGCACAAAGATGGCTCGGTCCCACTTTCGGCAGAGATTTTGGCTGGAGGCTGTGTAAGTATCTTTTCTAGATTTCTACACTGGAAAGCCATTCTTCATACATGTATCTTACCATGAACAGCACGTGTGTACTAAGGCTTCTGTTTGGCCACAGATCCTGTCCAAGGCCAGTGTTTTCTAGACAGGCTGCGGTTCCTGAGGAGAAGGGTAAACTGCTGGTCTGTCTGCCTGTTCCTCATGCCTGTTGACATTTCTCCCTGCTTTGGATGGCTTCTGCAGCCATCTCATTTGCCTTTGGCCTTTGAAAGAAATTTGCCAGCCCTTTCCGAAGCTTCCTGCTAGTATCTTGTTTTGGGCGGCACCCTCTACTGAGTCAAGCTCTACAGCTTGGAACTTGAAGTCAGCTGCTCAAGCTCTCTGCTTTGCTTTTGACTCGAAAGTGGCAGCAAGCCTTCCTGCTTCCAGGGCTTCTGGGGCACAGCCTCTGGGAAGCAGATGGCTGAGGGTGTTCTGCCTTGTCAGAAATGTGTGGACTGATTGCTTTAGGATATGGCTGAGCAACCCGCTGCTTGTCATAAAGCTCAACATTGTCTGGCTGTGTCCTGTGGACCAGTTTGTCCATGTGAATGCAAATATTTCAAGTAAATTAACATTGTGCAGAGGCCGGAGCCATTTAAAGATAAGGTCCACTACATAAACACACTTTGATCACCCAAGCTATCCAATATTGGTAATACCCCTCCCCCAACCTCACATAACTTTCCATGTAAGAAAAGATGAGGTCACATTTTTCTTTTCTTTTAAAAATGGCCTGTTCAGGAAGGAAATAGGCACATTTTCCTTCCCTTGAAAAATCACTGTTTAGGGACAGCTACCTGATGGTATGAAATGATTGCGTGGAAGAGGCTCACTGCATATCTTAGTCCGAATGTAACAGCTCCCAGGGGACCATGCTTCTGGTAAGTTTTAAGAGAGGATGGAATTTGGCTGCAGCCTGACACTTTGTTTGATCACTGACCTGTGAGAAGTGGTCAGGTAGGGTCCCTCGTTCTGTATGTTTAGGAGCATGAGGGATGGAAAAGGGAGCCTTTAATGTCCTCAACGCAAAGGACACACTGCAATAACAAGAGACTTGAGGAGTTCAGAAGTGCTTCCCTTGAGTGCTCTTCATCTCAAACAACCCTGCCTGTGCCATTGGAGCAGCAAACTTACTAACTTAATTAATTAATTTTGTGTTTGTGTGTTTGTGTGTACATGTATGCACACACGAAGGCAGGCACACATGCATGCGTGTGTCTGTTTGTGAAAGTATATCAAGTGTGTGCTGTCCTGACAAGAAAACTGGGTCTTCTGGAGCTGGAGTTTCAAAACAGTTGTGAGCTGCCTGAGGTGTTTGCTGGGAACTGAGCTGGGGCCCTCTGGAAGAGCAATATGTCTCAAGCTTGTTTTCTAATATTTAAATAAGTGCTTCCACAGGCTGGATCTAGCTCAGTTCTTCAGGATGTGTCAGTGAGCCTAAGATACTAAATAGGAGTCAGTAAATACCATTGAGACAGCAGGCTATTTTGATCAGGTAAAGGTGGAGGTTTCATTTTGAAGTTACGTTTTTGAAACTTTGTAGACACAGTGTGTGAGAACTGTGTAAGAATTTAAAATGTAAAATTCATTTTATGGCTCTAGTCAGGCAGCCATTGTGGCGTGGAGCCTGGAGATGTGTTTTTTTCCTTAATGTAAGTATTTTGCCTGCACATGCATCGGGGTGCCCAGGAGATCAGCCGTGGCATGCTTTGTCAAGGTGCCCTCTGTAGGTGGTCTTGTTTTCAAGTATGGTGGCCTATTTCAAACACAGAGCCCAGATTGGCATCAGAAGTGGTGCCTAGCTATTGTAAGGAGACACAGCCTGATCTAAACACAGGCTTAAAATTGGAGCCACTTGGGCTTTACAGCTACTTAAAATATCTGTGAAATGAGGTTTGCCACCCTTTACCTCAAAGGCGGTCCTCTGAAGTATAAGTCTCTGGTTCTGCGCCCCTCCCCACACTAGCCACTGTCAGGAAGAGTTTAAGTTCAGTTAGGCAGCAGTGGAGGGAGCAAAGAACCCAGGAGAGAGAAGAATGGATGGTTCGGGTGCATGGGTGCTTGCGTGTGTGTTGTGGGGGGTCAGGGGGCCGGGCGGGCAGGCATATGTGTGTGAATGTGAGTGCACATGTACGTGCGTGCATATGTGTGTGCATGTGTGTGAAGTCACAGCAGCATCTCTGCTTCTAGGCCATTTCTCTCTTTCAGCGCCTGTGTATACCATGGAAAGACACGAGTTCTACAGCCTGCTCTGTGTAATTGAGAATACAAAGGGTTCTGTGACCTCGAGTCACATGAGCAGTTCCTTGCTTTAGCTCAGCCAAGCATGGCTGGGCTTTGACTTTTAAGTCCCTGGGAGCTCACCTTGCTTCCTTATTGCTGAGCATCAGCACACATGGCTGACTTTTCACTCATGGCAACCAAAGCTGTTCATTTGTTCGGGAACAAAGCCCTCTCTGTTTTACAATGTTGTTGACAACAACAGGGAAAATATGCAGAGATCATTGGCTTGTAGCCTACGTCTTCACAGTGCATGGCCAGTCTCCTTTATGCACTCACTTTAGAAGAATGAAGGTGGTAGTGTGCTTGGAGAAGAAACAGTCATTGGCACTTTAAAGCAATGAGGCTTATTCTGTCTCTTGGTATTTTTATAAAATAATTTGTTTAAATGAAGAAACTAAAAATATCTTCTGCTGACACGCATAAAAGGGGAAAGTGGACTTTTTTTAAAAAGTTCATTTTTTGTAATTTTTTTTTTATTAGTTCAAATTAGGAACAAGCTTGTTTCACATGTCAATCCCTCCCCCTCCCCTCCCCCCACCCCTACCCCTATCCCGACCTACCCCCACCCCATCCACCCTCCACTCCTCAGGCAGGGTAGGGCCCTCTACGGGGTCTCCCCAAAGTCCACCACATCATCCTGGGCCGGGCCTAGGCCCTCCCCCATGTGTCCAGGCTGCAGTGCATCCCTTCATGTGGGATGGGCTCTCAAAGTCCCTTCTTACACCAGGGAAAAATACTAATCCACTACCAAGGGCCCCTTAGAGGGTGGAGGCCTCCTAATTGACATCCATGTTCAGGGTTCTGGATCAGTCTTGTGCTGGCCTCCCAGACAGCAGTCTGGGGTCCATGTGCTCCAACTTGTACAGGCCAACTGTTTCTGTGGGTTTCACCAGCCTGGTACCCCGACCTCTTTGATCTTCATTCCTCCCTCTCTGCAACTAAATTCCAGAGTTCAGTTCAGTGTATATCTGTGGGTGTCTGCCTTTGCTTCCATCAGCCATTGGATGAGGGCTCTAGGATGGCATAAAAAGTAGTCATCAGTCTCATTATAGGGGAAGGGCATTTAGGTTATTCTCTCCATCATTGCCTAGATTGTCAGTTCGTGTCATTCTTGTAGGTCTCTGGAAATCTCCCTAGTGCCAGATCTCTTCTCGGACCTATAATGGCTCCCTCTAATATGGTATCTCTCATCCTGCTGTCCTCTCTTCTTCCCCCAAATCAGTATTTCTGCTCCTCCATTTCCTCCTCTCCTTTCCTCTCCTCTTCTCCTCCTCTCATTCTGGCAGCTCCCTCTCCCCAACCCTCATGCTCCCAATTAGCTCAGGAGTTCCTGCCCCTTCCCATTCCTGGGGTCCATGCATTTTTCCCTTAGAGTCCTTCTTGTTTCCTAGTTTCTTTGGTGAATAGGATTGTAGGCTGGTAAACCTTTGTTCTATGTCTAAAATTCATATATGAGTGAGTACATACTATGTTTGTCTTTTTGTGACTGGGTTACCTCACTCAAGATGGTTTCTTCTAGTTCCATCCATTTGCCTGCGAATTTCAATGTCCCATTGCTTTTTTCTGCTGAGTAGTACTCTATTGTATAAATGTACCACATTTTCTCTATCCATTTTTCAGTTGAGGGGCATCTAGATTGCTTCCAGGTACTGGCTATTACAAACAACGTTGCTATGAACATGGTTGAGCATATGTCCTTGTTGTATGAATGTACGTTATTTGGGTATATTCCCAAGAGAGGAATGGCTGGATCTTGAGGTAGACTGATTCCCATTTTTCTGAGCAACCGCCATACTGATTTCCAAAGTGGTCTTACAAGTTTGCACTCCCACCAGCAATGGAGGAGTGTTCCTTTTTCTCCACATCCTCTCCAGCATAGATTGTCATTGGTGTTTTTTATTTTAGCCATTCTGAAAGGTGTGAGGTGGTATCTCAGAGTTGTTTTGAGTTGCATTTCTCTGATGGCCAAGGATTTTGAGCACTTTCTTATGTGTCTTTAAGCCATTTCAGATTCCTCTGTTGAGAATTCTCTATTTAGCTCTGCACCCCACTTTTTAATTTCATTGTTTGGAGTTTTGGTGGGTAGCTTCTTGAGTCATTGTATATGTTGGAAATTAGCCCTCTGTCAGATGTGGGGTTGGTGAAGATCTTTTCCCATTCTGAGGGCTGTCGTTTTGTCTTACTGACTGTGTCCTTTGCCTTACAGAAGCTTCTCAGTTTCAGGAGGTCCCATTTATTAATTGCAGATCTCAATGTCTGTGCTACTGGTGTAATGTTCAGGAAGTGGTCTCCTATGCCAATTCGTTCAAGGGTATCTCCCACTTTCTCTTCTAGAAGATTCAGTGTGGCTGGATTTGTGTTAAGATCTTTGATCAATTTGCACTTAAGGTTTGTGCATGGTGACAGATATGGATCTATCTGCAATCTTCTGCATGTCTGAATCCAGTTGTGTCAGCACCATTTGTTGAAGATGCTATCTTTCTTCCATTGTATAGATTTAGCATCTTTGTCAAAAATAAGGTGTTCATAGGTGTGTGGGTTAATATCAGGGTTTTCAATTTGAATCCATTGGTCTATTTTTGTGCCAATACCAAGCTGTTTTCAGAACTATGGTCTATGATAGAGCTTGAAGTCAGGGATGGTGATACCTCAAGACGATCCTTTATTGTACAGAGTTATTTTGGCTATCCTGGGTTTTTTTTTTTTTCATATAAAGTTGAGTATTGTTCTTTCAAGGACTGTGAAGAACTGTGTTGGGATTTTGATGGGGATTGTGTTGAATCTGTAGATTACTTTTGGCAAGATTGCCATTTTTACTGTGTTGATTCTACCTATCCAAGAGCCTGGGAGATCTTTCCATTTTCTGGTATCTTTAATTTCTTTCTTTAAAGACTCAAAGTTCTTACTGTACAAGTCTTTCACTTTTTTGGCTAGTGTTACCCCAAGATATTTTATGTTGCTTGTAGATATTGTGAAGGGTGATGTTTCTCTGATTTCTTTCTCATTGGATTTATCATCTGTATATTGTAGGGCTACTGAGTTTTTTGAATTAATTTTGTGTCCTGCTACTTTTCTGAAGGTGTTTATCAGCTGTAGGAGTTTCCTGGTAGATTTTTTTGGGTCACGTATGTAGACTATCATATCATCTGCAAATCTCATATTTCTTACTGAGATTAGTTTTAGTTTAGAACCCTGGTTTTAGTTTTCTGTGTCCTTCCTTCCTTCCTTCCTTCCTTCCTTCCTTCCTTCCTTCCTTCCTTCCTTCCTTCCTTCCCTCTCCTCCTCCTCCTCCTACTCCTCCTTCTCTTCTTCTTTAACACTGACTGGTAGTGACATTTTCACTGTAATAGCTCAGCTAGATGCTAAGACTGGAGACTTTAAACTGCTAATCGTGAAAGAAATCTTTGTGGTTGTGTTTTTCTCTGAGTAGATCCTCTGCCTTTTAAATTTATTCATTTTAAATGGCAGAATGGCAGAATCCTGAAAGACACTTGGACCCTCAGGCGTTCCTCAAACAAAACGTATGTGTACCTTTTCTTTCTATCCTTCTGTTTTTTTGGCCAGAACTCCTTCTGTACAACAATATGGCTGATCGCCTGGTAGTGACAGGTGATCAGTAAATTTGGCCAAGGGGAGCACAGGTGATCACAGCTCTAGGTTGCCAGTGACCCCAGCAAGCCTAGAGCTGCTAGGGTTAAAACTTTGGTGAGGGGTCTGGGCAGACTGGGATCTTTAGTTTGATCTTATGAAATACCTATTAGGTAAGGAAAAACAAATGGTACTCTGATGGTCTTTAAGAAAGAAAGAAATTATCTGGCATCAAACTCTAATAATCACCAAAAAAACTGTATCAGCAGCTCCTATTTTACAGTGCTTCTACTTAGTAAAAAAAAATCATTTCTATAGCATTAGACAATAAAATTCTGTACTGGTGTTTGGGAAGGCTTTGGCTATGATTGTGGTGATACAGTCCCAGCATTTTCCTGTTGTGGCTCACTCTGAGCATGCATACATAAATAATGCAGCTGCTGTTCATGCGTTTTTATTCATTCATAGGAAAAGTCATTGGTAAGACCACACTGCTAGTTCTGGAAATGATGGGTAAATATCACACTGCCAGGGCTAGAGAGATGGCTTGGTGGGTAAAACACTAGTCACACAAGCATGAGGAAAAGAGCCCTGATTCCCCAGCACCTGTGTAAAAGCCAAGTGGGAGTGGTGGTTTTCCTGTTATCTCAGCTTATTGGAAGCAGAGATAGGAATTCCCCAAAGTAATCAGGCTAGCCAGACCAGCCAAAATTAGTCTGAGACTCTGCCTCCACATATAAGGTGCAGCAAGACTGAAGAAGACACTGGGCTTCAATGGCAGGCCTCCGTGTGTGTGTGTGTGTGTGTGTGTGTGTGTGTGTGTGTGTGTGTGTGTGTGTGTGTACACTCTTGTACCAGCACACACGTGTCCGCACATGCACACACATATGCCCACACTTACATCTGCAAAAACCACTGAAACAGTATAGCAGACTTGGAAAGGTATGGAATGTAACTAATTTCTCTCCTCAGCAATTGGGCAGGACCGCAAGCTGTTGTCTGCATGCATTCTTTCTCTTTTTTTCATTTATGGTTCTGGAGAGTGGGTCAACCTAGGGCCTAGGGCATGGTATGCCAACAGTCTACCTTTGAACAATATCTCTCAACCTCTTTTTCTTTTTCTTTCTGATTTTAATTTCAAAACAAGATCTCATTAAGTTGGCCAGGCTGGCCTTGAACTTGTATATCTCCTACTTGAGCCTCCTGCGTAGCTTGTATTATAGGCCTGTGTCATTAGGCCCAGCTTCTGTATTCTCATATGTACAAGATTTTTTGTATCTGATTGTATAGCTGTGCTTTTGTTATTTTTGCAGTTGTTTGTTTGAGACAGGGTCTTGCTGTGTAACCAAAATGGACTGGAACTCAAGGTCTCCTTGCTTCAGATGTAGGTGCATATCATAATGCTGGCCACATCCTAAATTTTACATGTGTGTCATGCACACATGCATGTGGAGGTCAGAGGACAATGGGCAAGAGTTAGTTTCCTTTCATTTCACTTTGTGGCTTCCAGTGATTAAAGTCAGGCCATCAAGCCTGGCAGCTGGTTAGTTAGTGCCTTAAGCCCTTAGCCACTTCAATGATCCCTTAGAAACCTTTTTAATCTTTGGTTTTGTTGTTTTATAGGTATGGGTATTTTGCCTGACTATGTCTGCGCACCAACTATGTGCCTGGTGCCCGAGGCAGCCAGAAGAAAGTGTTGAATCCCCCAGGAGTAGTAAACCACCATGTGGGAATCAAACTTGTGTCCTTGGGAAGAGTAACTGGTGTTCTTAACTGCCTAGCTATCCCTCTTGTCCCCAGGACCCCAGGTGCTATTTCTAATCCAAACTTTTGTTATTAATCATTTTTACATCACATTTAAAGTTAATGCTTATTTTGAAAAACTGATATGTTTTTCAAACACAAAGGTACATACCTAAGTATGCCTTTTGGTTATCTTAAAATGACAAGCTGGAAAAGTGCAGCTGGCGGCCCTTCTGTAGCTCCCCTGGCGGTCCGCCCGCCCTCCCTCCCTCTCTCCCTCCTCCCTCCCTCCCTCCTTCCTCCTCCCTCCCTCCCTCCCTCCCTCCCTCCCTCCTTCCTTCCTTCCTTCCTTCCTTCCTTCCTTGCCTCTGTCTTGAGTTAGGCAGGTCTTTACTGTCAGGCATGTTTTTTCTCTTCCGTGCTACATCTGAGTTTATCCCTAAGCAATATCAATGTTTGCTTTTCAATGCTCCCCTCAAGCCTGGTGCTGTAGGAGCACCCTGGCTTCCCAGATTTAGCCTTTGCCGTTCCCATCAGTGCCACTCTTAGGCTCTGCTTGTCAGCGAAGACAAGTAAGTGGAGTCATTACTTTCATGTGCTGTAATCTTGCTTGTGTCTGTTACAGATAGATGTTCCTGTTTACAGAGCTGTTACATAGACATTCCTCTAGTTAGGACAACGTGTCATTTAACCCACAGAGGGTTTCTAACTGAGCCTGCAGTACTTTCTTCAGAGTCTTAGAACACTAGCTTTTGCCCAGTGCTGAGGAAATTCAAAATTTCAGTGTGTCCCACCCCCATTATCATCACCTTTGGCCCGCCGTAGGTCCTCCCCTCATACCGTATCTTCTTTCTCTTCTCCTTCTCTCTGGCATTGCTCTTGTCACTTTCAAGTGTTCTATATGGTGTTTGTATTTCTCATGATTTCTGTGTATGCTGCATGTCCCTCTTCCAGTGACAGACTCATTGCTAAATGAAAGACTTTTGAAGTCAAAACAGCCCTTAAGCATGATTTTCATTGCCAAGCCGGATGGTATAGGCCTGTCATTGCAGCTCCTTGGTTGAGGAAGGAGGATTAATTGCTGAGTTAAGTTTACTTGGGCTATAGAGTGAGTTCAAGACCAGTATGGCTAACTTGATGAGACTTTGTCACAAAATTAAAAAGTAAGAGAACACTGGGGACATAGCCCTGTAGGAGCGGACTCATGTAGTACACTCATGGTCCCAGTTCTGGCCTCTGTATCAAAAATAAAAAGTAATTTTGTTAAATATGCAAATTTCAATGAGAGATTTGTTGGTGGGGTCCTGTGTATCTTTTCATTTATCTTGGTCATACTCCTTCCTGTGCATAAAGTCATAAAATTCATTACCTTTATCTCCAAGACATGCTGCCCAGGGTTTCTAAGTCAAGAAGAGAAGAAAGTACATGGTTGGGCCATCCTTTTGCACACTGAAAGTGTTCTTTTTTAATTTTTTATTTTAATTAGAAAGAAGATTATTTTACATGTTAATCCTAGGTCCCTCTCCCTCCCTTCCTCCTGAAAGTGTTCTTGTCAAAGCTTTTCAAAACTGATTTTTAAGAATTATCAGAAATAATAAAAAAATTTAAATGTCTTCCTTCTCTTTTGAACTCCTAGCATACATATTTTAGATTTGTGAAAGTGAATTCTTCCCCTAGGCTTTTTTGATATAAACAAATGTAGTCACACTTGGTTTCCTCAGGGGACAGGGATGTACTGGTGTCTGACTGTGGCAGACTCAGAGACCCTGTGCCACCTTGAGAGTTCTTGAAATTCCTGGTTCTTTCTGCATATACTGTCTGTGTGAGCGTTTATCACCGCAGGAATATACCCACTGATGGCTTATTGCTGGCTCAAGTCTCACAGGTTTCCATCCAGAGTATGAGAAAGCAGAGACTTGGCAGCAAGGTATGGTAGTCAAAGGATGCTGGTAACTTCATGGTCGACAGTAAGCAAAATGCTCAGTAACCATCTTCCCAACTAGACTCAACGTCCTGGTAGTAACATTATCACATTAAGAATCTTTATCATTGGATTAGTCATGGTCTGGACACTTCGCAGAAGTCCACCGTTGGCAACCACACTTTGAAAGCATCTTCACAGAACATTTCAGACTCAAACCATAATGCTTTGTATCTAACCCAGCTTCTCACACATGCTAGCCAAGTGCCCTGTCTCCAAACTGTACCCTCACACATCACTCAAAAGTGGATATTAAACATAAAGCAAAGGATAAACATAACCAGGCTACAATCCATAACCCCAGAAAAACTAGGTTGAAAAGGGGGACCCTAGCCGGGCAGTGTTGGCACATGCTTTTAATCCCTACCACCTGCCAAACTGCACCCTTACAGTGCTAGCCAAGTGCTCTGTCACCAAGTTGAGCCCTGATCTTTGTAAGTCTGCTTGTCGTTGATGAAACTCAGTTAATATATCTTTTATTGCATCCTTGCCTACACTGCTTGCCAGTCCTGGTTCCAGGTTTGACTTCTGAGTATCTACTGAAGACTTAGTAGTTTCACGTTGTGACTTTCTACCCTCATTTCTTAAAGGTCTCTGTGTTGAATGGGCTTAGCTGGGAGGTTCTCATTCAGGATCTCCACACTGTTGGAGTGAAGGTCTGCTGGGGATGAATCATTTAAAACCTTTTGTGAAGACGATGTAGATTCACTCTCGCGGTTGGCAGCATTTTTCACTGCCAGCTGTCAATGGCTGGGGTTGTTGTCCAGAACACCTACTGTTTGCTTCTCTGTGTAGCTTGAGCTTTGCAAATCTTGGCAGTCTGATTCTCAAACAGAGTCTTGCTTAAGAATCTTTAGCAGTGTGGGGTGGTGGCGGCTCATGTCTTTAATCCCAGCACTCAGGAGTCAGAGGCAGGCAGATAGATCTCTCTGTGAGTTCGAGGCCAGCTTGGTCTACAAAATGAGTTCCAGGACAGCTGGGGCTGTTACATAGAGAAACCTTGTCTGGTAAAACAAAACAAAACAAAAAATCTTCAGCAGAAACTGCAAAATGTCTTTTGGATTATTCTTCCACTACTTTCTTTGGGTCACACAAGTATGTTAGGGTAGTTCAGGTTCAGAAAGAGGAAAATTATCTCTCTTCAATATAACAGTGATCGGGGAGCACTGTTGGGGAGCACACTCTTTGCCCTCTGTGTGAGAAGACTTCAGAGCAGGTCCAATGTTTTCTTCACGTCTTTTGCTGATTCTCTAGCCCACTAATCCACATTGCTACTATTGACCAGGGAGCAGAAACCTACTAAAGTAGCAGAAACCAATAAGGTGTTTACCTCGAGGGTATCACGGACTAACACGCAAGGCTCTTGAAATCTGAGCAGTTCTGGAAACTGGGTGCTTTCTACATTTTCAGCACATGGTCGGTTGGTTCCTCTCACAAGGACTTTACATCTCTCCACACCTCTTTTCAGTATGCTGTCAGTTTCTCCTCCTTCTGGTATTTGCTGCCTCAAGAGTTCACTTCATGCTCTTGTTAGCCACCTGGCCTCTCCGGTTGACCTTTCAACCTCTTCAGCTCCCTGTCTTAGACCAAGGTAATTAACTCAAGTTGCTCAGTTGTGCTCTCCTCAGTTACTCACTGAGAGAAGAAATTTGGTAGGGAGATTTTATTTATTTATAAATCACAGTTTTGACTTGTGACACCACCCAAATGTTATGAGGGACTTTGCTTAGCAGGAGATCCATCTTTTCCACCATCCAACGACACCGTCGAACCTTCTTGCATTGTTTTGATTTTACTTCTGAATTCTGTAAGTAACCCTGAGTGATGGCATGGGTACCTTAACCCAGAGCTGGATGCCTGATCGTGGGACTTGAAATCTCTTGAGATGTCAAACCAAGTCATTTCCAGCCAGGGAGAAAATTTCCTCAAGTAATGAACAGGCAGCCTCTGAAAGTCAGGGCTGGTGAGGACATAGCTTGAAGTGATTTAAATCCTATTTTCATGATCTTTCTTTTCTGAAGGTTTGTTGTGGAGATGTGGGTGAATAGTGATTCTTTGTTTGTTTGTTTGTTTATTGTTTAACTTTAAAACAGAGTTTTTATTTCACTCTACAAGTCTACACATATCCTACTTGTATAAGTACCAGATGGTGCAAGCTAAGTCATTATGCCGAGTTTCTGTTATGATGTTCTGATGTAACAGATAAGGTAACAGAAGGGATGCTATGGGTATAAGTTTTATTGATCTACATAGTTTATTGTAATTTGATGAGAATTTAGTGATTGGTTTCATTATTTTAAATTTTTGTTATTTTTTCCATTTGAAATATTCCAGGAGAAATCTTTTTGCATAGCCTAAAAACTGTATCAGGTGACTAAATATTTAGCTAGAAAGGGCCGGCGAGGAGGATAGTTATATATTCCATGTGGCATGGTTTATTAACTTACAGACAGATGATCCATGGGGAATGTTAACTCCAGAAAGAACAGGTAAAGCAGCTGATGGATGTCAGGGAGCAGCTGTAGCCATGCCCACATATTGCTTTATCAATGACGTTTCACAAAGAAATATTCCATGAGCACTCAGTAACTGAACCAACCTTTGAAAAGTACCTATTTATTTTACTTGACTTCATTTCTAAAAGTAACAAACAACCCTCAAATACATTCAGAACCCTAAGAACAGGATGAAGATAATGACTGGTGACAATTTAGTATAGTTTATTTATGATGTCTAATGTTTTAACTAGAAAAGAGTTTTACTGAATAGTTAACTTGTAAAATTGTCATGTCAAAACCATGAAAGAATCATAAAAGAGAGGATTAAAAAAGGAGCTGATGAACAGCCAAAAAAGAAAAAAAAAAATGCCAACCATAGCAATATCCAAATTTGGAGAATTTTCAAGAAGCCCAGAAAGCCTCTCCATTGAAGTCACCCTAAGAGGTTTCATGGGGATGGGGCTCGGTGTGGAACAGAGTTCCACTAACTACCTGCCTCCACGTGACCCGTTGAGAGCTTTCTCTAAATGACTCTTACTTGGACTGAAGGCAAAAGTAAGAACAATACCTGATGGTGTGGAGGACTCTGGGATGCTCTGGGTTCAGTAATTATTTCTTCTTCCAGTTCATACACTGGAATTTTAATATGCTGAAGGGGAAAGTGCCACTCTGAGTTGTGGGTTAAATCATGAGCACACAGGTTCTTCCTTGCTTTGACATTCAAGGACATAGCAGGACAATGGTGTATGTTAACTAGGAAGGTACTCTATGCTGCGCTGGCACCTGGCTGTGGGCATCTAACCTCTAGGACCCTGAGAAAGCAATTTGTATTATTTGTATGTGACTGTCCTGGTTTGCTTTCTATTGCTATGAAAAGACCATAACCAAAATCAACTTGAAGAAGAAAGGGTTTATTTCAGCTTACGTTTTATTGTCCATCATGAAGAGAAGTCAGAATAAGAACCCAAGGCAGGAGCTGAAGCAGATATCATGGAGGATTGTTGCTTACTGACTAGGTCTCCATGGCTTATTCAGCTGGTTTTCCTTCACAATCAAGAAAATGTCCCACATGCCTTGCCTACAGGACCACCCGGATGAGGGCATTTTATCAATTGAGGTAACCTCTTCCCAGATGACTCTGGCTGGGCCAAGTTGACAAAATTTGACTATATAGGGCCCCAGTATATGACATTTTGGCATACCAGCCTGAACACTTTAAGACATTAATGTGTTTGGATCAGAGATGCCTTCGGATGGGAAGAAACACCATCATTGTCTAGGAAGGTCCAGCTTTCATGACAGACACTCAGCCAGCCAGATACCTTGTTGCTGATTTCTTTCCTTTTCTCTCTTCAGCAGTGACAGTGTGTGATTCCAGACACTTTAAGCTTTGGAGCTATCATCTGGTTTCTAATAAATAGAGGAGGGCTTTGCTATGATACAAAAGCTTGAAGAGATTTGACCAGAGGTTTCCTAGAGTTAAGGTACCAGACCCCAACACCCTGCTAAGCATTAGCTGATTCTGGTGGTAGCAGCCACAGTAGGCACTGTAACAGGCAGACCCGGAATGTCAACAAGTTTGACAGGTCTCTAACTTAATTGCTTTTTAATGTCAAATAGATTCCACTTTGGTTTCCTGACCAGCCTTCCAAGGGCCCATTAAAACCCCATGAAACTGAAAATATGAAATTTGATGTTTATAAAGTATGTAAACATAATAGTCTGCCTTGCGATGTGGTTAAAAACATTAATTATAGAACATTGCAGTTTGGTATCTCAGGAACAAACAATTAAAGGGTAAGAAGAATCTGCTCTTACCTTTTTCTCAGAGTTGTGAAATTCATATATCCAACAAAAAGGAGAAAATCCCCATATTGTTTTGTGGTTAGGCATGTCCAGCTCCATATTTTCAGCATTTGGTAGACTGGGTCTGCCAGAGAAAATCCCACAGGTAAGGTGGCCTAAGCACAGCTATTTATTTTCTCCAGAGTTTAGCATCGTGGAAGGTCAAGGCTGAGGTCTTGCCGGATGTGGTTTCTATGGAATGACCATATCCTCTCTGTGTCTTCACAGCGTCACTCTCAGTCGGTGTGCTGTGAGTGTCCTAATCTCTTAGAACACTAGATACAAAGTAGGGCCAACCCTGTGGCCTCATTGTATGTGAATTATATGTTTAAAAAAGACTTACCCCAGCCAGGAGGTGGTGGCACACGCCTTTAATCCCAGAACTCCAGAGGCAGAGGCAGAGGCAGGCGGATCTCTGTGAGTTCGAGACCAGCCTGGTCTACAAGAGCTAGTTCTAGGACAGCCTCCAAAGCCACAGAGGAAACCCTGTCTCAAAAAACAAAAAAATAAAACACCAGCAACAATAAAAGACTTACCTCAAAATGTAGCTTCATTCTGAGGTCCGTGGAGGTAGAGATTTTGTGTACAAATTTTGAATTGTATGATTCAGGTTCTAGGCATGTCCAACACACATGTTGCTGGCAATAGCTATGAATTCAGCCCAAAACAAAATGGTCACCTTACTTAAAAGCGTGATGAGAATTGTGATTCTTCCTTTTTAAAAACCGGATTGTGTAGTTCTTGTTGTTATGCAGAAGTAATTTTTTTCAACTTGGAATAAGGATTTCCCGATTGTGAGAGGGTGAGGGTACTTCTTATAAGGGACCTTACCCAACATGGAGTGAGTGACCTTGAATGACCTCTTGCAACTGGTCACATTTGCCAGCTTGTCTGGGTGGCTGCTGAATGTCTGTCTTCAATACCTAACTGCTTCTGAGAAATGCACATTAATTCAATCCAGCTACTGTTACTTAATGAATATCTGTTTTCTATCTGTGATCTCTATAAAGAGTAAAAAACACTTGGCCTACATTTGAATTGTTTTGATGCTTCCAGGGACATCAAGTCAGGATGAGTAACTGGAAAAATACATCGAACATTAGAATTCTTAAGAAACCTATTTTCTAACATACTCAAATCTCAAATGCTGTCACCATTGTGTTTGTTCATATTAACATGACACATCGTTAGGCATTTGCTAGTGGAGAACTTATTTGTACAATTTTGTTTGTATCTAAATAATCAAATAACATATTTGGTTTATTGAAAGAAGTCATCCAATGACTTTATATTAATCTATTTTTGACACATGTAAGCACATATTTTAGAATGTCAGTGTGCAATTAGGTATTCTTAGCACATGTCATTTGTGAAAAGCACTTTAAATCTAAGTACATTCAATTGAGCATAATTAAAATATCAAGATACATATTCTTCATATACATTTTGCCACTTAATTTTTTAAGTAGCTATAAGTACCTACCTTGTGAGTTCAAATTAAAGGAAGGTGATTAAATTATGGATATATTTAATGCCTTTAGTTTAAAACATAGCAGAAATTATACTGTGTTAAAAAAATTTAGTGCTGTGTTTCTGTGGACTGCAGACTGATGGCTTCAATTGTTTTTAAAGAAAGGCTGTTTAGTGTTCTTAAGATTGTTAGCTAGAGCTTTTTTTATTTTTTTTTCTTAAAGCCTTCATAGTTGTTTTTGACAGGATTCCCCAGGTCCCGAGAATGAATGTTTGGGGATAGTGTCCCATTTAGTGAGGACAGTTTGCAGAGAGGCTTCTTATGTTCAGACAAACGAAAGAAAGTGGATTATGAAGAAAGAGGAAGAGGAGGAGCTCCCGAAGATAAAGGACATTTAGATGGCTGATACTTTCTCCAATCATGATAATGACTGGAAGGCATTTGTAACTAGAAAACCTATCTTGCCTGTACCCATTTTACCTAAAGAATATTGTCAGTTCATGAGGTTTCCTGAAGGCCTTTGTTCTTTGGATATTTAGAGGAAAAGGATAATATATCAGGGTTATGCTGCCCTTCTAAATATTTTTTTTTTTTTTGAAATCTGTTTGTATGAAAGAACTAACTCTACCCTCACTCGCAGCCATAATGTTCCTTGCACATTCAGAGACATCAACAGTGAAGGCCGTCTTTTTGTAACAGGGGAAGAGGAACTGGGCTTGCAAACTTGTAAGGAAGCAAAGATGGCAAGCTTATAAAAACAGCTAGGCATTGACCAAAAGAAGCTGTGATAGAAGCCATATTTCAGGTACTTTGCAGACAATCCATCTAGCCCATTTTAGTGAGAGGGGTTATTAGAAGAAAAAAACTATAATTTTGCTTTGAGCCCCAAGAAATCATATCATGTGAAAAATTAGAGCATTTTGGAAATGATGATGCTTTGTGTGGAGAGAACCATGCTCATTCGAGAAGCTTGGAGTGTGGGCTCCATGCTGGCATAGTTGCAGCCTCCACAGCCCATTTCCCTGTTTGGTGCTCTCAGGCCACAGGGTATAAAGGTGAATTTGCTAAGATGATGGGAGGCAGACCAGAATTACAACAGTCAAAGCTGTCGGACAGAGGTGTGTACTGTGGTGTATGTTTATAGATGTGAGGTGTCTGTTGTTTTGATCCTGAACTAATGTTGTATTTATGTAAAATCTATACCAATCTGAGTAACCACTTTGCAAGACCATCTGAACAAAATAGAAATTGTCACGAGTTATGCATTTCTGAGTGAGTCTAAAGCAGGTCTTGAAGATTCATATTTTAATGATTTGGGGATTATAATTCCTACTTGTTTGACTTCTTTATGATTTGTTGACTAACCTACAAAGAAAAATGGGATAAATCTGCTAAACCAACTTCATTCATTTAAAAACCATGCATGCCTCCTTATATTTCTCTGGTGTGTCTGAATCTTTTATTTATTTGCTTGACAAAGCATCACCAAGTCACGGGATCTCTAGTCTGGATGATCAGATTGACCAAAGACATAAGCAGGCACTCTACTCAAAGAAGAAAGAAAACTGAAAACCTACTCCAATGCTTAATTTTCTTTGATAATAAATCAGACTAAAGGTTCTGAGCTTTGGTTTGAAATTAGGCCAGTCTGGGCTCATCTCTACTTTCTCATCTCCTATGTCTGTGTAGGGTTCAGCACTGTGTCTGCTGCACTGCAAGTGCTCCACAAATGGCAGACTCTGGCCTCTTGAGAGGAGGGAGGATGACTAACGAGTATGTGAGGAGTTGTCATTCAAGGCTTATTATAGTCATGACTCGTTTATGGTCACACATATGGACCATTCATTCATGGCAAGTGAATCTAGCAATGACTGCCCTTCCAAGGGCTGAGGATTGAGGTTAGTGGAAGAATGCCTGCCTAACCTGCACAAGGGCCATCATTAGCACCAGAAATGAAGGACTGCCCTTGTCTTAGCCGTTAGGGAGCCTAAAGGGGCTTCCAGGATATTATGTACAGTTGGTGTTGTCAGGAACCTTCTTGAGATGATTTTAAGGGTGGTCACAGTGTGTGGGGGGCTAGGGGGTGGGGGCAGCCTTCCTAGAAGAAAGTTCTGTACATCCTGGTGCTAAGAAGGCGAGAAGGACTAGAGAGCTTGCACATTCAAAAACTGAAGAAATGAAGGAGATGTTAAGGAAGCACTCAAGAGGCTCTATGAGATCAAGGCCAACCTGGTCTGCATAGCTAGTTCCAGGACAGCCAGGGCTGTGTGGAGGATTCCGATCTCAAAAAACAAAACAAAACAGTTGGCTGTTAAAGACCACAGTATTGCTTCTACTAGGAAAACCCTCATAAGCAGCAAAGTACAGCCTGACAAATATAAACTGAATGCATCATCTTTCAATGCTTGCATTGTACTGCCAGTGTCTGGACCTCTCCTGGCATACAGGACCCCGGCTAACTGTGTTCTAGATGAAGATGAGAATCATGGGACGCAGTAGTTAATAGAAGCTGGAGACTGCGCCGGAAGACTGTTGAACTGGATTCTTTCGGGGTGGTTGATGGGAATAATGCTGATACACATCAGTCCCCTTTTAAAGGAGAAAAGATCAGTAAACAACACCTAACTAGGATGCTGGCAAGTTTGTGTACAGGGCAGAAGGAGCCTCCCTGTTCCACTGACTGCTGCTTGTATATGGCTTTCAGTGGGCTCTGTGCTCCTCTGTTTAGCATCTTCTCATTTATCTGTCTTATGCTACACTTTAAAATTTTCTGACAGTCTAATTCATGAATGGGCACCAATAAAATTCTATACATGACTTTATTCAGGATGTCTTGTTTTTTTTAAACATCTTCAGAAAACTGAATGGAGACTTTGTTCAGGAAAATTGCTTTGCACATTAAATTAAATTGGGGAAAATTACATTTTAATAATATTTGACTTAATTAAAAGAAATGTGTTTTGTCTTTTACAGTATCTGCATTTTAAAGTGAGTTATGGGCAAACATACATTTATAATGCTGGATCTTTCTAATAACAATAGGTGGTTCCCTAGTCTTGGAATCTTTTATCTCTGTTAGAACAAACCAGAAAACCTGTAATTTTCTTCATTTTAGTCCTGTGTATTTTTCATAGCTATTTCCTGCTAATGATACTTATTTGCAAACAAAAGTTGAGATATAAACTCTTTTTGGATATACCAGTTCTGTCTTTCTACTCTGAAGATATATAATATTTTTGAACGTCAGCTTCTTGCCTTCTAGAAATGCAACAGAATCTTTTTTTGCTGGTGTTCCGTGAAATGAAGTGGATTGGCAGATGTTTTTATTCACTATGGTAACTGCCTGGTTAAGAATTCACATGGGTCTTGTGTACACACAGTAGGGCCCTGTGACTCTGGGTCCCCGGACACAGCCCTACATTTAGATACGCAGCTGTCTGCTGCAGCTTGCAGGCTGTTATGTTGAGTTCCTCTTTAATCATCAAGATGCTCTCTGTGTTGCCATTGTCACTTCTTGTAGAGTGCCAGAATATTTTTGCCATCATTTCCAAGGGGGTATGGCTTCTGTTATATGTGTTAGGACTTTAGCTGTTCTTCTCATGCTATGTAGCTCAGGCTGGCCTAGAACTTACTTTCCAGGAAGTCTTCAGATTTTCTTTTTCTTCTTCTATCATATACAATACATCCTGACTGCAGTTTCCCCTCCTCCCATCTCCCCTTCCCCAGACCCACTGCTCTCCATATCCCTTCAGAGAAGTGCAGGCTTCCCGGTGATGTCAACCGGACACAGCATAATAGATGCAGTAAGACTAGGCACAAACCATATGAAGGCTTGCCAAGGAGGAAAAGGGTGTCAAGAGCAGGCAGAAGAGTCAGAGACACCCTCCTCCCACTTGTTAGGAGTCCCACAAAACACTAAAGTAATAACCATAACGTATATGCAGAACCATGTAGGTTCCATGATTACTGGTTCGGTCTCTGTGAGCCCCTATGAGCCCTGCTCAGTTGATTCTGTGGGCCATGCTCTCCTGGTGTTCCCGACACCTCTGGCTCCTACGATTCTTCCTCCCCTTCTTCTGAGGGGTTCCCTGAGCTCTGCCTAATGTCTGGCTATGAATCTCTGCATCTGTTGCTATCAGCTGCTGGAGGAAGCCTCCCTGGTGTCACTTGGGTTAGGCACTAATCTATGATCTAAGAGTATAGCCAGAATATTGTTAGCAATCATTTCATTGACTTGTTGTTGTTGTTAGTTGCCTAGGTCTCTGGGCCATCCAGGATCCTATTACTGGCCATCCATCAGTGTCAGGCATGGGCTCCTTCCTGTGGCTTGGGCTCTAAGTCATTCGTTGGCCACTCTCACAAGCTCTGAGCCACCATTGCCCCAGGACATCTTGCAGGCTGGACAGGTGTGGGTTGACGGTTTTGTGGCTGGGTTGGTGTCCCGGTCCCACCACTGGATGCCTTGCCTGGTCACAGCAGATGTCTCATTCATGCTCCAAAGCTTCCATTACTGGGAGTCCTCACTAGAGTCACCCCCATAGGTTCCAGGAAGTTTTCTCTTCACTAGGTTTCCACATCACTCCCTAAATGCCCCCATTCCAGTCATCTCTTCCTAGACTCTCTCCCTCCATCCCTTCCTTCGCAACCTGATCCCTCCTGTTCCCATCCCCACCTGTCCCCAGTCAGCCTACAAAATCTATTCCATGTCCTCTTCCCAGGGGTGTGCATTTGTCGTCCCCCGTCCCCCTCCCCCATAGAACCCAACCCTCCTTGTGATTTAGCCTCTCTGGGTCTGTCATTGTAGCCTGCTTATCTTTCACTCTCCATCTCCATCTTTTCTCCTTAATCACTCCAAATACCCATTGTCCTTTCATGCTCTCAGAATGACAATTCTTTTCTCACTTTGCTTCCTCTGCCTCAGCATTCACTTTGTCTTCATATTAGGTCAACTACCAGGCTCCACTGTGTCTGATGTCTGCAGATACCGTTCACTGTTTCACTACCTCCTTTTTAGAAGCCACGTTCTCGAAGTTTTCGCCTGGATTTCCGGGACACTATGGTATATAGTCAGTGTGTCCATTCACCATGCTTGTTGTAATTTTCCCTCCAGCCTTGTACAGACTCCTAGGTTGAGTTAGGGTCGGATGTGCCCTCATCTGAGTCTTAGTTCTTATCTCATGTCCCAACTCACATTTTGTGTTCACAGTTCTCCCTGTTAGCCTCCGTCCTGTGAAGTAGCTCAACTCTTTTGACCTTACTTCCATTCTACATTCTAGCCCTGTTGGCCTTTATTGCACCTGCACTGCCTCCTTCTTGTTACAGACACAATTATCTTAATTGTACCTTTTATCTCTTACCCAATCTGCTAAAACCCTAATTGTTACCCTTGGCTTGGTCCCTCTTTCCCAAATTAGCACCAAACATACCCCTTTGTTATCTAAGCCTCTTCCCAAGTCTTGGATGCTCTTCCCAAACAGTCTATGTTTTCATGCCCGCTCCTCAGTTAAACTTAACCACAACACATATACTGTACTCTTCAGCATGGTGGTCAGGGTTGAGCCCTTCTCCCCAGCCTCGTCTGCCCATGATTTGGCTCAGTGGTTTCTTTTTTTGGCCATTCTCTTTCATACCCATCTGCTCTATGTAGAGTATCGGTTCTCAGTTTGTGGTTAGTAAGCCTTTTGGGGGTCAAATATCAGATATCCTGCATATCAGATATTTACATTACATTTTATAAGAGTAGCAAAATTACAGTTATGAAGTAGCAAAGAAATAATTTTGTGGTTGGGGGTCACCACAACATGAGGAACTCTATTAGAGGGTCACAGCGTTAGAAAGGTTGAGAAGCACAGGTCTAGAGTCAAGCATTCTGGGCAGGGCCTTCCTGCTGCCATAAGAAGTGTGAGGTGTGCCTGCCTTTCATCCAGCAGAGGCAAGCAGAGCTCTGTGAGTTCAAGGCCAGTGTAGTCTACCTAGTGAGACCCTGCCTCAAAGCAACAATAAATAAATAAATAAATAAATAAATAAATAAATAAATAAATAAGAACAAGTGTAAATATGTTCTCAGACACAGGCCAGTAACTCTACCTTGGCATCTAAGCCTTGCCTTCTAGCTGTATGACACTCACCCCCAGGCTTAGTTTGTTCATTAAAATGGGGGGGGGAAGTGACAACATCATGAAGACCAACCCCACCCGCAAGTTAGCATGATGCCTGGTACACAGTAAATAACCAGGGCTGTAAGTGTTGTCATACTTATCTTCCTGATGGACAGACATTTTGATTTCTGTGTTACAGTGGGTCCATTACCCAGAGAAGCCTCTGTCACTGTTTTTATGTGATTTCTTCTCACACTACTTTGTGTGCAACCAATGGCTCTTGGACCACATGCACACCAACACGTGTGTGTGTGTGTGTGTGTGTGTGTGTGTGTGTGTGTGTGTGTGTGTGTGTGTGTGTGTGTGTGTGTTTCAGGGGGAAGTAGCTCAGCTGTGCTGTTCTCAACACTTCCTTGTAGGTAACTGTCATGTTTAATGACACCACAGATTGGACACCTCTCCTGTTGCCAGTGGATATTTTATCTTCACATGTCCCAAAACAACGAAGATAGAAAATGCCTTTCCCTCCTTTGAACTGTCTCATGACCTTAGCTTTGTCATGTATACTAATTATTTTCTCTCACATTCTGTTTTTCCTGCTTGCTGTTCTGTAGCCCCAGGTAAACTGCTGGGCTAATCTGCAGGACTGCTAATGTGTGAGTGCTCTAGCTACAGTCTGGTTGGCTTAGTAGTGCATTTTCTCACATATCTGAGGGCTAGAAGTCCCCAGACCAAGATGCTGATCCTTGGTGTTGGTTCTTCTGAGGCCACTCTCCTTGGCTACAGATGGCTGCCTTCTCTCTGTGACCATGTTATTTCGTGGGCATAGGTCTCACTGTATACCTCAGTCTATCCTGGAACTCTGTTGTATAGCTCAATCTGACCTCAAACTCATGGAGGGATTTTTGCCTTTAGCTTTCCAAGTGCTGGGCCAACTTTTCATGTCTCACATGGTCACATCTCTATAGTCTTATATGTCTGTGTTTAATTTCTTCTGTTTATAAGAATGTTAGTAATACTGGATTGAGGCGCTCTCCTTAAAGACTCCATTTTAATGTGTATGGTGGTGTAACACATGAAATCCCAGCACTCAGGTAGAAGAGTCACGAAGATCGAATAAGTTTGAAGCCAGCATCATCTATATTATAGCTCAAGTTCTAGGCTAGCCATAGCAAGACCCTGTCTTACTCCCCACTTAAAAAGCAAATGAACAAACAACAACAAAACTCATTTTAACTTAATTCTCTTTTTGGAAGCTCCAGCTCCAAATACACACATTTTCTGAAGCATGGGTGTCTCAGCTTGGCCGTAGTCAACTGTGACTTTAGTAAATTTGTTTAAGTTATATCAGTTGCTCTGACCTCTCTGTATTTACCCAATGGAAGAACACTTAGTGCATGCCAAGCAGCACCCAAGTGGTCATCCATTATTATTTCTGCTCTTACTTTAAGTTCTCTAAGAGCAGGGTTGCTGTCTTGCACTTATAAAATTCCTAGGGTGAACTTTACTTATTTTTTGGCAAGGAAGTGGGTGAGTTAAGAGAAGGTCTTACATAGCCCAGGTTGACCTCAAACTTTATATAGCCAAATATTCTTGGTCTTCTTGCCTGCTTCCATCTCCCAGATGCTGGGATTACAGGGAGTGAGCCACCACACCAGGCTCTTAGCACAACTTTGAACACGGAGAATCAATATTGGATAAATAGTCTGGAGTAGAAACAAGGGCATCAGTTACTGTTCTTTTTTTTTTCCAGTCAAAATTTTGCCTTTAATTCACACAAATGTTAACACTGGTTTTGTCACGCATATCACATTTATGGAATAAACACAAGTTCTGTAAGCCAGTCTGGCTTTGAACCTGGTGTGATCTTAGTGATTTATATGGTTCTGGGGAAAGTAACAGGTCCTTGTACATACTACTTTCACACCACAGCAAGGGACCTCAAAAATCTAGGTATCATTAAGGTCTCAAATATTTATATTGACCAGACTCAGAACGGCTCTGCACAGTGCTTGCCTAGCACCGACAAAGTTCTGGGTTGAGCTCCTAATACAGACAACTTTGCCAAACTGCATAAAGGTGCAAGACCCCGAAGTTACTCTTCAGCAGGAAGCTGTGCAGATCCTCTTCTTTCCGCAAAAGGATGAGCTACTTGTCATCCATCACTGATCAGTTCAGCTGGCGGTTCCAGGGCCGATGCGACTTCTTAAGAGCCAGTTACTCTTCTGTTGCAGTGATAAAGCACTGCAAAAGTACTCATGGAAGAAAGGGTTTATTTGGGCTTATGGTTCTAGAGGGCTACGTGTCCATCATGGCAGGGAAGTATGGAAGCTAGTGATGAATGTGACAGCAGGAATAGGAAGGTGAGCAATGTGGATCGTTAATGGCAAGCATGAAGCAGAGAACACTCTGGAAGTGGGATAAGACTTTAAACTCTTAAAGACCACCCCCTTGATGTACTTTCTCCAAGTCTACACCTCTCTGTGATCTCTCCATACAATGCCTCCAACTGGGAACCAAGGTTTCAGATACTAGAGTCTAAGGGGGGCATTTCTCACTCAAACCTCCCCAACAAGTCTGTGTTTCTTTCTCATTTGGAGTCAGTAACAGAAGCTAGAGCAAGAAACAAACAAAGAAGTCGGTGCCCTCCCCATAGGTACAATTTGCCACTGTGAGTTCAGTATCACAAGTCTTCTTTGTAGCCTGCCAGAGACTCCAGAACATCATAAGAAAATGATTTGTGACAAAAATCACGTGTACACAAAAGCCAGTATCTTCACACAGCTAGAGCTCTCAAGTGATGAGGGACACAAAGCCTTTGGTACAATAGGAGTTCCTGTTCATTGTTGGCCCATTTTAGGTATCTTTGATCTCTCCAGAGAAGGAGACATGGCTAAGGTGCTATGAATGGACAATAGAGCAGGAGTTGGAAGAGCAGCAGGCGGTGAGTGTGCCGTGCAGTGATCAAGCCCTGGAGATGCCCAGACACTGTGTGCCTAATGATAAGCATCTTCGCTCGGTGCCTTCAAGTCTCGTTTCCTTCCAGCCAGACTCCAAAGGACTTGTTTCATCTTCGATACCTTTCCAGTGTGCCCCTTTGGGTCTGGAGGTTGTTTAATTTCTTAGTCTGCCAGAGGCTAGGTATATATCATTACATTTTCCTGATACCACTACTGTTTCTTTCTCTTGCATCTAGTCCCAGCAGCCCAATGAAGTGTTTTGTTGTTGTTGTTGTTTTCCTCTTGTGTTATCTGTCCATAACTTGCAATCTAGCTCTGCTAGTCCTAAGAATTCCTGTCTGTCTATTGTCTTGGAGTTAGGGACCTGAGTCTAAGTTCCTATTTTATTGGCTCCGTAGTTAACTTTTATAGGTGTTTGTAAAGAAATAAAATAATGAGACAATTCTGTGCCTAAAAATTATACCTTTGATAATGGCAATGCTTGGCTGTGAGATCAAAGGAAAACATAAAAGCTATTCTCTGAAATAATATGGGAGATTGGAATTAGAAATCATAGCTTTCTATGAGAAAACCCTCAGAATTGACAGGCATCCTACAGATTGCATAGTGAAGAGAGTTTTCAGTCCTCCGTGTGCATAATCACATAGGGAGAATCTTAACAAGCTGAGACACAGAAATTCTTAATTAGTTATTTGGTGTGGAGTGCAGAAGTCACCGTGTCTTACAATCTCTACAGTTGAATGTGACCTGGCTGGGGCACAGAATTGGCACCTCATGAGAAAGGGAATGGACCCTGCATGTGTTGAGCGCTGGGCTGCTACCCATTCATCATTTCTTTACTTTTTATAATAAATGAAGCCATTTGCCAGATAAGTGACCTGTGTCTTCACTCATCTGCCTCCTTACCTCCTTACCTGCTGTCAGAGGGGCTGAGTGAGGAGGTGTTTGTTGGATTAACTGACTGGGCTTTAAGAAATCAGCCGTTGGGGTTGTAGGCACTAGTACCTATGTCTTTGTGCAACCTAGTTCCTGCCCCTCACATTGTATGCTCAATGAAAGTTTACTCCAAAGACAACAAAAGAGAGAGAAACCAGCCCTTAGGCTAATTCCATCCTAATGATCCATCGCAACAATTTGTCCCATAGATTTTTTTTTTTTATTGTTTGCTTGTAGTGCTGGGACTCAAACCCAGGGCCTTGACCGTTGTATCACTGAGCTAGAACCTAACCCTGTTTTACAGTTCATTTTTGTATTTGTTAATGACCTTCACTTTAATATGAAGAGATCTTGGATCCAGAAGCACTAAGAGAATCTTCCCCCATGTACTTATATGGTGACTAAGTTCATTTCATTCTCTTCCTGCTAACCTTCTTCAGTTGAGTGCATGCTGCGTTGAGCACCTGCAAATCCACAGCATACTCTAGGGTGGAGGGAGTAGCGTTTTAAACCAGTTTCCTGCAGGAAGGTATGAGTAAGCTTTTCTGAGCAGAGGACAAGAAATCACTGTGTCAAGCAGGAGGACATGGCAGCCCCGAGACACGCTATCTCAGGCTATGTTTCCTGCTTATGAGGCTCTTCCTGGGACCTTCCAAGTTGTTTGGAAAACTATTTAGAGAAGGGAATGAGCAAAACATGGTAGGAGCAGACAGGGAGAGGTAGCCTGTGTCTGAGAAATTGAACACCACTGCTCTGTAAATGCAGAGACAGGGAAAGTTTTATTTTTAATGAACAAATGTGTCTTGATAGAGATACCTATCTTAGTTAGGGCTTCTATTGCTATGAAGCGATACCATGACCATGGCAACTCCTTTAAGGAAAATATTTATTTGGGGCTTATAGTTTCAGAGGTTTAGTCTATTATCATCATTGTGGTATATGGCTGTGTGCAGGCAGACATGGTGCTGGAAAAGGAGCTGAGTTCTATATCTTGATAGATAGAAGGAGACTTCTTTGTCACACTGGGTGTAGCTTAAGCATATAAGACCTCAAAGCCGGATTCCACAGTAACATACTTCCTCCAACAAGGCCACACCTACTCCAACAAAGCCATACCTCCTAATAGTGTCACTCCCTGTGGGCCAAGCATTCAAACACGTGAGCCTGTGGGCAGTCATAGCTATTCAAACTACCACAATATTAAATTGTTGAAAAGAGAAAAACAGTACATGAGCATTTTTTTCCTGTGTGTGTGTGTGTGTGTGTGTGTGTGTGTGTGTGTGTGTTGTTGTTGTTGTTGTTCTGTGGTTTTTAGTGGTTTTTTTTTTGGGGGGGGGGAGGTTGTGGTTTTTTGTTTGTTCATTTTTTTGGCTGTTTTGGAGCCTGTCCTGGAACTCTATGGACCAGGCTGACCTCTGTCTCCTGAGTGGTGGGATTAAAGGTGTGAGCTGCCACAGCCCAGCTTTCTTCCACCTTTTAAATTAGCATTGTCCTGATAACACATACACTATACAGAAATTGAAAAATACAGAAATTACACTCTGTGATTTTATCATCGCTGCAGGATCCCTTTGGTGTGGGTCTTCTGTGTGTGCTGTAACACTCTACACTGAGCATGCACATTGAACATTTAACACAGTAGTCAGTACCTGTATTCAGTGCATGTGCATACTCAAATTATTTAGTCTGTCCTCACCATTGGATATTTATGTTGTTTCTCAGTCTTATTTCTGGCTATTGTATTATTTCCTCCTTATTACTTCTGAGACCACCATTATGGTTTATTGCATCCCATTAATTTGTAAGTATGCACGCATGCACACAGTCCCAAGAGTAGAAACTCTTCCAGGAGGTACTTTTGTTTGCTGTCGACCCCAATTTATCTGTTACTGTCATGGCGTCTTATAAGCTGTGTTAGCCTCATATCTGTGGTCTGGTGTCAGTGATGTCATTGCATAATAAATATTCAGAGTTGGGCTGCATCATGATTAGTTTAGCCGGATGACATAAAACTTGGAATCTTTGTGAAAATCATAGTTGCTTATAATTAGTTGGACTTAGCTTCAAAATGAGGTTTCTTTGTTGTATTGCACACTTTAAATATTTCAGTGGTGATCTCAGGAGTGTGGTATCCAGTCATCACTGGAACAAATGAGCACACGGTGTACAAAGTTTAGGCTATAATCAATTTAATTCATGCTTTTACTGTATTGACATATCATTTAGTTCATGTAAATAGAGTGATTCTACACACAGGCAATACATAAATAAAATTGTAAATAAATTGTAAATTGTAAATAAAAGAGTAATTCCATAAAGTGGTATTTGAAGATCCTGCTGTTATTTTGCTATTTTGTCTTTAGTTTATTACTGCATTTGTATCTTTGGCTTGGGTATTGTGGTAGCAATTACTTATGCTTCCTGAAAACCCCAGCTGAATTTATTTCCTTTTTAAAATTTAATTACATTTATTTGTGTATCCGTGTGCATGACTAGTGAAGGTCACAGAATAACCTGGCAGGAGTCAGTTCTCATTCCACTATGTGGAATTGAACTTGGGTCCTCAGGCTTGGTGGCAAGCACCTTTACCCACTTGGCTATCTTGCTGATCCACCATCTTTTAATTGAAGGATAGTAACTGAAATGATTATCCTGAGAGTATCCTAAACTTTGTTCAAGGATGTTATTCTTCTCTTCCTGCCCTGTTAGCATATCTTGGTTTTGACCCTGAATTTTCCTTTTTTTTCCCCCTCTCTAGGCAGGAGGCTCCCAGGTGATTTTCACAAATCCTTTAGAGATCGTCAAGATCCGCTTGCAAGTGGCTGGAGAGATCACCACTGGCCCCAGAGTCAGTGCTCTGTCTGTGGTGCGAGACCTTGGCTTCTTTGGCATCTACAAGGTAACTTAATCTTTTCTGAATTTGTTTAATTATTGTTATTTAAAGGGCATAACTGTACTTCTGAAGGAAGTTCATTTCTCCATCTTGACAAGATATTCTGCTGGAACCCATAGGGCACTATCATGCCATTTAGGAAGTGTCCCTTCCTGACATCTGCCAATAAATTGTCCTTAGACAATGATACAGAATGTCTGTAATGTGAGTGGCGCCTGATAGAGTGGTTCAACACAACTCTTCAGCAAGGCTGGCCTCAGCCACTGCCTGCCACTGGTTTTGGACTTGTACTGATGTAAGAACTTGTACTGATTTTCTCTTTCTCTCTCAGATGTGTGTGTGTATGTCTGTGTGTGTGAGTTGGCGCCGGTGTTATGTATGTTTGGCTGTGTGAGCAGATGCATGTAATGGTCAGCGGTCAGCATTGGGTGTCTTCTGTTGCTTTCCCTTTTTTAAGAGAGTTGTTTTTCAACAAACCTGAAGCTCAGTGGTTGGCTAGACTGGCTTGCTGTCAGCCCCAGTGACTCCCGGTTCTACCTCCCAGCATGGGGATTGCAGGCATGTGGCCACACCTAGGTTTTTCTATGTGCCCTGGGGACTATACTAAAGTCCTTACCCTTGCATTACATGCAACTTAGAAGCTGGGCCATCTCCCCAGCCTCCAAACCAAATACTTAGATCAAGAATTTACTTTTTGATCCTACATAAATTCTAGTACTATGTGAGTTTTCTATGTTGGTACCTTATCTTAATTATTATAAATCTCACTCACTTTATATTTATAATATAGTCTTCTAGGATGACAGTATCAATTTTTAGTGGTGGTTTGAAAAGTTTTCCCTACTCTTCTACCATAGGTTGTATTAGAATAGCCACACACACCCTTACTCCCAGAACTCAAGGTAGAGGCAGATGGATCTGTGTGATTTCAAGGCCAGCCTGATTTGTACATAGAGAGTTCCAGGCCTGCCAGCCAGAGGTACACAGTAAGACTTCTCTCTCTCTCTCTCTCTCTCTCTCTCTCTCTCCTGCTCTTCTCTCATCTCTCTCTCCTTTCTCTCTGTCTTTATCTCTCTCTGTCTCTCTCTCTCTCTGTCTCTCTCTCTCTCTGTCACACACACACACACACACACACACACCTGTGTTGTAATAAACTGAAGTCATCTACATCTATGCCCAGCACTAAATTTTACCCAACAAAAGGTACTCACTGTTCTCCAATAAAATTTTTAAAGAGTTCGTTGGTGATTCCAATAAATAAATCTTTGGGAATATAGAATGAAATTCAAAGTCTGCCCAAAGCAGCTTAATTTATATATGCAGAATTATATAATTAATAAATTGTGTACACAGATCAAGAGATGCTTTATTCAAATTAGTTGTGAATTTTAAAGCTGTGTCCCATCAGTACTTTCTCTGTGTTTAGACACCTGCTAAAGCTGATTTCCTGAGTGCAGTCATCTTCTTCTTCACCCCATGCCATGCAGGTGAAGCTCTTTTGCTCTCCTTGGCCCTGGAAATATACTCCATAAACACTAACCTTGAGGCATGGCTGTCTTCCCCTCCCTCATCATCCCAGGTGGTTATAACAACCCCTACATGGGTAACAACTAGCCATGCTCACCACTTTGGGCCTTCAGTGCAGTGTTGGAGTTTCTGTTCCCCCAGGACTTTTTCTCTTTTTGTTTCTGGGTTCTACAGGTGACCTCAGTGAAAATTCAGAATTGCTTACAATGGAGCTGAGATGATTCCTCCAGATTATGTTATGGTTAGGTTACCCATGGTCTGAGTCTTCTAGGATCAGATAGCATATGCTAGTTTGGAATAGCTGTGTGGACGTGGGCTATTTTGTTTATAATTTTCCGTATGTGCACATATTCATGCGGTCAGAGGACAAATCTGAGCAGTCATTTCTCTCTTTCCACCTTATATGGGTTCCTGGAACCAAACTCAGGTTGCCAGGTTTTGGCAAGTGGCTCTATCTGCAAAGCCATCTCTAAGGCCCTTGATATGTTGACTCTTTTATTTTTAAATAGCATTTTAGATGCTATAATTGGGGAGTGAATGAACACAGCTGTTTTGTTTGCACGTATATTACCAGCTATAAGAAGTAAATAGTACTGCCATGAGCCATGGCACAGAGGAACTTGGAGAGAAAACACTTTCTGTTATAACATTTTAGGTTCTTGCCATCTGTGACATGATATAGTGGCTTGTCACTATGACAGGATGCCAGGCAGTCTTTCAACAGGCTGTCTAGTAAAAGGCACTTGGTACTATGGCAATGACTGTTATCGAAATATCTCTGTAGACGAAATGGTAGGGACTTGTTTGTTGATGCAATAGCAGGCTGTGCAACTTGCTGCAGATGACACGAGGCTGGGGTTTGGTGCTTTTCATCTTCACTTTATGTCACAAACTTAATCCCCTCTAAGGCTCCTGGGAAGTCCCTGGCACCCTGATTTTGTAGTTGGGTGAACATCGGCTTCCAGCCTTGGTGTTTGAGCCGAGACAGAAGCCCAGACGTTGCTTGTTTGTGCTTTTGTGCTAAAGTTGCTTTTCTGAAATGAGCAAGATCACTCACGCTTGAGCAAGAGCGCTCTCCCATATAAAGTTAGTTAATTACCAGTCTGCTGGTTTAATCTAGTTCAGAGGCATTCCACACAGCTTGGCGCTGCCTTCCAAAGTGCTGTTTTGGTGAATTGGTAATTACCACATGAAGTTACTAGTGTTTTTGAGCTGAAAATTTGGTTTTATTGTGTGAAAGTGCCCTGGCCATCCCTATCTTCCTGAAGGCATCCTCATCAGCCAAATTCCCTTGAGACCAAAGTTTAGTTATAGTTACCTCACTGTTGGGAGGGACCTCTCTGGTGTGGGCTGCTTGTGCCACCACCCAAGATAGATTCCATTCTGTTTTTCCTTTTTGTGTTGTGAGCCTGGACTCCAGGTCTCTCTATCTCACCTTTCCAGGGAATCAGTGTTAGGAACTACCCATCTGGGAGCATCATAGCTGTGGCTTTTTTGTGTGCTTCCAGGTCATTTTGTTTCAGGATATAGAGTTCTCTACTCATAAAGAATTTCACTGTAGTTTTAGTTGGTTAGAAAAAGTGCAAATTGCTGGAGCAACACGATACTTTAAGACTGTGAGTTGTCCCTTCAGGTAAGTCTCTTATTAAGGGGAGGACCCCTGTCCTAGTTTTTGTTGGGATGGTTGCTTTTCCTTCTCCTTCCCTGGGTCCCCTTTGTTTGCTGCTGTTAACATTACAATGCTGGAAGCAGGCTTGAGTGATTGGTTCTGTCTGTGTGTTTAGGACTGCTGAGTTTAACCTTAACTGAATTGATTGAACCAAGCTTTCTGTTTTTTCTCATGAATTGACTTGCAAAATACCTTAGCATTCTGTGACCTCCCGGGAAACGGCAATTAGAATACTTGCCTTCAAAACATATTTGCAAGTGAAAAAAAAAAGTGAATACAGTAAACATTTTTATACTCCTGAAGTTAGAAATAGTTTAGTGAAGATATAGTGAACTCTGTAAACAAAAGCCCCCCTGAACTGGTAACATTTAGAGTTTTAGTTAAAATGTACAGGAAATAGCTGATTGAAATAAAGGGAGAATAAATAATTGCCTCTGGAATACTATTTGATTTGTTAAAAAAAAAAAAAAAAAATCCCCTGCACTGTTTTTCTTCAAAGCACGGGAATGCAAGGCCTGGGCTGCAGGCAGTGCTGGAGCACTTACCTGACATGCATAAGGCTCTGTGTTCCATCCCAGGCAATGCGCACGCATACACACGCAGCCTTGTATACATATGTGGGTATAGTTCTGTCCTCCTGTTTCATGACCTAAGTTCATGTAGCATAAAATAAGAGGGCTGTGTGAATTTACCTTTTTTTGTTGGCACTGTCGGTTCATAAGGCTTATTATTTAGCATTGAATGGCAGCCCTGTTAATGGAGGTCAGAAGCAGCTTCACCAGAATGCATCGGTACAGTTTGTTTCTCTGAAGACAACACCTGGCAACCAAAGCAATGAGGATGAGAGTCATCATGTATTGACAGAAGGGTTTTCTCATCTGTAATCCCAGGTGTTGGCTGCCAATGGAAGGTCGCCTAGGAAAACGGGTTCCACCAACTCTGTTCTAATCAAAAGCATTTGCTTTATTATGCTGTAGATGACATTATTCAGATAGAGTTTTTTTAAATCTGTATACATGCTTATCCATTTTGTGTGAATAGATTGCTGGAATCATTGTGTCTTCTGAAGGCAAGTGTATAGCATCGGTCCATTTGTTTCAAAAGCTCAAGTCATCTAGGATATATGAGTAAAACTATTTCTTCATAACCCAAGCTATACAGAGTATCATTGATTATAAATCCAGTGTCTCTAAACACTGTGTCTGAAGTCTCTTCTGTCACCTTACTAGCCACAAAAAGTGTTTTTAAGGTTCATGTGCGTGGGTGTGTGCTGCTGAGACAAGGTATCTTTAATCTAGCTTCCTTTTGTCAGCAGTTATTGTTTCTTTCCAACTTTAGAGATGTTGGAAACAGGTAATAACAAATTTAAGAGATTAGTGATAACAAAGCAGCGTTTAATATGCAATTCTGCAGAATGGGACACAGCATAGAGCATGGCTGGCACAGTGATGGGACACAGCATAGATCATGGCTGGCACAATGATTTGGTATTTTTAAAGTCTTCCAATCTTGAGAAATCCCTGTCCTCTTCTCCCATAGGCCAGGACTAATGAATAATTTGGGCCTTGACTCTGCTCCCTTTTCTGATCATACAGTCATATAGCACTTACCTGTGACTTTCCGACTCTCAGATTTTTCAGACAGCTGATACCAGCCACCAGCCAAGGTAGAGAGCAGCCTCTGGCCTCCTGCTTCTCTGTAATTGATCAACTCTAAGCAGGCCTCATTGAAAATAGACCTGGATGGACAATCTCTCCCTTACACTTGGAGTTAGTGTAAGGACTCAGGCATTAGGCTGGTCTGCCCCTGTCGCCAGGCAGAATGCACCTAGGCAGTACCCTGGTCAGCCCAGGGTTCCATGATTATAAGTCTACACGCAGGTGCAAAGGACCCTTTTAAAAGACAGACCCCCCCCCCTTACGCTCTCTTTTCCAGTTCTCTTTGCCCGCTCCTCTCTTTCCTGCTGTTCTGCTGGGACAGACAGGACTTTTCCTGTCTCCCTCTTCTCTTCTGTCCTCTCTCTGTCTCTGGGTCTCTTTACCTCTTTTTTCTTTCCCTTCCCTTCCCTTTTCTAATAAAGCTTCTCTGTCTGACATTTTGCTCCCCCCACCCCCAGTTATCGTCACCTGCCATGGAATCCGCCAAGCTGCCCCATGCAAGGTTCCTTAAGCTTTATTATAACATTTAGGCCATGGAGACTTTTCCAGTGTGTGCTTGGCATCCTTTGTGAGTGTGTATAAAGCACAGGTTCCTAGCAGTGAAGCTGTAAGTCAATGTGTAACATTTCAGTGTTAGTGGACTTAACTGTATTGCATCCATTTATCAATTTCATCCTGTTAATAAAGGAGCATCTATGAGGATAATACTCCCTTTGACTGTGTACCTCAGTCCCACATGAAAAAAGCAACCGTGAAAAGCTATTTCTTTGGGAACACATCAGCTGAAAGTTTCCTGACACCAAGGGAACATGCTGTTGACACTTTGCATCCAGCCTAGTGGCCGTTCCCACCCTGCCACCCATGCTTATATCTTTTAACTGGACTTTCACTTTTCCAAAACACAACAACTGGAATGATGTAAATAAGATTAATTTACTCTCTGAGAACACATGTGTTATTGTTTATAGAAGCTTTGTTTATAATTGCTAGGACCACTGAAGATGTCCCTTGGTAAATGAGTGGATGAACATACTATGGTATATTAGACTGTGGAAAAATTGCCAAAAAAGAAATGAGGTAGGGGCTGGAGAGATGGCTCAGCAATTAATACCACTGGCTGCTCTTCCAGAGGACCCAGGATTAATTCCCAGTACGCACATGGTAGCTCACAACTATCTGTAGCTTTAGTTCTAGGGGATTTGACACCCTTTTCTGGCCTCCACTGGCTCCAGGAACACACATAGTGTACAGACATACACGGCAGGCAAAACATTAACGCACATAAAATTAAAGTTAAAACTGAGAAACTGGAAATGAACTATGAAACCACGAAGAGACACTGGGGAAGGTAAATGAGTGTTACTGAGTGAACGATGCTCTGTGAACAGGCTCCAGCACATCTGGAAAAGGCAAGTGTGGAAACAGATCAGTTGACACACTTACCCTGGAAGCTGACTCTGGTGCCTGGCAGAGTTGTGGCCATGGAGAAGGTGGCTGTGAAAAAGCCGAGTCGCTGCACACAATTTGGTAGTTAGGAAAAGTCAGCCTTCAAGAAAACCAATACATCAGATCGTAGCTCTTCAGGGGGCTTTCTCAGATGTGACCACTGTTATTCTTTTGTTTAAAAAGAAGAAAAGAGAAATGTTGAGACAGACATATTGACTATAAGTTTATTATAAGGCGCGGTAGAATGGGGAGACTAAGAAGAGGAACAGGGTAATGGCTGACCGCCATGGCCGGTCTCCATAGAGAGACAGAGCGGGGAACAGAGAGACGGGGGAGCACACACACAGAGAGAGAGACAGAGGGAGAGAGAGAGAGAGAGAGAGAGGAGAGAGAGAGAGAGAGAGAAGGCAGGCAGAGAGAGAGAGAGAGAGAGAGAGAGAGAGTAAAGGGGCAGAGAGAGCGTAAAGGTGCAGGGGCCTATCTTTTAAAGGGGTCCTCTGCACCTGCATGCAGACTTCTTTCCCATGGAACCTTGGGCTGACCAGGGTATTGCCTGAGTGGATTCCACCAGGTAACAGGGGCAGGCCAGCATAATGCCTGAACCTGGGCGCCAAAATGTTATTGTTTTGTTTAAAAAGAAGAAAAGAGAAATATTGAGACAGACATATTGACTATAAGTTTATTATAAGGCAGAATGGGGAGACTAAGAGGAGGAACAGGGTAAATGGCTGGGCGCCAAAATGTTATTGTTTTGTTTAAAAAGAAGAAAAGAGAAATTGGTGAGACAGACATATTGACTATAAGTTTATTATAAGGCCCGGTAGAATGGGGAGACTAAGAAGAGGAACAGGGTAATGGCTGACTGCCATGGCCGGTCGCCATAGAGAGACAGAGCGGGGAACAGAGAGACGGGGAGCACACATAGAGAGAGAGAGAGACAGGGGGAGAGAGAGTGAGAGCAAGAGAGCGAGTAAAGGGGCAGGAGCCTATCTTTTAAAGAGGTCCTCTGCACCTGTGTGCAGACTTCTTTCCCATGGAACCTTGGGCTGACCAGGGTATTGCCTGAGTGGATTCCACCAGGTAACAGGGGCAGGCCAGCATAATGCCTGAACCTTTCAACCACCCCATCGTGGTCACATCTCCATCCCATCAGAGGACACCGGTGACCATCTGATATTTTCTGGGTGCCCATGTGTCCTTCTCTGCAGTGTCTTTGATAATGGGCTTATCTTGCTCACTGCTGCTTTGTAACCTCTTCTGGCACATGAGTAGACGCCAGGTAATTAACTGACTGTTGAGCAAGTAAGTGATAACCGAAAGCCAAATCTTTTCCTTGATACAAACAAGGGTGTTTGTTAGAGTCAAGAGAGCAAGTAAACTGCTGCGTAATGACCACCACCCCCTCCCAAAGAATACAATACTGGAAAGTTAAATGTAAAAGGGAGAGATCTCTTTCTGCTAACGTGCTCAGTCTTGGTGCTGGGGAGGAACCGGAAAGGGATGGTTACAGAGCGATGGTACTATCTAATGGCAGCAGTCATCCAGATCTACAGATCTCTAGAATGCAGTTTATATGCAGTCAAGAAGAGTTGTCTGGGGAGTTCAGAGCTTAGAGAAGTAGATCCCACTTACAGCAAAAAGGCCAGGAGGTTCGGAAGGATACGGTGCGGAGTGGTATCACACTGTTAACCTGGTGGGAGGTCTGTTAACATAGCCTGTAGACTACTGTGATGGGAGAGTCAGACTTAAGGTAGGGAGGAGAGAAGGGTGCAGCTGGGGCACAGGAACACTGACCTGACTGGGACAGTAGCAGTTGGGATAGCAAATACCTTTGAAGGCAATTTCAGTCTGTAAAGTCCCAGAAAGTAACAAAAGCAGCAAAGTAAATGAGATTTTTATGGTGGTAATGGGATTTTTAGATTTCAGAATTTAAGAAGGTACAAGAAACTTTTTAAAGATCTTCCATCTTCTCCCTGTCGTTGAGGAATGAAGGCCAGAAGTATAAGGATGCTTAGCTGGGTGACCTGGGCAAGCAGGGGCAGAGCAAAGATACACTTTCCTGATCTCTGTCCAATTTTCCTCCTCTTGTGAGGGTTTTAGAAGGTAGCGAGATGGGCACTGGAGATGCTGTGTGACAGCCCTGTGTTGAGATGATCCTCAGGCTGCAGGAAGCTAGTGGTGGCATGCAGAGACCACCCTCATTGAGGTGGCAGGAGTTACAGATCTGGGAAAGAGCAGATGTAGCTCTCAGATGGAGGCTGGAAGGGTCAGCATTGTAGAGGAATGAGAGAGAAGCGAGGAACAAAGGGAGCTAAAGATGGAGGCCAGTGGCTGTCTTTAAGAAGCCAGTGTAGCCAGGGAGTGGTGTTGCGCACCTTTAATCCCATCACCCAGGAGGCAGAGGCAGGTGGATCTCTGTGAGTTCAAGGCCAGCCTGGTCTACAAATTAAGTTCCAGCATAGCCGGGCTGTTACACAGAGAAACCCTGTCTGGAGAAAACAAAAACAAAACAAATGAAGGGCATTGAGAAGTTACTACTTGTTTTAATTGTGCTCCTCTTTTGCAATGCTTGAGAATCAACCTTGGGGCCCAGTGCGCAAGAGGCACACGCTGTACTTACTACTCAGCTTTCCTCTCAGCCCGTTTGTTATCATTTTATTGATAGAACATGTGTATCTGTAGAAAGAAGAGAAAGCCAATGGAGGCAGGATTTCATACAGTTGGAGTTGGAAAGATCAGATATGGCTAGCACGTTCAGGATGCAGAGAGATGGGTCCAGGGCTCGAACAGCGTGTGCGCAGATGCCAGTTCATTCAAGCTGCTGTTTATGGAGTGCTTCCTCTCCCAGGACCGTACTTATTTATAGCTGTGTTTGCTTTACATCAGTTTATCCTCACCACAGGCCTCCAGGCAGAAACTGTTTCTTTTTCAGCTTCCAATTACAGTTGAAGAGAGGAAGGCTTGATGGGTTTAGGTGATTTGTCCAAGGTCGTCTATTTTGTAAATTAAGCCATGATTCTGAACTTCATGCTCTGCCACATCTGGCTTTGGCATTTAACATTTCTCATGAAGTTTGCTGAGTCAGGTAGGAAAGAAGACATGCATAGCACCTTAAGTCTCCATGGAAATAGTCATCCTGTGTGCAGGTAAAGTGCATTGGATAGAGCTTAGCACACAGTTATTAGCTATAACTTTTAGCTTCAGGAGGTCAACTTAAAGATTACGAAAGAATTCCTGCCATCGTTTTTCTATTCCGCCCAAGCCCTGGGTAATTTCTGAAGGAAATTCTTCCCTTTCCCCTGCCCCTTCCATCGCCATCACTCAGACTGGGCATGCTACTTTGGGCATTTAGTTTCTTATTTGTTGCTATTTTTTGAGGGGGTGAGGGTTCCTATTGCCTGGGCTAGCTTCAAACTCTGTATGTAGCCATGGAGGATGACCTTGAGCTGCTAACCCTCTAGCTCCCACCTCAGCACTGAGATTGCAGGTAGGCTCAACTACTCACAGATTGTTTGGAGCACTGGGAGAGCAAATGAAATGGAGATAGCTTTTGAAAATATGATTTTTATAGAACAGTACCTAGTGGAATTCAGTGTTGCATAAGCTGGGGAGGGAAATGTAGTACTTAAAAAAAAAACCAAAAAACAAAAAAAAACAAAGGGTTCTGAGTTTGAGACAGAACCCCCCCCAAAAAAAAAACCCCAAAGGATTGTTTGACCATTGTCTTAATTACTGTTCTTTTGTTGAGAAGAGACACCATGACCAAGACAACTCTTACAAAAGGTAGCATTTAACTGGGGGCTTGTTTGCATTGCTAGGGTTTAGTCCATGATCATCATGGTGGAAGGTAGACGGGCTTGGTGCTGGAGCAGTAGCTGAGAGCTTTACACCCTGATCTATTGGCAGTGGTTAGGTGGGGAGGGAGGGAAGAGTGGAGAGATGGGGATGGGGGGATACAGACAGATAGGCAGACAGACAGAGAGAGACTACCTGGTGTAGTCTTTTGAAACCTCAAAGCCCACTCCCAGTGACTAACTGGAGACCAAACATTCAAGCATATGGAGTCTATGGGAGCCATTCTTACCCAAACCACCAAAACCATCCATCTGTTTAGTCAGGAAGTATTACATGCAAGCACTCTATTGACTGAAGTTACAAAGGTACGTATGACAGAGGTCATTGCCTTCAAAGTGGTCAGTGTTGAGGCCATGGAGGAATGGAAACTTGTCATTGTAGTCCCATCAACTTCTTTTAAGTATTTTAATAGCCAACACAGACAATTCAAATATAAAAAGGACAATAGGATGTCATTTAACTCATGCCTAGGCTTCTGAGAATCTGTCTTTCCAGAGGCAAAAATTTTTACCAAGTGTCTATTTTGTGTTGTTGTTTCCATTTTTTAGTTTGCTCTCTTTGCAAAGAACCTGCAGAATCTAAACTTTTGGACTATATATAATGTGACTGACAGTAAACCCCTGTCCATAGGTTACTCTGAAAATAGTTTTCCAAAAGTGATGGATAGGTTTCTCAGCCTACTAAGCTAGCCTTTCGTTCTCTAGTTTCTAGTTGTGACTGAGGTGTGTACTTAAAGGGCAGCCTGCTTAAGAAATGTTGATTAACTAACTGTTAAAGAGATAGGTGTTTGGCAGCCAGAGGCCTGAGTGGGAAACTTGTATACTCCTCGTTAGTAGGATTGGGCTTTTCACTAAAAGCAGTTTGACTCTAAGGCTGAGAAATGTACTCTTCTGTGATTTAGTTGTAAAACCAGAGTCGCTTTCCAGCTGCCAATTGCTAAAATAATACACTGGCCATTTTCATCTTTTTCTCCTATAGACAGGGTGCTAAGCATTGATAATGGTGATTGACATCACTTTTTTTTGAGGACCCCATGTTGGGTATTATAGTGGGTTTATGTTAATTACTATATTTATTTTAATTGCTAAATTTATGTGTAATGTGCTTATAAAATGTATGTTTTATGGATAAGGAAGCTGACATAGAAAAAGTCCTCTTATTACAAGGCCTGTACTTGGCTGGGTTTGGCATGGAGCAACCATGATTTAGAATCAGATCCCTATGAAAGTGACACGTTTGAATATTTGTTTCCTTGGAAGCCATCCTCTTCTTTCCTATCCAAGAAGTATCTTCCCTGAAGTGAGTGAGCATTCATCAGACTTTGTGTCCCTGTTAAAGGTGGAAGAGAATTCTGGCATAGCTGGGATCAGCCGTAACCGCTACTGCTGATGAGAACCCGTAGTTACAGAGAACTAACCTTCACTGAGTGTATTGAAGGGGTTAGAAGAAACGAGGCACACTGCCTTTGTGATCTTTGGTGTTTTGAAGGAAACTTGACATAGTCAACAGATGGGGTTAAGAAGCAACTAACCAACTGAGATTGACATGTAAAAGAAGCTTGTTTCTAATTTAAAAAAAAAAAAAAAAAAAAAAACCAGCAACTAACCTGAGCAATTCCTCCAGTCAGGTTTCTCTATGGGGTTTCCAGCCATCGGTAGAACATCCAGATATAAACAACTAAGCATGTTGAGTAACATACTTTGTAAAAAGCTTCTTCGTGAGTTAGTAAGAAAGGAAATATTAAGGAAGGTGACTTCAGCAGAGATCTTTGGCTAAAAGGCATTCTCCAAACAAATACCTTAATCACGCCTGAAGCTCTGAGAATAGAAGAATATGGCTGGGCCGCCACAGAATTTCAGGGGATGTTTGTTCTTAGAGGTCAACCCTACCTGTGCAGAGCCAGTCCTCTTGGCACATGCGTTCTTTCTGCCAGAACCCCACCCCTCTGACCCTATTGAGAAGGTCTAAGCTGGTCTGACCTGAGTGTACAGGCTGAATTTATATTGGTCTGTGGCAGGGGGTGGGCATGGGATGCCAGGGTGGAAGTATCCCTGTGTGGTTGACAGAACAAAACACTAGTCTTCTCAGAAGGAGCCCACTGTCAATCTGAACCTCAGAGGATTTTTCAGATACTCTACCCAGGGAAATAAAAGATCTCAAGGCACATAAAGCAGTAAGAGATGACAAGAATAGGAAATATTCTAAACATAGAAAAATATAAAGGTCTTAAACAAATATACATTGAAGATTTATTTATTTATTTAATTTTGTGTTGATTGTTGTTTTTCAAGACACGGTATCTCTGTGTAATAGTCCTGGCTGTCCTGGAACTCACTTTGTAGACCAGGCTGGCCTCAAACTCAAAGAGAGCAGCCTGCCTGTGCCTCCCAAGTGCTGGGATTAGTATGTGCTACCAACTCCTAGCCAGGTTTATTTTATTTAAAAAAAATACTAGTAAGTAAAATTATGATGGCTAGAACTTTAAATCCAACAGGTGTCCTTGCCAGATTTGAACATAACTGAATAAAGAATTAGAGAGCCAGAAGATGGGAATTACTCAGGAAGCGTCTCAGAGCACATAAGAAGGAAATAAAGAGATGATGGCTGTAGAGGCCCCGGGACTAATGAAGGATAACAGTTTGCAAGAACAGAATGAATCAAAATAGCTAACCTTGGTGCAGCTCGTTCCTGTTGTGGCACCTCACAGCTGCAGGGAAGCTCCTAGTGTCGGACAAGATGACACCTGGATCCAAAGGACAGTCACTCACGTGGTATCCTCCTGTATGGAGGGGAACAGAACTTTTCAGACTAGAATTCTGTATTTCGCAAAACTGGATTTTAGGAACAAGGGCAAACTAAAATCTTTTATTTATTTGCTTATTTACTCATTTTTAAAAATAGACAAAACTCACAAAGCATGTCAAGTTAGGCATTAAGAAAGCAATTTTAAGCCAGGCATGGTGGCACATGCAGGAGGCAGAGGTAGGTGGGTCTCTGTGAGTTTGAGGCTAGCATGGTCTACAGAGTTTGAGGCTAAACTACATGGTCATCGGAAGAACTTAGAGGGCTGGGGATGTCACTCAGTGGCAGGGTCCTCTCCTAAAATGTGTGAGCCATAGATTCCATCCCCAGCTCCTTCTAAAAATACAATAATACATAAGGTCGAGGGAAAATTGATAATACATAAACATGTGACAGGAATTACTTACTGTAAGGACTCAGGCATTATGCTGGCATGCCCCTGTCACCTGGCAGAAGGCACTCAGACAGTACCCTGGTCAGCCCAGGGTTCCATGAATACTAGTCTGCACGCAGTCTTTAAAAGACAGACCCCTGCCCACTTACACTCTCTTCTCCAGCTCTCTTTGCCCGCTCCTCTCTTTCCGTCTCTCTTTCCTGCTGTTCCCCTAGAACAGACAGGACTTTTCCTGTCTCCCTCTTCTCTTCCGTCCTCTCTCTGTCTCTGGGTCTCTTTACCTCTTTTCTCTCCCCTCTTCCCTTTCTAATAAAACTTCCCACTTTAGCTCTGTCAGCCTGGCATGTTTGTGCCGTCCCGCCCCCACCTTGGTCACCTTCACCTGCCATGGAATCCACCATGGTCCTCCACGAAAAGTCCCCTTTAGCTTTATCATAACAGTTACAATATACATAAGGCAGAGGGAAAATTGGTAAACATGGGACAGGGATTACAATATACATAAGGTGGAAGAAAATTAATAATAGGTAAACATGGGACAGGAATGAAATGAAAGCACTGGTAAATGTTTAGTAGCATTGTCTTGATTTTTATATATGTATATTTAATGGTAGCTATTGGTGCTTAATATTTTAAGCTATAATTAGTGTTCATGTAATAAAAGAAGGGCTACTTTTAATTTCAATAGTCAGTGTGTTGGATGGGAAAGATAATTATAAAAACTATTAAACTAAATGGAGGAAGCAGACTCAAAATGGGATTTGGCAGGTTTGATGCAGCTAGGAGGAGAGAAAAATGTGAAGAAAAGCACCTTTCTCTGGGTCAGTGCTGTGATGGTGATATGAAACTAAATTACACACACACACACACACACACACACACACACACACACACACACACACACATATCCATGTCAGCCACGGGGCTTCTGGTCCATCTGAGTGACAACCCTATTGGTGACAAAGCACTTTACAGTGACAGAACAACTGAACCAATAAGTAGTATTTCTCTCCATCAAGAGACCCTGGGCTGCCAAGATAATTTTTTAGAATTAAAATGGAATTAAGGAGAAAATAATGCCATCAAAGTCTCTTGATTAGAACCAAATGGGAGGCACTTGTATTTTAGATTCAAATTGAAGTCATTGGACGTTCCCTGACATCTTCGGTTGGTGACTGGTTTATTTGCTTTTAACAGTAGTACCATCCTCTTAGCAGGCCTTGACACTGGTTTGGTTGTTAGCAAAATCCTGTTGAAGTGGAACATATTTAGGATTATACACTCATATGCAAAAGTTGGGATGGTATTGAAAACACACAGCAGGATCTTTTCCTTTTCATGTCTTTTCCTGCTACATATTTACCTGGAAGCAGATTCTGCTCTGTTTCAAGTATATTGCCTAACTTCCTTTTTTTTCTTTGTTTTTTTTTTTGGGGGGGGGGGTGAAGCTGGGTACTGAGGCTTAGGGCTGAAACTCCTGCTGCTGCCAAGCTGTGTATGGAAGGGTTAACTTGCTGAGGGGGAGCCAAGAGCAGTGCTGAGGGATCAAGACGTGACATGCTGCCCATTGTTTGCAGCTCCAGATCAAAATATACAATTATGCATGCCAAATAAATTCTAAAACCTGTAAGGTCGGAAAAGGGCTGGCTCTGACGACAGGTGCCAGGAGCATTAAATAACCTCCCCAGACAAGGTGCACCACTGTTGTCTTGAATACTGTGGGGGTCTCCAGTCTGGCATTTCCCCCCATGCTAGACAATGCGTATTCACTGCGGGAGTCTGGGTTAAGCCCCAGTCCCCCAGACCTGCTGGCTCCTGGTGCCCGCCCGCCCGCCTGACACAGAGGTGCCTTTGTGAGTGTAATTACCTTTCTCTGTATTCGAAATAGACTGTTTAGAGCCGTGTTTGCAGGTACTTCTAGAATAAGCAGGAATTAGCATGCAAAAAGACCTGCCCTGTCTCTGACATCTTTATCAGCACCATCCCTTGGGACTGGCTTCCTCCTTGCCTAATGTTGGGTTGATGGGGCTGGTGGGCTCTAAGAGGATGAAGAGCTTTTAGAAGGGGTGGGTGTGTGTGTGTGTGTGTGTGTGTGTGTGTGTGTGTGTGTGTGTGTGTGTGTGTGTGTGTGTGTGTGTGTAAGAGACAAATGGAGGGCAGGTCCTGTGTGTTGTTTCTACCCAGCAGAACTAGAGTAAAGTTGAGTGGATGATTCCAGCAACTAAGGAATTGATTAAAGCTCCCCTATGTTTTCAACTGAGTCCACATCAAAAAGGCAGAAGAAAAAAAAATGTGATTCTTTTGCTATAAGGATACTATAGCCAACCTCCTCAAGCCTATTAACTGACCCATGTCAGTTGTGGGCTGTGAACTTGAAGAGCGTCTACTTTAGAGACTCTTGCCTTATCCTTAAAGAGGATTGGTGATTGATAGAAGGCATTAGACTAGTCCAGAATTGGAGCATAGTCAGCTCAGGATTATTTGCATATTAGGTTGCCTGGAAATGCTTTTTATTGTTCTCATCTGCTCATCAACAAGCCTTTTATTTAAAAAAAGAAAAAAAATAATTTCTCTCTTTAGAGATAGGGGGTACTATCTATCAAGTATAGTACCAAGGATAGAGATAGGAGATAGCGATTAGGTTAGAGGATTGTTTTGTGTGTAGTAATTTCCAATATGTGATTTTTACTACATACCCAGAAAATTCAAGGCCAATCAGAGAATAAAGGCAAATCTACCTAGATAACTAGTGAAAGAGGAACCAGGAACATTAGACATTTTTATGTGGGGGCAGAAAGATTAATTTCTTAATTTTTTTAATGGCCAACATCATGATTTCTGCAATTGCTGATGCAGGCTGCAGGACAGCACAACCGGTCTCCTTACTGCAGAGTTGCTCATTCAGAATGACTTGACCAATTTCTCCAAGAATCTGGCTGAGAAACATTTTCTTCACCCTCTGGACCTAAAGCCCTTTTAACATCCTGCTTTCCTTTCCTTTGTGTGGAAGCAACAGGTCAGGGATTGCCTAAGGCTGCCCTGCAAATTGGCACCTGCTTTGTGACTGAGACCTGGAAGGAGGAGTGTTCAAGAAAAAGGAAACCTGGGAAACTGAATAAGTCCTCTAGGTTTTTTAAAGTCACCTCTCTAGGAAGACTGGATTCTGATGCCTTGTCTGGCTAGGAGAAGCTAAGGGCCCCTTCTTAGTTATTTACTGAGAGGAGTTTCTTGTGTAGATACAGGTTTAAGGTAGGTACCAGAGGAGAGGCAAGGCACACAACCCTTCTGACCACATCTGTGCTTCTGGTTTTTGTGACAGAGAATGCTTCACTGGACTGTGACAGGGGCCACCTCACCTTTTCCTGAAGCTCCACTCCCTCTCTGTCCCTTGGTGCTTGATAGTATAAAGTTGTTCCCAGTGCCCAGTTCTTGCACCATGGTATCCAAATAGGTAGAAAAGCAGTGCTTGCCCTTCACTTGCTGGCACAGTGAGTGTGTTGGGATACCTAAAGCTGCTTCTTGGGGAACTCAGCTGTTTTTCATGCGCCCCTGCTCTTCTTGGGTCCCAAGGACATTTTCAGTTTGTGTCCCTTACCTTTTTATGCATGCATGACATTTGATCACATCGAATCTACAAAGCCTAAAACAGACCTATCTCTCTTTTTGTCACTTTAGCACCCCAGTACAAAATGACAGTTTTCTGTTATAGCTTGTTAGTCTCCAACAAATAAATTAATCTTTGAAAAACGAAAATTACAGTTTTGCTTTCTAGAATATTTTTCAAAGAAGTGAGTTAGCATCCCTGTGGAAAGTTAACAACATATTCCAGAGTGTCTTGTGGATCTTTCTAGTTGGGCCCCTTTCTAGTTGGGCCCCTTCCTTCCAGAGACATCACCAAAGCAAAAACCACTGTCATCAAGAACATGCCTGGCAGCCACAGATTTTGTTAGATGTTTTATAAATTAAATCAGGTAGTCATTCCCGATCTCTGTCTTCCAATATGAAGCAGGCAACCGCCATACTGAAATAGGCAGGTATATAGGTATTGAAAAACTCAGAACAGTATTGAGAAGATGTAGACAGTGTGGAGCCATATGGAATCCATGCCTGTCTGTCTTCTACTTAAAAGATGCTCACTAGAGAGAGTGGTGTTTGGGGGTGAAATGAATGAAGAGATGGTATTTAAAAAGGCTGGTGTCCCCAGCATAGCAATCATTAAAGAAGGTGAGGAGCGATAGGTGGACCCTGACTGACCAGATGAATGGAGCATTGATAGCTTTAGCTGAAAGGAGTTAGGTGTATCAGTGAGAAGAAACTGGAAAAGCAAAGCTTTGAAAAGGATGAGATCGGAGGAGCCATCTGCAGGGCATCCTAAACTAAGGAAAGTCATACGAGTTTTAAAGAAGCAAGTAGATTAAAAGTAGAAACAACACAACTAGAGACTGAAGGAGATGGTAGGTCATTCATGGTCAAAACAAAACAAAAGCCATGCACTGTGGGTTTAAGAAAGAACGGAATAAGCCAGAGCAACCCCAGCATGACCTCAGCTCTTGGGTGGTTGCTTATGTTTCTGTTGTCAATACTCTGAAATGTTTACAGTGCTTTAACGAGTCTAAACAGTGGATTACATTTGTAGGTTTTTAAATAAACACCATATTCTATAGTGGGATTTTTCTATAGAAATTTAGTTTCCTTAAGAGAATCTATTATTAGCAAAGAAATAAGGGCAACCCAGAGGTCTGTCTATAAAATGTAATATTGGAGATCCATATGGCTAAGGGTATAGTCAAAAGGACAATTTATAGGACAAATCATACCAATCAAGAAATCTTCATGATTTATTTAGGAGGTAATGTGAGGTACTTTCTATTCACATTAGGAGAAGGAGCCATATTTAACTGATCTTTACTGAAATTGCATATTTGGTCTGCATCTTCTGGACACCACACACTTGTGAACAGATAACTAGAACTCATAGGAAAACTCGAAGCAAGAATCAAAATGGAGGAGAAAAAAACAAATTAGAAACTGGTACTAATTCTCTAAGCTTCTTTAAATAGCTAACCCTAAAGGAAGCAATGGGTGCTCTGAGTAGCTGCCCATACTGTCCTTTACTGTGTACCTCTCTCCCAAAAGCAAATTCTTCACGTCTAGTGCTTTAGACTTGTCTGCAGTTATCCCTAAGATGGCATTGGAGCATGGCCCTCACACAGGCAGTTGATAGATAAAGATCCTGGGCAGCAGGGTTTGCATGTGTGAAATGAGGACTTACGTGATGAATGCTGTACTTATTTTCTGTCAGTCATCTAACAGTTTGGAGAGTGACAGGCTATACTTGCATGAGCTGACACACAGCCCTTTTGCTAATACCTTCATGCAGAATGAGCACAAAACATCTCCTTGGGTCAGTCAGAAGAGGAATATTCAAACTCAGGCACATCTGGACAGAATCCAGATTCTGACCCGTGTTCTGGTTGAAAGGTTGAGCTCAACTGGGATTAAATTTAATAGGATTAAGTATAAAGTTCCTCTTGTATTACTTGTGTATGACAACTAATTAAGTTGCAGTAGACCCGGGTCAGAAACAGTTTCTGTGAAAAAAGACTGAGGGTTGTATACCTCCAGATCTCAGTTTGAGTCAGGAGAGAAATGCATTTCTTAGGAAGAGTCGGTTACAGTGAGTGACAGATGAGTGGTGGGAGAAACTTTGGCCTACTGGAGCCAACATCAGACAGAAATCCCCAATACTTCATGCCCAGGCCTCTGTATGTGTCATTGGATGTGACTAGATCTGTTGAGTCTGGGTGAATTCATTATTTTCTTTTGGGAATCTCTATAATTGGTAGAAATTTGGAGCATTAGAAATCTGTGAAAGAAACAGTTTAAATCATTAAGTGTTGAAAGGGGTAATTTTCTTCCCACTCAGACTGCCTAAGAAACATTGTACGTGTTGTAGTTTGCATTAGAACACCATATTCTATTTCTTGGTATCCTCAATGCTTGGGGCCCTCAGCAGGGCATGATTTTTGGCACCAGAAATTTATTTAGTGAAAACTTGAATTCTGAAGTTAATTGTCCTATGTTGAGTTCTTGAATGTGTCAGAATTATGGTAAATATTTTAAGGGATGCATTTATCAATATTTCATAAACCCTAAACAATGGATAAGAATCCAAGAACTCTCTGAAAAGATATATTTTATGTATATGTCATTTTTTTTTCTGGGAAAGACTCCAACACTTTCATCAGATTCTCAAATGATACAAAAATTGGACCTTTCCCTTTGCACCTACACAGCTTGTCTTTCTCTTGATGTATAAACAGAGAGGCACCTTGATTGTTGCTTCCTGTCTTAGTTTGAGATCAGCCAACAGCAACTTCCACCCACAGAGACTCGAAGAGAGTCTCACTCAGCAGGCAGAGCTCCAAAATTGTTTTAATTGAAATCTCAGCCACAGAGTAAACCGAGAACTCCTCTTTCCCACGTCCTCACACCCTGTGACAAATCTAGTTGTGTTTGGAAGAACAAGACGCAGACTTGTGGCTGGAAGGATTCTGGTTACATTTTACTGTTCCTCTTTCAGCGTGTTAAGTACAAATTTGGTCTTCTCCAGGAATATTTTGTTCTGAGGTGAGTTCCAGAGAAGCCTGACCTCCTCAATGGGATGTGTGTTTCATGTGGTGTTTCTTCCCCTTTGCAAACCTCACAGGGTGCCAAAGCATGCTTTCTGCGAGACATTCCCTTCTCTGCCATCTACTTCCCCTGCTATGCCCATGTGAAGGCTTCCTTTGCAAATGAAGATGGGCAGGTCAGCCCAGGAAGCCTGCTCTTAGCTGGTGCTATAGCTGGTAAGTCTTATCCCTGCAGTGCTGTGCTTTCCCACCACCCACCCCCAAACCCTCCAGCCTAACCCCACCCACACTACAGAAATAGGATTTTTTTTTCTCACAGTTTTTGACACAGTCCTCATGACGTTTTATGAATAGGTTTCAAGAGGCAGATAAGAAATTAATCTGCATTTTGTCAAGTTAGATTTTTTAAAATTTATTTTTATTTTATGTGCATCGGTGTTTGGCCTACATGTATGTCTGTGTGAGGTGTCAGATCCCCTGGAGAACTGAAGTTACAGACAGTTTTGAGCTGCCATGTGGGTGCTGGGAATTGAACCCAGGTCCTCTGGAAGAGCTGCCAGTGCTCTTAATTACTGAACTATCTCTCCAGCCCCCAAGTTAGATTATTAAGTAAATTTTGGCTTTAGAGTACTCACTAACGATTGGTTGATTTACTTGTTTGTTTGTTTTCTGTGGTACTGGCAGATTCTAATTCATGTTCCATATTATTTCCTAATTTCACTTAGTGGCACAAGAATGAAAATGGTTTGGTCTGAACTTTTTAAAATGCTGATGCCCTAAAGTTGCCTAAACAAATTATTGCATGTAAGCTTGCCCAAAACTTAAGCAAAAGTTATTGCCATTTATTTCGAAGAAGTGTAGTAGAACTTGAGGGCTGAGGAGACATCTCTTGAAGTGGCTGACGGCCAAGGGATAGATGTGTGTTTTTAGACTCACAAAAGTATTGTGGGGGTTAAGAGCAATAATAGACAAGGATTTAGAATAGTTGCCATTGTGTTAGTATTCAGAAATGTTCATCTATAGTGACTTTATTGTGTATAATTTAAAACTCCCTAAACATAGTTTTAACAGAATTTCCTTTTCAAATTCATGGCCCCTTTTTCTATAATTATTGTTGTTTCGTATGTGAGTGTGTGTGTGTTCTAAACATATAGATACGACCTGCTTAATCTATATAATGTTAATCTTATGTATATGTTTTCAGAGCTGACTCTTTGGTATTGGAAAACCCATTGGTGTTCTCTTCCTGGGAGAAGACTATTTTTCCGGCTTTCAGCACTCCTTAGTTGCCTCTAGATTTTTTAATAGGGTCTCAAGCTTTCCCCCTTCATGTTAGTGTGACTATTGCTGTCATCCTTGTTTATTTAGTTCATGCTTAGGCAAGCGTGTTGGTGAGACTTCTGGGAGACACAATCTTACAGCAGACTTTCTGCTCATCTGGCTCTTACCCTGTCTGTCCCTCTCCCACAAATACCCTGAACCTTAAATGGGTCTTGTTTTGTAGATAGATCCGTTGGGGCTAGGCTCCATATCTCTACATTTTGATCAGTTACAGTTTTCTGTAATGATCTTCATCTGTTGCAAAGAGAAGTTTCCATGATAAGGGTTGAGAACTACACTTACCAGTGGGTATAAGAATAAATATTTAGGCTAGTTGGGGGTTATACTTGTTTAGTAAACTGGCAGTTGTAGATTTTTCCTCCAAGATCTATGACTTCACTAGTCCTAAGTAGTTGGCTAAGTTTCTAGCACAAGGTATGATTTCATTTCTTGTTGGCCAGGCCTTCAGTCCAATTAGAGAGCTGTTGGTTACCACCAAGATATACATGCCACTATTGTCCCCTTGGGGTTATTATGTTGTGCCAGTTGTTTGGTTCGGAGGCATCATAGTTGGGGAGGACTATTGGTTTCTGCTCTCCTTTCAAAGCTTGTGTGGTGCCTTTCTGGTACCATGAGAGATAATTGATTCTCAGGGAGGAGTTTTTCAGGTTAGATCCAGCGCTGGTCCTCTTGGTCCTGTGTCTGAAGTGCATGGTATCGTCAGCAATCAAAACTTAACTGCTGACACCAACACTAGCCTATAAAGCCTCTTAGACAATATTGGCCAGTAACTCAAAAGAGAGTGCTTCATGCCTTGTGTTGAGATTCTTATTAGATAGTCTATGGCTCCTGGGAATGTCATCATCTGCCCAGGTGGGAAATTTTCATTTAACTATTTGTGAATGTATACGCATGGATTTATATGTTACAGGTTTTTTTTTTATTAAGTAGATAACTAATAGTTAAGTTTTCACATATCCTTATTATTTACTCTCCCCCTTCCTTCTGTGTTCATCTCTCTCCTCTCTAAAGCCCCCACCCCTGGATTACCTGCATCTGTATCTCTCTTTACTTTCTAAGTTTTTATGTAATTTCTTCTGATATTTGAAGTTAGGAGCCTCAGATGAGAGAAACCAGCTAATATGGTTTCTTTCTTTGTCTAGGACACCTCACTCATCTGTTCTTTTCTAGTTCAGTCCACTATCTTCAGATTTCATAAGAGCGTTTCTTTGCAAATGAAGAGTATTCCATTGTATTAGAGTTCTCTAGAGGAAAAGAACTTATGGAATGAGTATCTTTCTCTACACACACACACACACGCACACGCACACACACACGCACGCACACTATGAACAGAAAGTCCAAGAATCCAGTAGTTGCTTAGTCCAAAAGGTTGGATATCTCAGCTGGTCTTCAATTTATGTAGGAATCTCAAATAAATAGGCTCCAATGCCAGTGATGGAATAGATGTGCTAACAAGGCAAGGGCAAGTAGGCCAAGAGCAAAAGCTTCCTTCTTCTATGTCCTCATATAGACTTCCAGCAGAAGGTGTGGCCCAGATTAAAATTGTGTCTTCCTGCTTCAAGATCCGCATCAAAGATGTGTGTCTTACCCATCTCAAAGGTCCATCCATACTAGAAGTGGATTCACCCACCAAATCAAGCAAAAAAAAAAAAAAAAAAAAAAAAAAAAAATCTTTCCTAGATGTGTCCTTTATTTCTGGATCATAGTTCATTCCAGATGTAGTCAAGCTGACAACCAATAATAGCCATCATAACCATTGTATATATGCACCACATTTTTATTATCTATTAGTTAGTTGAAGGATGTTTAGGTTGTTTCCATTTTCTAGCTATTGTGAGAAAAGCAGCAGTGAACATGACTGAGCAAGGATCTGTTGGGTAGAGTCTAGCTAGGTGAGTCCTCCTTTTTTCTTTTTTTTTCTTTTTTTTTTTCTTTTTTTTTTTTGGGTTTTTCGAAAGCTCTGTGTAGCTTTCAAACCTATCCTGGCACTCACTCTAGAGACCAGGCTGGCCTTGAACTCACAGAGATCCACCTGCCTCTGCCTCCCAAGTGCTGGGATTAAAGGCGTGGGCCACCAATGCCTGGCTAGGTGAGTCCTCTTGATCCTCCCCTCCACACACTCTCCCCAACCCCCCAAGTCTATCCCTATCCCACATCCCAGTGCCCCAGGCAAGTCTGGCCTCTTCTGTCTATACTACTACCAATCTCTAGGTTTCCATCAGGACCCTCTTTGCCTCCTTCAACTTATTAGTCCCTCCCATGCTACATCCAAACTCTTCACACAGCCAGATCCTGAACATCCTTCTCCAGGAACTAGCTGGGGAAACTCACCCAATACTTCCCTTCTCATACCACCCCGGCATCTGTCCCTAGACTCCAAGCTTGGACTAAGACACAGTCCTGAACACCAGTCCAGTCCCCTGTGCCCATCTGATGTCACTCAACCTAAGCCGCATCCAATTTCTAGGCCCACCCCAACCTGCACATTCCCTCTTCTGTTCCATCCTGTTCTGCCCATATTAGACAAGAACTGACAAAAGAGGTCCACATGCTCAGATCTCAACGCAAAATAGTTAAACAATATGAAAGATCCAGATAGCATCTCCATCTCCACCCATGTCCAAATCTACCGGTCCTGTGAAATGTCAGCCAATAAAAATTTCCTTGATGAAGAAAAAAAAAAAAGAAAAGAAAAAAAAAAAGAAAGGAAAGAAAATAATTACCTTCATGAACTCTAGAACACAGAATTAAAAAAAGAAAATAATCACAAATGTCATCAAAGAGTTCTAGGAATTTAAAGAAGACACAAAGCAAAACAGCTTAATAAACTTAAAAGTGATGAACTTGAAGAGAATAAATGCCTGAGTGATGCCCAAGAAAACACAAATGTAAGACTCATGGAAAGGATGAATACAATCCAAGATTTTAAAATAGAATTCAATAAAGAGATCGAATCATATAGTTCTTAGTCTTAGAACTGTCCAAAGGACTGAAACTTTTACATAAGTGATTTTTATCAAAACAAAGCAAATTGTTAGGCTTAAAGACTTTCTCTGGTCTTGGATCTGTCTTTTAGGAGAAATGGATTCTGGGAACTGAGTTTGCTGGTAGAAAGTATGATTGTTTTTAACATGAAACCACAATAATCTTGCAGTTCTGGAGGCATTGCTGGTATTTAAGCACCACAGCCACCCTAGTCTCTAGTGTCCCAGTTAGTTACTATTGCTGTGCTGAAACACTAGGACCAAAAGCAACTTGGGGAGGAAACAGTTTGGTTTATACTTTCCCATCACTGTTCATCACTGAAGAAGTCAGGACAGGAACTCAAACAGGGCAGGAACCTGGAGGCAGGTCATGGAGGAGTGCCGCTTAATGGCTTGCTCCACATGGCTTGCTCAGCTTGCTTTGTTACAGGACTCAGGACCACCAACCCAGTGGTACTCCTACCCGCGATGGGCTGGGCCCTTCCCCATCAATCACTGATAGGCTTGCCTATGCCCAGTCTTATGGTTCCATCCTCTCAGATGACTGTAGCGTATGTCAAGTTGACATAAAACTAGCCAGCACACCTGGGATGCCTTTATTACTACCCCAGAGCTTCTCAGTTTTAAATAAGTACTTAATGTTTCTTTTTGGATGTGGGTCAGAAGTAGTTTTTTTTGGGTGCCTGTGGCTCAAGGTAAGAGCGAAGTGGCTGCTGACACAGAAGATTTGATAGTTGAATAATTCAATTCTTAGAGCCTTGAGAATAAAAAGTAGTGGAGACAGATCAGGGTGATGAAGTGGACATTCTCACTTTAATGTCTTAAAGTGCTAGAAAATACACATTAAAAACAGTAGCACTCTACTCAGGAAGCAACCAGACTGAGTCTGAAGTTGATGAGGCTATAGGCCAAAGCACTGGCAGGAAAAACTATTGATAATGTAAAAGCCTAAGTGGAGAGACTCTTGACCTGAGTGAACAGTGTAATGCCTGAGGAATTCTAAAAGAGGTAAGTTAGAAAGCTGCATTTCTGGACATATAGCCAGCTTAGCCACTCCCCATGTCACCTAGAGCTTCAAGCAACATTTGTCCGCCCGTTGAAACCTCAGAGTGGTGATGTAGAGAATGAGCCATGGGCCTGGAAATAGCATGTGTAGAACTGATGGAAAGCAGGGCAGGGCTTAAGCTCATGTCAAACCTTAACCACAGGTACAGCAAAACATAAATTAACAGCTCTTTCCTAGCGGAGTAGAAAATAAACTATTCTCACTGCACCGTTCAGCTTTCTGCATGTCAGCATTTGGGAAGGTTCAGCCCTGCCAGCCTGCCTTAGCGCCTGCAGCATGAAGGATTCTCCCATCCAAAACAGCGCTGTAGGAGAAGCAGGTCTGGAGTGTGGCTGGTGCCACCCACGGCTAAATGCAGTGGCTGCTCAGCCCGCCATTTCACTCCGAGTATCAGCAGACAGCCAGGCATCCTCAGACAGGAAGGGGCAGCAAGGAAAGTTATCCGAAAAGAGACAGAGAAAAACGTAATTTGGCAACTGGAGGGAAACTTGCAAGAACTGTAAGTCGGAAGCTTGGAGGAGATTCTTTGTGTCTTACATTTCATTCTTAAATAAATAAAAAAAGTATACAGGAAGTTATAAAAACAATATAGGGTCTTTAACCTCCTCTTTCATAACTATCACACAAGGTAAAAATTGGGAAATTGGCTTGTTGTAACACATGTGAAGTTCTGTGGCATTTAAAATTTATTTTGTGTGCTTATTTGAGGTGTTGAGGATGGGCATTGATTACTTGATTATTTAGAGACAGCTTCACATTAGGGTGATCAGGGCTGACCTTGCACTCACTTGGAGGCCAGAATCGACCTTGGGTGGTTTTTGCTTTTTAACTAATGAAATGATTGTTAAAATCAAAGACCCATATGGTTCTGAATGATAGAACAGATCTGACTGAAGAAAACCCAGCTTGGCCTCACGTAGAGCTGTTCACCCATGACCGCAACACTCAGGAAGATAAGGCAGGAGAATGAAGAGTTTGAGGACAGCCTGAGTGCCGCAGTAAGACCTGCCTTGAGAAAAGAATGAGGAAAAGGTGAAGAAGTTAGACATTTGGGAAATAAAGACCTGGTAGGGACAACACTCATGTGGCACAAAAATACATAGTGGGAAATAAGAACATTGAAGCGGCGTGTAGGTCTACTGACTTTTCAAAACAGGTTCACTGAATATCAGGGTTACAAGAGAAGGACAGCAGACAACTGAGTACCAGGAGACGAGGTCTGGAACCACAGTGATGTTCCCAGACTTAGTAGCATCCAGGGGGAGGACGGAGCTTTGTCTGCACAGGCTTCCGGGGCTCCTTTCTCTGTAGCCAAATGAGGAGTGAATTTAAGAAGGACAATGTGGCATACTTGAAGCATCATTGACAGAAAAGTTATAGCTCTAAATCACTCAAAATGTTTGCTGATTCGGGTATTCGTATTTGTTATGCAAGAAGAGCTGTTGGGAGACATGGGAAGGATAGAAAAAAAAAAAAAAAAAAAGGCCCAAACAAAAGTGAACTACCATTCTTGATTTGGTGGAAGAGGCTGTAAATGTGTTAGAGAGGCACACATGTAAATGTGTTAGTGAGATAGATATTTGCGGGCCACAGCTATGTCATGTTTATTGTATTTATCAAGGAATGGAGAGCAAAAGGGAAGTAACAGGAAATAGAGGAGATAGAAAACATACATGGGACATGAGGAATGAGTCCAGTAGCCACCATCAATGGAAATGGATCCAGTGTCCTAAGTGAAAACAAAACACTTCCATTTCAGCTACAAAAGAAAATCTAAGTCAGCTTCAATTTGAACAGTATCAACCAACCTTTGTGAATTGTCAACGCAGCATGCCTTAGAACTAATCTAAGCTTAGAAGTATAAAGATTTTTCTCCTTCATACTGAGTAACCTTATCACATGGCTGTCAATAGCCAGCCTAGTAAGTTGATCATATAGACAAGAGCTGAGAAGAAGAATTTGGAAGCTCTTGGCCTTGACCTAAAAGAATTGTGTATTCTCCATTTAAGCTTTAAATGGAGAAACGCAAAGTTATTACTGTTAATATGGTACTTATGAAAAATAATGCCTCTGGCTCCAAAGCTGTCTGGATTCACCAAGTCAATTTTTCTTTTTGCTATCAGTGATCTTCTGGAGTAGTTGGGGGATCCCTAGAAAACCCATAGTTGTTTTAATTGGCTGCTGAGCACCCAATATCATTTTTGTTGCTAAGATGGTGCATGGCTAAGGGCTATGCATGTGTGTCTTTTTTTTAAATTTTTTATTAATTTTACATACCAACCGCAGTTCCCCTTCCCTCCCCTTCTCCTGTCTCCCCTGCCCCCACTTCGAATATATGAGTCTTATAGATAAAGAATCAAGCAGGCTGGCTGCATGCTTCCTGTTGAGGACATAGAAGATACTTTCTTTTCTTCTGGTCCCCCCTTCTTCCACTCCCAGGCCATTTCATCCATGTGGCTTCAGGCTTTGGAAAGCAGTCTTTGCCTATTGTCTGGTGATTAAGCCCTTTGTAGGACCTGTGGCTGGTCTGACCAAGTTTTTGAGTAGCTGAACTCAGTTTTCCAGGTTTACTGTCAGCCCCTACCTTAGAAGTCTCCACGGTGATGTCTGTAGTGACTCCTAGACTTGAGCTACAGATGGATATGACTGAGCTTGTGTTTGGGTTGTAGGATTTCTCGAGCACACATATACATCAATCTCCTTTGTCAGACAACTTATTAAGTAGTTTATGTGGTTCTTTTAGCATTTTCTTTTCTTTTTCTTCTTCTTCTCCTTCTCCTTCTCCTCCTTCTTTTTTTGTTTGTTTGTATTTTGTTTTGTTTTTTGAGAGACAGGCTTTGGAGGCTGTCCTGGAACTCGCTCTGTAGAGGTCCGCCTGCCTCTGCCTCCCGAGTGCTGGGATTAAAGGCGTGCACTTCTTTTAGCATTTTCATTCAGACATATTCTCATTGGATCTATTCTTCCTACTCTCCTCCTTTCCAATACTTGTCTCATGACCAGGAAATATTTACAAAAAAGAACATTTCCCCCATTCTTGCCCCCATGTCTTTCACAGCCCCTCATGATCATACCTGCAAAGTGATCAGGAGGATTTTATTTTGTCTAGAGGAGAGTCCCTACTAAACTCCCTCTAAATGAGGAAGTGCAGCAGAATGGTTAGTGTGAACGCAGTGGGTTTCTAAGCATTTTTTTTTGTGTTTCCTTTCATCATGTCAGGGGATAGATTCCTGGCTCAACATGACAGCAGTCCCTCTAAGCTAATAGGAGGCTCACTAGGACTTCTTAGATAAGCACTGGATACAGAGTGAGCTTTTCACATGTATGACTGCAGATTTAAATGGAGAGGCAAGAGGAAGACACTGCTTTTCTGGTAGAAACGGGAGCATGTAATACACAGTGACACACCCCCTCCCGCTCACACTGTGCCTTTAAAACTGTCTGTTGAAGGATGAGATGGAGTTATAAGCCAGACCATGTTGGTTTGGACAGAAATTCTTACAGAATTATTAAGCCTTAAAAAAAGCAAAGGGGATTTATGCATCTGCATCTGACCAGTTTGGTTTGGAATAGGTTCATAATGGAAAAGTAATAAAACCATAAGAGACAGTGTTTTCTGAATAGTCTCCCTTTTAAAAACTCTAAACATGGGCTGTCCCATTTTTGGATAAAAACAACTGTAGAAAATTTTCCCGTTGGTAATTTGGGGAGGGATTTTGTTGTTGTCGTTGTTGTTCCTTTCTCATTGATTTTATACCAGCCAGTATAAATTTTATACCAGCCAGTATAAATTTTAAGGCTTCTGTTAAAAATGGTCCAGTTGTATCAGTTTTGGGAGGAGGACAGATCAGTGTGAAGAGTCACACACAGGCTCTCAGTGTTTACTTTGCTATCATTACAGCCTTCTGGTAAGAGAGGTTAGGGTTTTGGAGTGCAGGGTGGCTGGATGTGTGAGAGGAGCAGCCTCCTGTGACTGCCAGCAGCCAGGAAACCATGAAGAGGAAACACATAATAAGCCTCACCTCTGAAAAATCAGACCTAATAACTCTGTGAGGTTCTGATTTCAACAGGGAAGCAAAAAAAAAAATTTTTTTTTTTTAAAAACCACTTTCTCTGTTTGTTCTCAACCACTTGAAATAGTGTTACGGATAAATAATTGCTTAAAAATATTTATGTATTTAAGAATAGAAACAACAAATGAAGGTAGGAGGGGGCCGTGGACACTCGCTGACAGGACCGGCGTGTTGTGCTTTCCAGAGGACTGCAAAATGGGCGCTTCATTGCACTGGCTTCCTCACTCTCTTTCCACGGCTCGCAGTTCAAAACCCAGTTATTTTTATAGAGTGAGAATGTGAGTGGACTAAGATGCTGCTGTGTCTCGCCCACAGGTATGCCTGCAGCATCCTTAGTGACCCCTGCTGATGTTATCAAGACTAGATTACAGGTGGCTGCCCGGGCTGGCCAGACCACTTACAGCGGTGTGATGGACTGCTTTAGAAAGATCCTTCGGGAAGAAGGCCCCAAAGCTTTGTGGAAAGGAGCTGCTGGTATGGAAGTAATTGGTTCTTAACTAACCCTTTGGTATCAGGTCTTTTTTTTATATATATATAAAGTCTAATGGTTATCTGTTATTTCTTTCCATCTGTGTCATAGCCCGTGTGTTCCGGTCCTCACCACAGTTTGGTGTCACCTTGCTGACTTATGAGTTGCTGCAGCGATGGTTCTACGTTGATTTCGGAGGAGTGTAAGTGTTGTGGTGAGGTGCCGCTAAACCCCTGCATCCTCTAGCGCTCAGTTCTTGTGAAATCACAGGAGGCTGTCTGGA